>NW_028321881.1:15121500-15480000 GCF_036245765.1 Copidosoma floridanum
AAAAAATTACTTCGAACCGATGCCGTCTCTGTCACAATACCAGGAGACATATCTAGCCAGAGCACACTCTGCACCAACTCTTCAGAGTTGTGCGGCAGTCCCACCATCCCACCTGGTGCAGTTAGAGAATTTGTGGCCACAAATGTAAGCAAGGGAAAACAGCTCTGAGGGGCACGGGTATCCACAACGGCTACTTTCTTGGTCATCGCGTCCCCAACGTGCTTACCCACATGTTCCCGTCTAACGATGAGCGGTTGGTTATCCGGGGAACGACCCGAAAAGAGATAATCTTTGGTCAGCGGCGTACCTCCCCCCATCACAGTCTCCGTACATCGAGACTCCCAGGGTAAGAATCAAGCGACCCGTAGCCAGCTCTTTATCATCAGAAATAAAAATAAAGAATTGCCTGGAAGTTTCACCACTGGCGCTTTTTAGGGCAATTATAAGTATTTATGTTTCCTACTTAACCATCAATTTCATCGGTTCTTTTTAGGATCCACCTAAGTGTGAACTACCTTGCCAACAAATACATTTTTATTACCATTTCCGAAAGCGATTCGTCGACTAAAAGACTATATTAACTAAAGATGGGCACTATTAAACCAATTTAGCCATTTACTAGCAGACGTCACCTGCAGAGTTGTTCTTCGCAAGGCTGGAAAACCCGGGGACCGAAGACCCTATATTACCCTCTCAACTCTAAGCATTCAACCAGGAATCACTGATCCTCTCCAAGGTCTGCGATGGGCAAACCTATAACAGCTATGAAGGAAAAAAAACTTGAGCCAATGGGACAGCCTCCACTGGAAAAGTATCACTAACTAATCTCCCTATCTAAAATCACCAAAACAACTGAATCTGCAAATAAAAAAGGTGCTTTAGACAAAAACTTCTGCGACGTTATACCGGGAGACGTTGGAAAAGAGCACTACAACTAGCCCCAAAGCTTTGTAATTTTTCTCCCAATCAGTCTGGGTCTTCAACAGCAAGCCAGAGAAGATCAACCTGAGGTATCCAGGCAGTCACAATTGTTGTTAACTGCAGTAAAGAAAGAGTTAACTTAAGAAGCTCACTGGTCGTTTTTAGGGCCATCGGACGTCGAACTACCTTGCCAACAAATATATAAGAACTTAACAAAGTTTACAGAAAATAGCTTTTAGGGGTCACAAAAATTATAAGCATGCCAAAAGTCACAAGAGGGTGAATTGGAAGAGAAACTTTAAGTATATCCAATAAATACAATTTTACTTAGGCGTCAAGAAACTGACGCAGAAAATTTATCGAGATTGAAACAGCAGCGTCAAAATCGACAACTAAAGAGTCCATTACGTGAGAGATCAGCTTTTTATTGTACCCTCACAGCAATCTCTGACATCTTTCAAGATCCTACTTCAAATTTTTTAATGAGTAGAAAATGTATTAGTGTTTTTGTGGCAATAAAAATGTAGGGTTCAAGGTCCAGGACTTAGTTGCACTGGTAATAAAGTTGTGAGATATGAGGAAAAAAATCTTCTTTCAATATAAATTTTTTGGGGGTTTGAAATCTTAACAGCTTAAAAAAATAGCCGTTTTCGTGAATGACACGGGAGAAACTGTAAATCAATGGCTTCTTATGACCACCGATTATTTTATGGCATAAGGAACGCACGGTACTTTTCAGCATTATTATTTTTTTGAATTTTTACACCTCATTATTTGACTAAATTAACTATACGGATTCCGAAAAAATGTTTTTAATCAGAAGATTTTTGTTCTGAGATGTATGAGGAATATGTGTAAAATTTTTAACTGAAAATGTTTTACATCACACGTTAACACACTACGGTGTTTTATTTAGTAAGTCTCGGGTGAAGCCGAGATGGGGGGCTGCTAGTACATAATGAAAATCAAAATATTATTAATAAAGGTATAGAATAGATTATTTCTTTATTTAATAATACATTCCGTCTTTTAGATTAGAAATAAAAATAATTAGCTTACACAAATATTCTGGATAAACATAATCTATGCGCGATTATTATCATTAAACCTCCGTAATACCCTCAAAGTTTAATAGAAAATGATTAAATCAATATTATTTTTACATACACAACAGACAAATAAGCAATAATAATTTTTATTATAATGCCGAAGACACAAAAATCTTACAAATATTGTACCAAAAAATCTTAAAATTATAATTAAATTATCAAAAATAAAAAAATTATTATTTATTAATACAATTATTCGATATAACCCATAACCTCTTAATTTTGATATAATTCCTGCTTAAATTATTAAACCATTTAATGGGGCTTTAACATAAGCCTTAAGTAATCAGTTATACAATAAAAATATAGGTTATTTTACTAAAAATGCTCTAAATATTTAAAAATAAAAAATAACTATTTAAAATTTATTTAATAAATCAATTTTCGAGAACATAAGAAATTTTATTGAATTAAATATTTTGAAAAAAAAAAATGATGAAATTAACAAAGGAAGAGGAAAAAAATGTGTAAAATATTATATATAAAGATGCTTTTAATTGTTCAGGTTGATAACCTTATCCTACAACTAATAAAAAAGTAGGAATTTATTTTAACTTAAATATAAAGTAGAGTGTTAGTAAACTACTAAATATCAATCTTATTATTAAAATTAATATTGAAATAATAAATAATAATAAATAAATTAAATAGTTAAAATTTTTTTTCCTTACTATTATTACTAATCTCGATAAACATAAAGTCAGTATAATGATTATAAATCTTAATTATTTAGTATAAAATTATAGTCAATTATTATGAAATAATTATCATGATTGAATAAAAAAATAATATTAAACGAAAATATAAAAACTAATATTGCTAAACATAAATATAAATCAACATGAAAAATAATATAAGTGTAAATTTATATGATTGAATGAATTAAAAATTTTTTTTCATAAGTTTATTTCAAAAAATTCAAATCTATCTCTTCCTTTATTTCAAATCAGTTATAATAATAAGATTAGTCTAAAAACTCTTTAATAAAAAACAAAAATCAAATAAAATGATATTAAATTTAATTAATTTATTGTATTAACTATATATATTAAAAATATTTATAATTGTGATATCGAAAATTCTAACCTTATTAAATTTAATATTAAATTTTTGTGTAGAAAGAAATATAAAATTGTTTTAACTGAATTGATATAACTTGATTTGTTTAAATAATTCTTTTAAATTATTATTTATATATTTTTATATTAATTATCTTAAATTAATTATGAATCGCCAAAATTATAATTTTTAGTTCAAACTTTTCTTATATAGTTAATAACTGAAATAAAATTTTTATTTTGTAAATTAAACTTATAAATTTTACGTTTATATAATCAAATAACTATAGGATTTTTCACTTCTATTTTTTTAATAAATTTTTTTTTACCTTTAATTATATTTATTATTAATTTTTTACCGTCTGATAATACAATATTTCATCCTATACTTTTAGAATCAATTTTTTAATTTTATAACATATTATGTTGTATAAATTTATCAATTTTTAACAGAAATAATTGATGATTTTGTATGAGATTTTTAATTATCTTAGAGGGCTTAATAATTTTATTTTTATATTTTACTAGATTCATTAATTATATAATAACTTTGACAAGAAAATTTTTTTAAAAAATTTTATCAATAAATCAATAATTATACTTTTATTTTGAGCTATCATAGTACTAAAAATTAATAAATTTTTAGTTTAATATCATAATTTTGATAAAATTTCTAGCATTTTTATATTAAATAAATTTATCTTAATCGATATAAATTTAATATTATTATCTATTTACATACATAATATGAATTTAAATTCATTTATATCCGTTATTAATATTTTAATGGTTTCAAGATTACCTGTAAAATTAATAATCCTAAATAAATTTACTTTCCGAAAAATAAATTAATTAAAAAAATCAATTTTAAAATCAAATGAGCTATTTAGAATTATTAATTCAATAATTGTAGTTTTACCTACTTTTTTAAAAATTTCTATTATATTAAATTTTGGTTTATTATTAGGAATTTGTTTAGTTATCCAATTAATGACAGGGTAACTTTTATATTTTTATTATTGTTTAAGTATTGAAGTAGCTTTTAAAAGAAGTACTCATATTATACAAGATGAAAATTATGGGTGATTTTCTTGATGGTGTCATATAAATGGGGCTTTAATATTTTTCATTTGCTTATTTATTTACATTGGGAGTGGAATTTATTACAGTTATTTTTTTTTTTAAATTGAAATTCAGAAATTTTTATTCTTCTAATTTCTATAATAACTGCTTTTTTAGGTTATGTTTCACCTTGAGGTCAAAAATCTTTTTGAGGGGCAACAGTCATTACAAACTTACTTTCAGCTATCCCTTACATTGAAAATTCCTTAGTATTGTGATTATGAGGTGGATTTTTAATTTATAATGCTACATTAAATCGATTTTATTCATTTTATTTTATTTTGCCTTTCATTGTTTTAGCTTCAGTTATTCTTCATTTAATATTTTTACGTAAAACTGAATTTTCTCATCCTTTAGAATTAAATAGAAATTTTTATAAAATTCTTTTTCATCCTTATTTTTTAGTTAAAGATATTTTAAGATTAATTTTATTTTTTATAATTTTTTTATTCTTTTGTTTATCAATACCTAATAATTTATCAGTTCCAGAAAATCTAATTCTATAATTACTTCAGTTTATATTCAACCTTAATGATATTTTTTATTAGCTTATGCAATTCTTCGATCTATTCCTAGTAAATTATAAGGAGTTATTGCTTTATTACTATCAATTCTAATTCTGTTAATTATGCCTACTAATTTTAAGTATAAATTAAAAACATTTGAATTTCACTTTTTTAATGAGATTTTATTTTAAAGTTTTATTGGATTATTTATTTTAGATTGAATTGGAGCCTGCCCTGTTGAAGATCCTTGTATTTTTATTGGTCAAATTTTATAAATTTTTAATTTGTTATATTTTTTCATTTATTTTTATATTTCTAAGAAATCTGATTTATATGAAATAAATAATTATTAAGTTTTTAAAACTACATGTATTGATAACATATATAACAAATTAATTTTTCAAGAATTTCTAAATTTCAAATAATGAAATATATAATTAATTATTTAATCTTTCAGGTAAGTAACTTATTTTAGTTAAATATATGAAATTATCATATCGAAATCGAGAAAATGTTCCTCGAATTAAATTTACTAAAAATAAAATTATTAAATTCATTAAATAAAATTTCACTCCAAATAAATTACTTCTTATAAATAAAAATATACAAATAATATCATTATGAATAAAATTATTTCACATTCTGTAATAAAAATTAATGAAAAACTTCCTCTTATATATTTAATATTAAACCCTGACACTAATTCTGGCTCCCCCTCAAAAAAATCAAAAAGTGTTCGATTTATTTCTGCTAATAATGTAACAAAAATAATTATTATTAATGGAAAATTAAAAAAAAACATCACGAATACTTTTGTATATTTATTAAATTTAATAATTGGATTATTTCTCATAACATTAAAATTCATAAAATTATTAAAGTTATTTTTACGTCATAAGAAATAGTTTGAAACCCCTTCGCAAACCTCCTGACAATTAATAGATTCTATTAGATGATCACCCGTTAGATGGTAAATGATAATTTTCCACTTGTCCTATATTTTCTTAAAATTTCTTCTTCATCGAATAGTGGTTCAAGACCTGTTGTACGTTTTGATATATCCGCAATTCTTTCATATAATACAGAATCACAAAAATTATCAGGATCATAGGTGTCCATTTCGGTTAATATGTCTTGAATTTCAGGGTCTGGTTTATCTCCATCAGAAAATCTAGTTACTGATAAAAAATCGGCCTGTTCGGGCTCATCATCGTTGTCAGACTTGTCCAAACATTCTTAAAGGCTTTGGTTAAATCTCTTTGTTAACTCTTCTATTTCTTGATAAGTAACTTCATCAGTATTATTTGTCGTGGTTTTAGGTTGGTCTTCAAAAACGTTATCATTTGAACTTTCGCTAAGTGAAATTGGTGTAACGGAAATTTCAGTATTTGTCATTTGTCTGAGTCTGAATCAGTATCTGTATTTGAGTCTATTTCTGTTTCAGTCAGTTTTTGCCGTAATCCACTTCGTCTAGGGTTATACACTGGTATTTGAGTATCTTCTCTTGACGATTCTTTAGTATCGCTTGGATCATTTTCGGAAAACATACTTGTTCTTGACGATACACCAAGGTTAATTATATCTCTTACTGGTTATTGTGGCATTTACTCATTTTTGGAACTATTATGTTTTATTTCTGTTGTTTCTAAATTCGTATCGCTAGCAGGTGATGTTGAGGCTACTGATTCTAAAAAGTTCACTTTTAATGAGCTAGAATCTTTTGATGTGTTTTTAGTGACATTTCTTAATATATTCGGTTGAGATGTAGATGATTTCTGTGGCTGCGGAAATATTTTTGTTCGGATTATTTGAGCAATTACACTATGATCTAATTTCGGCCGTTCTTTGTTTGTTTTTGAACCAAGGGGTCGTCCAGGACCCTTGATCAACTGAGGTACATCTGTTTCTGATTTGGTCATGCTTCTTGGTTTTGTTACTCCTATTATCTCCTTCGAGGTTGTTGGCAATGCTTTAGGTTTGATCGTTGTTGATTTGGATGCTCTTACTATTCCTTTCCTCTGACTTTGTAATTCTGTTTTCTTCTTTTCCTCTATTTTCTTTCGACCCATCATCATATCTCTTAGTAATGGTAATCCACTGTTTATATTATTTTCTGCATAAAGAAATGGCCCTACTGGGTTTCTAGATAATGGATCAGCATTGGTAGTGACTCTTCCTGGTTTGTATTTAAAAGTGTATTCATAATCGGTGAATTTAAACATTCAGCGCATCTAACGCTGACCTGGGTCTTTTCTTGTATGCATCCAATTCAATGGCTCATGATCGGCTACGAGAACGAATTTATTTCCTAATAAATACAAACGAAAAAGATGCATTGCATACAGTGCGGCTAGACATTGCTTTGCAGTCGTAGAATAATTTATTTCGGCTTTATTTAAAGTTCTTGAAAGGCAAGTGACAGGATGGTCAAACCCATCTTTTTCTTGACTCAATGCCGCTCTAATTGCATAGTCAGATGCATCTGTTGTTAACTTGAATGATTTACTAAAGTTGGGGAATTGTAAAATAGGCTCCTGACACAGACGATCCTCTAGTATTTGAAAACTCTTTTCCTGCACTTCAGTCCATTCAAATTTATCTCCCTTTTTTAATAAATCTGATGATGGTTTTGCTATTTTTTGAAAATCTTTAATAAAGCGTCTATAGTATTCTGCTAGTCCTTAAATTTGTCTAATATTTTCATAGTTTTTGGCTGGGGAAGTTCTCTAATGGATTGTATCTTTTTAGGGTCCAGTTCAATCCCTCGTTGACTCACTATATGCCCAAGAAATATTAATTCTTTGCGCAAAACTTAAACTTTATCTGGTTAGAGTACCATATTCCCTGATCTTAACTGATCGAAAAGTAACTTGACTTTACGGTCGTGATCTACTAGATCTATTGCAAAAATAATAATATTATCTAGATGCACTAGCATTTCAACATTCAATCAGCCTTTTAATATGAGATCCATTAGTCGTTGGAACGTGGCAGGTGCGTTTTTCAGGCCTTCGGGCATTCGTCTATATTGGTAATGTCCATGGGGTGTCGTAAATGCTTTTTTATACTTATCAAGCTCATCCATGGGAATTTGTTGGAATCCACTTGCTTAATCGAAAACTGAAAAATGTACGGCTCCTTCCAAGTGGTCTATAATATCTGCGATATTAGGCAATGGATATGCATAACCAACGGTCTTTTTATTAAGTTCTCGGAAATTAATTACTACCCTCCATCTTGGGTTCCCATGTCTATCAGGTTTTTTAAGGACAATCCAAAGAGGTTAATTATACGGTGATGACGAAGGTTCAATTATTCCATCGATAAGTTTTTTTGCTACGTGTTCTTCTAAAACTTTTCTATGTACTGATGGGTGACGATATCGCTTAGTGATGATAGGGATGTTATTTTCCGTCGGGATTTTGTGTGTGACAAGGTTAGTACAAAGTAAAGTGTCTCCTGGCAACAAAAAGATTTCTGAGAATTCAGAAATCAATTGATAGATTTGGTCTCGTCTTCCAAGTTTAAATGACCGGTGCGCACAAGTCCTTTTAGGTCGTTTATTCTATCTCGTTCATTTTTAACGATTGGTCTCTTATGTTCGCTGCTAGTATCTGGATCAAATTTAGGTTCAATGTATTCAAAAGGTGGAATTTTTCTTGGGTTTATTTCAATCATAATATCATTCTTATTAGTATTTATTGCCATAATATTATATTGAGCGTTCTCATTTTTTACTATTCGTTCTCCTAAATATATGTTATCACACCCTACATCTACTCGTGGTAAGTATCTTTCAGATAAATTAGTATTAATTAAATGAATTCTTACTATTTAAAGTGTTTAAGCCTTAATCGTATATTTAGTTGCTTTACTGGTATTTTTTTGTTCCTCATTAGGACAATGTTCTACGCTAGGAGTATTTTTATTCTGTTCAATGGCATAGGGTTGGAGTATATCTTGGTCGTCTAATTTATTATTTTCACTGTGTATCCCACTTTTATCAGTTTCATTATCAGTGGCTTTCATAAGATTTTTACCTCTTTTTGATAAGATCAATTTGTCAAACTCATCTCGAAAATGAAAATCAGCCTTTATGTCTCCAAATTTTTCGTATTTAGGTATATTTGACCTTTCGGGTGGGCCTACGATGTATTCGACATAAAATTTCTGTTGGTTAATTTTATCCTTAAGGCATTCTGTCTCTTTGTTAGTATCAAGGGTTGTAGGTAAAATTTAATTTAACTGTGCTTGTTTTTTGAGTTTTATGGTTTTTTGTTCTTTTTCATCTCTTTCTAATTGCTTTATTTCCTCAAGAGTTCTCAAAAAAACGAATGGAGTTCATTACGTCATCATCTAGTACTATAGCATCATGATGATACGATAATGTGGCTCGTCGTTCCTTACAAAAGTTTCAACCCAATATACCGTCATCTTTAATCGGAAAATCGTTAGGGATCACATGAAAAATTGTAGGTTTTCCTTGTATGGCTATATACGTTGTTCCTTTAGTTAAAACTGGGTGAGGTGTGATTCCAGTAAGGTTAATAATTTCACTAGTCTCTAGTCGTGCATACGGGTGCAACTGATCTAATTTAATCAGATTTGTGGCGGCGCCATTATCGAGCATGAGTGTTATAAAGTGATTTTTTCCTTCTGGGATTGATAACCTTATGCTTGTAGGCTCGTCGTCTACGCCAAGTCCCTGGTACGTACCAATGTTGACGGTTTCAATTCTGTTGCTATTTTCATTACCTGCGCTGAAACATTCGGTGTAGGGGTTGAATTCTGTCTTTGGGGGCTCACCTCCGAACGACGATTGGGGTGAGCCGCCTGAGAGTTTAAATGATGCGGCAAACGGTCGTCTTCTGGTTGGTATTGATTTTAAAAGTTCTGATTCTGATAGTTAGGATTAAAACTTTGTTGATTATAACTATTGTAATTATTATTTTGGGGGTACCTTCTATAATTCTGACCTCTGCCTCAGTATCCTTGATTATTATCAGGATTAAAATTAGCATTTCTTTGAGTGTAATAGTCATTAGGATATTCGTTATTACACCGTCCGAAATTATTCTGATAAAAATTAGAGTTTCTCGATTGATTTTGGAAATTTCAATTTCGTCCCTGATTCTGATTATTTTTACAGTCATTCTGTCCATTATTTTGTTGTAGATATTGTCTTTTATAATTTTGATAATTATTACACTGCCTATCAGCGTAATTATTCTCATTGTTGTCGATCTGTTGTTTATTAACTTGTGCCATTTGATGTGATGAGAATGGCTGATCGGTATACCTATTCTGTTGTTGATATTAGTTGTTTAAATTATTTCTTAAGTCACGACGAGGTTTAGCACCGCTTAGCAGTAGGTTTACTTAATTATAATAACCGATTGGCCTTGTCATTGGCGCTCTTTCTGTAGCTGAGTTTGATAGTAAGCAACGGTTTTTCCTAATGCATATCTTTTTTTTTAAATGGGTTGGCGCCCTTTCTGTAGCTGAGTTTGATAGTAAGCAACGGTTTTTTCTGTTGCATATCTTTTTTTTAAATGGGTTATAAATGCTTCGAGGTTTTCGAAATCTTGTCCACTTACGCTCATGCGTGCAGCACCTCATAGATTCTGCAATACTGCTCTTTTATAAAAATCTTTTTGATCATCTCTGACCCAGCTTTCTTTATTTCTATCATCTTGTATATAATCCTCCAGCGGAATATTTTTCCCATTGAATATAGGGATGAATTTAATTGCATGCTGAAATGAGAAGTTGGCATTGAGAGACTCCATCAGCGCTTTGGCTACTGTGATATTGGCATCATCGTTTCCATTCACCATTTTCTTAGTTGTATAATACCTTACGTGTGTTTTTTTTTCTTTCTTCTTTTTTTTTTTTTTTTTTTTTCCTATTCTTTATATGTGTAATGCTAACATAAAGAAATTATACTTCTATTTTGTCTTGTTTATTTGTTTCGGAAAAATATTCTATTAAATCCTTGACATTTATTGCAGAAGACATAAGTAATAAAAAAATAATTGCATGTATTTATATGTGTATATATATTAATGTCCGTGTATTTATTCGTGTGTGGATGCGTATGTCTTGAATGTGAGCGTTCGCTGAACGCATGCAAGTGCAATAAGTTTGCTTTAATTTTTAAAGGTATACGATAAGTGTACTATGTAAATGCCCAAAAACTAAAGTGAGAGAGTGCAATCGAGTGCGCTTATATGATATCATCTGCTTTAAGCAAGGGAGTAAACGGCGCAAGGATTTCTAATGTGGCATGTGTAGCTATATATACAAATTTCTACGCAAGCATCAGCTAGTGCGTGGTGTGATATTGAACGGCTCTTTCTGTACGAGAGTATCTGACTTAACTTAACATTTTTTCTTCTTTAAGCAAAATGGGCTCGACGGTCATGGTTTAAATACCGTATAAATAATTTTTTTACATATTCGTATGTATATGAGTAATCTTCTGCCTATGCATTTATATGTTCTTGAGTGCCTTTCAGAAACTTTTTTTTCGCAAAAGCAATTAATTCATCAAATTGTGTATTTAATCGAATTTTGAAATTATCGCATTTTCGCTGAACATTAATTTCTGAATCATAAAAATTACACAGGCCTGCAAAGAACGGGTTATTATTATTTTTTTTTAATTTAATAGTTGTGTCCTAAGTATTTTTTCGCGCTAAATCCGAATCCGTTGGCCAAATTGCCCTATTGCTTTAGGATTCTGAGCAAATCTAACCCAAAAATGCCAAAAAGCGTGTTTCTAGCACTTTTGCGCATTGAATATCTCAAAACTATGGAATGATAGGGCAAATCAGACTACGAGATCGTTTTTAGCATGCCAAAATCTACAGAAAACCATAACGAAAGCGTAAAATTTGAAAAACTGTTTTTGTAATACAGACAAGAAAAACTTCTTGGCACGAAATCGACGATTTTTATTAAAAAATGATATCACTGTTGCACCTCGTTTTTTAATCATTTAAATCGATAAAATTCATGTAATTGATGTTAATAAAGTCACTCATTACAAGCACATAAAATTATGCTATAAAAATTCAAAATAGTGGACACAAAATGGCGATTCTTTTAAAATCTGTTTCTTGTCGCTTGAAATGTTTTTCATCTTTCTAATCGATTCGCAAGAATAATAATAAAAATAATAATAGTAATAATAATAACAATAACAATAAAAACAACAACAACAACAAGCACAACAACAACAAAAATGATAATAATAATAATAATAATAATAATAATAATAATGATGATGATAATAATAATAGCGATTCGGTTGGTTGAAATTATCAAATTTTATCATTTGTTAATAAAAATCGTCGATTTCGCGCCAAGAAGTTTTTCTTTTCAGTATTAAAAAAAAAGTTCTTTCAAATTTCACGCATTTGGTATGGTTTTGTGTAGATTTTGGCATGCTGAAAACGATCCCGTTGTCTGATTTGATCTATCATTCCATAGTTTTGAGATATTCAACGCGCAAAAGTGCAAAAAACACGCTTTTTGGCCCTTTTAGGTTAGGATTTCTTAAAATCCTGACGTGATAGGGCAATTTGGCCAACGGATTCAGATTCAGTGTGAAAAAAAACTTAGGATATAACTATTGGACTGAAAAGAAAAAAACCTTGCAGGCCTGTGTTGTGTTTCTGAAACGTTCTTCTTGTTTTTCGATTTCTTTGTTTTTTGATAAACTACTGATTAATGTATCACAGTTATAGTAATTTTGTAACTGATTATTAATAAAATCTAATTTTTCTTCCTAGAACGTTTTTCTCTCTCATGAGCTCCTGCATACACAATTTTCTTCCACTTCTCTTACCTTTTTTATTACTCGCAAAATTATTTGTTGGTGGTTTCATGAATTATTATTTTATAAACAATTGTGGGTATATGAGTAAAATCATTAACTTTATCAAATCCTTACTACGTTTTTTGAGAATTCCTCTTCTACTAACACTATTACGTGCAAAGATGTCTGTGTGTATGTATTTGTTATTTTGATAGACCGCTTTAAGTAGCAGATCTTGGGTAAAGAGTGTCCGCTATTTCAGCAGGACAAATGGGGATGAACGGCTCTGGTTACAGATTCAGGGAAGGAAGAGAAAGACCGCTCTGGTTAGGAGATCTTGGGTAAAGAATGTCCGCTATTTAAGCAGGACAAGAGGGATGAACCGCTCTGGTTAGCAGGTTCAGGACAGGAATAGTGTATTTGTTTTGTCTTGTAAGCGTGTAGTATAAGAGGTCGCTATTTTCTTATTTTTCTATTATTACTTGGAACACAAAATTATCTAATTTTTATTTTTTTTTTTGTTATTTTCACGACAGTTAACTCTTATTCATTAATGTAGAATTATATTTATTATTTCCTTAATTTACTACTTTCTTTTTTTTTTTTTTTTTTTTTTTTTTTTTTTTTTTTTTTTTTTTTCCTTATATCATAACAAAATACCGCATATACCATGCTATCCGCAAAAGCACAGCATATACGCGTCCACGCACAGTGTACTATATGGGGTATTACGCGTCATTTATTAACATGCTTCATTAAATGGTGTTTGGTGTTTCTTAAGAGAAAGATAATAATTAGAGAATATATAATAAATAAACAAATAGCTAGAGACCATAAGCCACGCTCTGCAACCAATTTTGTTAAATAACGATTAATGTCATTTAAGTTTGTTTTCAGCTTCAAACCAAAAACTGTGGACTACAGTCTCACGCTTCTTCACAGGCTGCGGGACAGCAGATCGTCCAACTATTTGTTTGTTTAAAAAAAAAAGGAAGAAGTAGAGAGTTGAATATAATATCCAGGTTAACTTACCTTTCTTTCCACAAGAAACTAATACTGGCAACTCTGTTTTAATTATTAACTCGGATGACCAATTTGGGTGAATTGAGGAGCTGGAAACGAAAAGGGCGCATAAGTTGAGAAACACGTAAAAGTATTGTCCAAGGAGTAAATTTTTCAAACTCACTATATCGATTTTTAAAAAATACTAGCTTGTATAGAATGAAAATCCACACCTTTTTTACATTTACAACTTTTTGAATGAAGTCGTACTTTTTGAGATAAGAAATAGAAAACCGCATTTCTTGAAAACTCAAATTCAATCACTTTTAAAAACATAAATTGCTGTTTCTCAGTCAATTATGATAGAAATCGTTTGAAATTTAGTACGGGTACGTGGAATGCCTCAGCGCTGCCGATGAATTAATCAGATTTAGTTGAATTTTTTATAATTAATTAATATTTAATTAGAAGTAGGTAGTGCACGGATTACGAAGGTTGTCAACTTCAATGTAATAAATTGTGCGGGAAAGTTTCAACTTGACAAAACTTTCAGCGACAAAGTTGTTCCTCAATATTCGAAGAAGTTTTCCTAAAAGTTTCAAATCGATTTATTAAAAAACAGCCGAGATAGAGAACTTTTTGTAACAACGTGCACGGATGGTAGGCAATAAGCTGTCACCGGCATGCAGCAGACGGCCTAACCTGATGGTGTTGTTGAGCTGGGCGACCGCCGTGGCTCAGTTATTGTCAGCTGTGCACGTTCTATTTATACAAAGTTCTATATTTCGGCTGTTCTTCAAGAATACCTACGCTCCTGAAATGAATAATATAAATGATGAAATCTTGTAAGGAATTAAAGACAATCAGGTTAGGCCATCTGCTGCATGCCGATGACAGCTTATTGCCTACCATCCGTGCACGTTGTTACAAAAAGTTCTCTATCTCGGCTGTTTTTTGATAAATCGATTTGAAACTTTTAGGAAAACTTCTTCGAATATTGAGGAACAACTTTGTCGCTGAAAGTTTTGTCAAGTTGAAACTTTCCCGCACAATTTATTTCATTGAAGTTGACAACCTTCGTAATCCGTGCACTACCTACTTCTAATTAAATATTAATTAATTATAAAAAATTCAACTAAATCTGATTAATTCATCAGCAGCGCTGAGGCATTCCACGTACCCGTACTAAATTTCAAACGATTTCTATCATAATTGACTGAGAAACAGCAATTTATGTTTTTAAAAGTGATTGAATTTGAGTTTTCAAGAAATGCGGTTTTCTATTTCTTATCTCAAAAAGTACGACTTCATTCAAAAAGTTGTAAATGTAAAAAAGGTGTGGATTTTCATTCTATACAAGCTAGTATTTTTTAAAAATCGATATGGTGAGTTTGAAAAATTTACTCCTTGGACAATACTTTTACGTGTTTCTCAACTTATGCGCCCTTTTCGTTTCCAGCTCCTCAATTGTACTTCTTCTTTTTGTTGGATTTATAATTATTTATTTTATGATAACTTAAATTCTTTTTTAATAACTCTTGTATCACATTATTTTATGTTGCTTGTATATATATAAAAAGAAACAGAGAAAAGACGGAACGTCTGATCAATCTTCTAAAATTAGTTATTAACGTCTGCACTTGATGAGCAGCAGTGGGCTACTAACTAAAATGCCGCGCAAAGAAATGAACCTTGCATGAAGTTTTGGTTAAAACTTCTTTGTCTTACTTGCTATGGGGCCAGTACTTGCTGACTTTATGTGTATGGGCTTCATGGCTCGCTTCGGTTGTCACTTGGCACTTCCAAGAGCCACGAAGTACACAGTCAGCTTTGTTAGACGATGACTCTCGTTGAGTATGACTCTGTAAGGAGTCTTAAAATTTTATCATTGGAATTGAAATTTAACAGGATAAAATAGAATAAAAAAAAAATTTATTTATTTACGCAAGTCGTCACCTAACATTTTTTAAATTTCAAAATTTTATAATTAAAATTTTACCTATTTAATCATTATTAATTTAATTTTGTTGTTAAATCGAATAATTTTATAAATAATGAATTATTATTAAAATAATTTTGATCAAACAAATTTATTATCATCAATTATAAAGAAAATGAAAATTTCGAATTTTATTTTTAAAATTAATTTATTTACGTAAGGTAAATTTAGGTAATTCGGGACACTTTAAATTTTTAAGCTAATTCGGGACACAGACTAAAAACTATATTTATAAATGATAAACAAGTCTTAAAAAAAAAAAAAAAAGATCACAATATTCTTCAAGCCTTTATTTATCTAAAGCAACGAAAAAATAAAATAATTAATAGCAAAGAGTAATGCGAAAAAAAATGTTGTAAGGTGTTCTGGCGGCAGCCGTAAGCAACTAAGTTTTCTTTCGTGCCAGGAAGATGACCGTGTATACTCATATATGATTAAAAAAAGATTTATAAGATGGAAAGTAGGCGGAAAATGTTCTAACGATTAGTGTAGTGTTTTCTGAAATAATTTATTCATAAATAGTGTCATGAAAACAACTTTGATAATTTAAAATTGCGCGTCCCACATTACCTCACAAGTAAGATACTGATGAGCAAATTCTGGACGGTGGGTCCCGACTTACTTTAACGTTTTTTACTCCTTAAGGTATTATTGGACACATCATATCTTCGCAAGGCACAACTTTCATTTTTAGTTAATACAGTAAAAAAGTACTAGTTAATTCACTTTTTTCACTTTAATTAAACAGTTAAGTGTATTATTAGATCAAGGGGAACAATTTTCACGTAAAATTTAAGTGTAATTAGTCAATTGAAGGTGTATGCGACATGTAAACAAACATCATAACCTTAATACTACTGTAAACAGTAAGTAATCTCAACTTATACAAGTATTTACTTATTGTGCAAAGTACTTACAAGATTTTCATTATAAAGTACTACAGGTTTAATAGTAAATATTTCGAAAAAATCTACCAAAATGTCCAAGAGCAAAAAATCCGAAGCTGTGAGATCTAAGAGTACTTTGACAAAAAATAATTCCAAAAAAAAGGAAAATACAAGTTCAAAATCACAGATTATCACCCTCTTGATCGTCAATCAAGTAAAAATATTGATTCACCAGCAAAAAGCACACCTATTGAGAGTGATGCCACATTTAAAAACCAAGCCTTCCCAAACAACAGTAATATTAGCAGCCAGGACGATATTCAGAATGGTAAAAAGTATTGTTTGGTTTTATACAGAAGAACTTTCATGGTCGGATAAAAGCTATAATTCATTCCCAAAGTTCATTCCCAAAAAGAGAAAATTAGACGTAGCCCCAGCTTGTACTGTAGATGAGTTGGTTGAACGGTTAGAAAAGAAAGAAACGGAAAAGAAATTAAATGTTCCGTCGAGAGACGGAATTTAGCAAATTTCATTTTCGTTCCAAATTCCAGAATCGCATGCACCTCATTTTCCCCTGGAGCATTGCGCGCGCCCGCCTCCATCGCTGATTGGCTCATGTCCCGTCGGCGCAGTGGCGGGAGTGGCGGGACTTCGGGACTTGGCAGCTATTTTTTAGCTTGCACTCTCTCTCTTGCTTGGCCTGCCGAATTGGAAGCATCTTCACGCTTAGTGTTTTTATCGCTTGCAGTCTGCACCGTCAGCAGGAGATTTCGCCGCTGTCATCGAGCCCCAGGACTCAGGACATCGACATCAAGACGCTAAGTCCTCTATCATAATTCATTTAGTTTTATTTTATCTTCATCTTTCATTCATTAACTCGACCTCCATCTCATTCTTTCATGACTTGCTTCTTCATCATATTTCATTAAGCACACGTCGTGCTAGTTCTGTGCCTCTACAGCTCCCATTCTCATTTGATCATCGTTCATCCATCGATCTCTTGCTCGTCCTCGCCGACACCTCAACTCTTTCATCTCACTCACGCTATCCTTCCTTTCTGTATTCAAGGTCATAATCATCACAACCATTCGGGCTTGTCCTCCTCACCCCACGCACGTATACGCCTGTCATATCGCCTCCTTGTTCATTAAATATCTATCTTTCTCGCGCATCCTTGTGTAGAATCGACCATTAGCCGCCTCACGTCCACGACGTTCATCTTCGTCCGCATCTCATCTTACACGACCTTGCACCTCCATCATCATCGTGGTTAAATTCTCTTCATCCATCTGCATTCAATCACACCATTACCTGCACCAATTATACGTCTATTACACCAATCACACGTATGTTACACCATACTCAGTGCATATTGACATCCCGCTGTCATCACGCCACGTCTCATCCGTTCAATCCTGTTTCTCGTTCTGGAATTAGGGTCCTCACCCGAACACTCCACTCATAAAACATCACTACTGAGCTGCCGTAGGTGGTAGTTAACCTCGACTTTCGGGCGTCGGCCCGATTTCACCAGCCTTGCGCTGACTCGTGCGACCGTGCAGGGCCCGCCGGTTCACTGAGGAGATCACTCTTCCCTCATTCGCCTTGAATTCACACACACACTGGGAGTCGTTGCCACCAGGTCTTCCCGAACACCCTCGCACATTCACGTACCAACTCAACACACGTTTACTTTTGTTCCTATTGTTAATGGTATAATTAGTTTAATTTTATCTCTTCAATTGTATTCATGCTGGTTCGTTTTTTTTTTCTAAATTTGGGTTTCTTACGCCATAGGCTTTTTCCCATTAACTAGTCGTTTTTAATTGTGTTAACCTTCCTCCCCCTTTAATTGTTCCATTGACATTTCCTAGTAATTATTCAGTATTATAATCTATCAAATTTACTTACATATTTAGGCCATTTTTTAAAAATAATTTCTTTTCTTTATTCCTTGAAAACTTTTGTCGTTAAATTTGATTTCATCCTCTTAATTCTATTTACTTTTCATCACTATTTTTTTGTATTATTTTTTTTGCATTTTAGTTTAACATAACCCTTTTTACCGTACCAAGCCCCCTATATCTATATCTCATTTATTTTGAATTTGAACCAGGCAAACCATGTGGGATTGGCTGTGTTCACATGCAACATTAAAGGAACAAAAAGTATTACAGAATAAACAAGAAAGAGCAAAAGCTAGAAATATAAAGCAAAAGAATCAATTTTGAATAAAAATTTACAAAAATAAAAAAAGTCTCTAATCAAACAAAAAAGACATTTTTAAGAAAATAAAAGAAAGTAAGAACGCAATAAAATTGAGAGAAAATGAAGAAAACAGACAAAAGTTAAGAACAGATATACATAATTACGAAAAACAAGTTGATAAAATAGGACGAACCTTGGTTATTCACGAAATAGAAGTTTTACAATCAAAACTTAAAATAAAACTAAAATAAAGCAAGAAGTTTTGCCTAACTAATTTTTTTGATATTTTGTCACTTATTGGACGTTTAACTTAATAAAATTAAGATTAGAATCTTGTACAAAATGACTTTTCATTGGTTTTTATACTTCTTGAAAAAAGTCGATTTGTTAGACTACTCAATAATTTTAAAACTGATCAAAATATAAAATTTTACATGTGTCCTGACTTAACTTAATAGGTGTCCAGAATAAGCTGAAATCTGGCGTACATATATCCTGCAAAGGCTTAATTACAAAAAAATTTATAATAATAT
The DNA here is from genome assembly GCF_036245765.1 of Copidosoma floridanum. NCBI lineage: Eukaryota > Metazoa > Arthropoda > Insecta > Hymenoptera > Encyrtidae > Copidosoma > Copidosoma floridanum. Next base: position 15,140,668 of record NW_028321881.1, read on the forward strand.
ATTTTACAACATTTAGAAAAGCACTACAAGATTTTTTTTTTTCAACTTAAAATACCGTCCGACCACAGGGAAAATCTTTTTAAAAAATTCTAAAAAATAAGGGACATTAAAAAAAGTGGAGATGAAAATTTTGCTACTGAAAAGTGTTCCGAATTACCTGAATTTACCTTAATTATTAAAATAATTTTTAAGGATTATCCCTAAAAATTAAAAAAAAAAATATATTTATATTTTTTAACTAATTCAAATATCAATTTTAAACTAAACTAAATTTAATCATAAAATAATTAGATATCAATAGTGATGAATAACATACAATTTTAATAAAAATATTTAAAATATCAATACAGGGGCGTTGGCTCCATGATAAGCTTGCATATTACTGATACAACGCAGTTCGAGGGGTCGTGGGTTCGACTCCCGGTGAATGCAGATTTTTTCAAAAACTGTTTTCATCGGGAAAAGTTCCTATGTAACCCCGGCTGTTTCGGGGCGGGTTTTTCGGTGGAATTTTCCTTCAGAGTAATTCCAGGGTTTTTTCCTTGCCCCATAGATTTTCAGGCCTGGGTGAATGTGACACAGTGTTAGGGCTATAGGTAGGGATTAGCGGACCCGATGCCAGGCATCGGGCAGGGATCGCCAGCCTGAGCGGTGAGGAGTGGCCCCTGAAAACACGGGGCTTCTCCGGGGATGCTAATTAGCCTGGATCCGATGCTTTGGCAGAGAGCGCCGGCTTAACCGGCGAGGAGTGGATGTTCTGGAATAATAGAGTCTTCTCCAGGGAAAGGCTACACAGTGGTGAGTGGACCTGATGGACCTGATGCACCATCGGTGCAGAGAGTGTCAGCTTAACTGGCAAGATGTTCCACTGGAGATACTCTCACTGTGCCCATGGATTCAGGTAGGATGCGAGGAAAAAGGTTTAGAAATGGGTGTGGCAATACACCCCCACACATAGGTGGTGAGTGGGTGGCCCCCGTGACTAGGCCAAGTAGGCTATCGTGGTAACCTGATATGAAAATAAAAAAAATTCTACATATCAATTTTCAAGCATTTTTACATTCATTTAATTCAATTCCTTTAGAAAAAATAAAATAAATTATTTAATTTAAATTAACCCTGATACAAAAGGTAAAAATCAACAAATTTATAATATATTTAACTATTATATTTTTCATTTTAGTACTTAAATCATTAGATTAATCAATTTAAAAAAAAATTATTCATACATTTATTATAAATTTGATAAAAGTTAATAATAATATCTTACTAATTTATTAAATTTATTATTTTAAAATAACAAATTAAAATAACTTTTATGAGCAAAGTGAATGCTATAAATTTAAACAATATTTTTATTTCTGAATACACTTTTTAGTATATTGACTTTGTTTCGACTTATTCTGAATAATTTTGAAAAATGATGGGCAATTTGTACATATTTTTAATTAAATGAAAGAAAAATAATTTTTTTTTTTTACTTTTTAATCCAATTTAAAAATAATAACTCTATTTATTTAAATAAATTAAATTTGTTGCATTTTATTTATATTCTTATACATTTTTACATATTGATTTGTAATTTTATTTTATAAGTATTTAAATTATACAATTTTTCAAAAATAACTTTACTACAAACATACATAAATTCAATAATATAAGTTTATTTTATCGTGGAAAACTAAATTATATAACGAAATTGTCTAATAAATTAGAATACTAAAATCATTTTTAATTTTTATTTTTTCAAAATTAATAATTTACAAAATTGTTTTTAAATAAAATAGTAGGGTATCTAATCCTAGTTCTTCTTATATTTTTATAGTGGTCTTTATTTAATTTCATAAAAATTATTTTTAATAAACATTTAAAATTTAATCTCAAAATTTTTACTTAAATTATTTATATCAATTAATATCCATGAATTTATTTAAGTGAATTCATTTATTTATACGCTTTGTGTAACCACAAATGCTTGCACAAACCAATTTTATTTTATTTTTATGTCTGTTGATTAATTTATTAATGAATAATAATTTTGTATATTAAATTTAAAAAAAATTTTTAAATTTACTTACATTATTAAATTATATGTATACAAACTAAAAATAACAAATTTTTAACCTTATAAAAATTTATAAAATTTCATTTTCATAATTCTCTTTTTTATGTATAAAAAGAAATTTTTTATAAACTAAAATTTTTTAAGAAAAAAAAATATATTCATTCTTTAATTTTAGATTTAAAGACTTGATAATTAGTTTTTTTTTAAATTTAGGTTCAATTTTTTTAATATAAAATTTAATGATTAATAAAAATATTCTTATTTAGATAGAATCCTGCCCCGACGTTGGCTATCTGGGGATATTTGTACGAAGATATCGACATTATATCTTGTAAGAGAAGTGAACAATTCTTTACAATGTATACCTCATGATTTCTTTGTCAGACGAATATTTCCAGATAGAATCTGGCCCCGACGTTCGCTACCTGGGAATATTTTATACGGAGACATTGACGATATGCCTTATAAGAGGAATGATCAATATTTTGCAGTATATGCCTCACGATTTTGTCGTCAAACAAATATTTCCAGATAGAATTTTGCCCCGACGTCGGCTACCTGGGAATATTTTATACGGAGAGATCGACGACATACTTCGTAATTTAAATAACTAATTCATTAATTAAATTTACCTAATATATTTATATTATAAAATTTATATAATTAATTAAGATATTTCAATTTTTTATAAAAGTTTTACAGCCTAATAAATTAAATTATATAATATTATTAATTTTATCATTATTAATAAATTAATTTTTTTGATTATTAATTGAATTTAAAAATTAAACTTTGGTTATTTTAATAGACTGAAATAAATTTACTATTTAAATAATTTAAAAAAAATCCGATTTTATATTTCCACGTTAAATAGTAAATATAAATATATAAATTTATAAATAATAAAATATTTGTTTGATAAAAATAATTATGTAATTATGTATAAATGTTAAAAAAATAAAAATTAATAATTATAAAATATCTATTTGTTTGGAAAAAAAAATATTTTATATAGAATATTCATAATATATAAAAATTTTAAATTTAATATATGAGTTTTTTTTATATATTAATCAAGTAATTTAAATATTAATAAATTATATATACATATATATTATTAGTCATACATGCTGTTGCTTTAGTTAAATTTGGAGGGGAAGGTGTAATTATAGGAAAATTAATAATTTTACTAGTTTGTACACGAGAGTTTAAAAGCAACTGATTTTAATTAGTTATGTTTGTGGCGGCGCCATCATCAAGCATGAGTGTGAGAAAGAGATTTCTTGCTCCTGGGATTGAAAACCTTATGCTTGTAGATTTGTTGTCTGCGTCAAGTCCCTGTCATGTACTAATGTGGACAGTGTTAATTATGTTACTATATTCATTACTTGCGCTGAATCATTCGGTGTAGGGGTTGAATTCTGTCATTGGGGGCTTACCTCCGAACGCCGATTGGGGTGAGCCGCCTGAGAGTTTAAATGATGCGGCAAACGACCATCCTCTGGTTGATACTGATTTTAAAAATTCTGATTCTGATAATGAGGAATAAAACTTCGTTGGTTATAATCGTTACAGTTATTATATATAGGGTATCTTTTTTAATTGTGACCACTTTGTTGGTATCCTCGATTATTCCTAGGGTTGAAATTAGCATTCTGGTGAGTGTAATAATCATTAGAATTTTTGTTACTCCATCGTTCAAAATTATTCTGATAATAATTAGAGTTTCTCGACTGATTTTGCGAATTTCGATCTCTCCCCTGATTCTGATAATTTCCACGGTACGTTGGTCCATCACTATATTAATAATTATTTTAATATTTATTATACTGCATATTAGCGTGATAATTCTGATCGACTATCACTTGATTATTAATTTGTGCTATTTGATGTGATGAGAATGGCTAATCAGGGTAGCCATTCTGCTGTTGATATGAGTTATTTAGATTATTACTCAAATCACAACCAGGTCGCCCTTGGTATTGTGTATATGAAATTACACTTGCTCTCATTCGGCTTTCCAATTTCAACTCATAATCAAAGGCGTCGGGTAGAGAAGTTGGTTCTTTCGCATCTACTTGCTGACTTATCATAGGTGCTGGTCCTTTCGCAAACATGTCTCATGCCATGTTTTTTGTAGGGGTCATTATATGCACGTAGTATGTATTGCCCTTATCTTCCATCAAGGCCTTTTCAGTACTGCTCAGCTGTAGGTATATATAATATTATATATATATATATATAATTTGTATATATAATACACAAATTCTGTTTTGTACATCCACTCGTTTGTAAACACAATGCTATAATGTTTAAAAATGCATTGTCATTTGACACTCCCACATTTCATACTATGCCCCACATGAAGAATTTTTTCTGACTCGATATAATTTCTGCTTGATGGGAAACATACAGTTTCCAAATAAACATGCTTCTTCAAGCTGGAGATAGTTCATTTTACATTGTTTATTTTACAACCTACAAAAGACAAGACTATTTTAATTCCATAATATGCTGCTTTGGGTAAGAATAATTACAAAACTTCCTAATGAACATGTATACATCTAACAAAACAATAAATATTTATGAAATTAATTAATATAATTTAATATTTATTATCTATAAAAAATGTTTGCATACACCTATTTACCACGTACTATAAATGGAACAGTGGATGAGAGCCTCCTCTCCCAGCTTCGCATCTTTTCCACGACGGTGCGTACTGCCAGAAATCAAATCCCAATTATGTCTATTCATAATTTCTATGGGTTTTTTAAACTATGCAAGGCCAGTAGGCTTTGAAAATGAAGATTTTCCCGCAGATACGCATTTACACGTATGAAAAAATTGGAAAAAAAATTTAAAAAAAAGCCCAGCGGCCTTGCAGAGCTTAAAAAACACATAAAGATTATGAACAGACATCATAAAAATGTATTACTATTATATGTTCTATTCACTTTTATCGTGGCACACGAGCTCCAAAAAAGTTATGGTTTTTCCCCCGATTTTTTCCGTATACGTGTAAATGGGTGTCTGCGGAAAAATCTTTATTTTCAAAGCTTGGCTGCTGTGGCCTTTTACGGCTTGAAAAACATATTCAAGTCGTGTATGAGAGAAGTGCAACGATATCCATGGTTTTCTAGCTGAAATAAGCTTTAAAAAAAAATTTTCAGCCCTAGCCCCTTCAGGCCCGACTCGTCCCTGGTGAGGCTACTAACTTCGGTGTGGTGCTAGTTTCAGCTCCATCGTTAAATGTATCACACTGTTATAATGTTCATTTTCATAGTCTTATTTGCTCAGATTATATTTTCAGATTTTTACCCTTTGGTTAAAAAACACGAAATGCTAAGACTTTAGAAAATATGTTCGGTCAAAAATTATTTAAAAATTAGTTTTAATTCAAGAAAGAAAAATTTGAATGTATGATCATGACAAAATTGTTTAAATAAATATTAATATTATAATAATAAATATTATTATAATTAGAAACATTATAATTATTATTTTAATTATTATTATTATTATTTTAATTATATTTATTATTATAATTATTAGTATTCCTAATAATATTATTGTTATTAAGAACATTATTAATATTATTATTATTATTAAAATTATTATTACTATTATTGTGGTTTATGTATACTCCTCATTCTCTTATAGGCTGTAATTTAAGATGAAAATTATGTCGAACCTAATAATAAAAAAATTATTTTTCATTAAGTCATTTTATAACTTTTACATGAATTTGATAAAAAAGCTAGGCAGTTTTTCTTTTTACTGCTAATCTCAATGGATTTAAAATTAAGTCATTTCTTGCAATAGGAGCTATATACTACTCTTGGCTTGAAACACTAACCATGGAGTCAGCATGTCAGCAAGTGAACACTATTCCTAACTATAATTACAGGCGCGCGCACACACACACACACACACACACACTGGAATCAACAGAGAAGGTTATACATCTAAAATTAAGTGATAGTGGCTCATTAACAATTAAAAAGAGTGAATAAATTTTTATAAGGAATAAAAAATTGAAAAACAACCTTTCTTCGATGTAGTGACTGTGTAAGTATTATTTTAATACATCAAATAATACTACAGTAGAAAATTATCTACACCTCTAGCGTTGATGCTACATGATTGCACTGAGGTTTCATGCAAACGACGCTTAAATATATATATACATATATAATTGCAGACGGAAAAGTCGGTATTACCAGTTTGTTGGCCATCATCGAAGGTACGACATAATAGTGAACATTCAGAAGTTGTGTGTCAAAATCCATTGTAATACGTCGAATTACTATCATCTTTGAGTGTCAAAAAACTAATTTATCAATATGAATGGTGACGAAGTAGGTGAAGACTACGACGACTGTAAGTACACGCTGTCTCAACGTGAAACATTTTTCATAACATTATTGAAATACTTGATTGCGTACAGTGTTGCTCTGTTTGTACCATTTTTATAAAATGTAATGAACTGGGCGTCTTTAAATGCTTGGATATACATATTCAATACGATCCCCTAATCTCAAATAGATAAAATATACGTAGTGTCTATGCCCGCCAAATCCACGTAAATACGTGGCTGGAAGGCCATAAATCTACACACGTAAACATTGATATAGGGATTATTGTATCCACGTAAGCGAATCGTTAATAACAATCATACTGTCCACAACCGCATCGAGGTGTTTCCTGTACTGTATAGTATCCGTGTAGTTTCGTGGATTTGGTGCAAACTTACTATAAAGGGAAAAAAAAGCCTTCTGCATTGGACGGTCTCATACGTTTGAGGCAATGCTGTCTCTTTCTACTATTTCTCTCCATCTCTTATATAATTATATAATATTCACTTTTTGTTTTATGCTCGTCTGGGTATTGTAATTACGAGTTTTGAGATATACAAAAACATAATTATTTAACAATACATGCAACTGTTATTGTTTATATTTCTTTTTATCTCTTGTCACTTTTAGCTTTAAGCCTCACAGTACTTCGATTACTGGTTTTTTATGTCGATCAAATTTGTATGCTCTTGTTGTATAGGAGGCGCCCATATTTACCCAGCAATGCAATAGGTTCGATATCGATATTGATACAGCAAGTACACTTAGGGGATAGGCTGACACGTATTACAGCAGGTAAGGTTAAGTTCAAGCAGCTATACAATACATAACCTGCCTCATTACCACTTAAAGCGTGTACAGCTGTCGCTCAGCTTATTCACGAATATCAGATCTGTTTCTTCAGTGTACATACTTTCATCCGAGGTATGATGAAAAATTTTACCACAAAAAATAAAAATCTGATTTTCATGTACACTAAAGGGACATATATTCGCGGACTAGCTTCGGACCGAAATCAATCACACCAGACGTTAGCGACACTCAACGCGCGTAGCCGCCGCTAAGCTAGTCCGCGAATATATGTCCCTTTAGTGTACGATCCTACAAAAAACATAAATATCACATACGTGATATTATTAAAGATCATGCATTTCATTATCGTTTTCACAATTCTTACGCCACTCTGTATCACTCTCTAACGCTCTCTCTACCGTACTTATAGTGTCAGAGGAGTGGTCAAAAAACTTTAATTTTTTAATAAATGGCATGTACACCGTCCTGTCGAATCATGGAAAGTAATTACTTTTGATCTGACACTTTTTATTTTAGTTTATACCGTATTGTAACATTTTATAAGATTGTGATAAATAAATTTTGCCACGATTACTCAAAGAATACATTTTGCACGGAATTATATTTTATGATAAAAGTATTATAAAATCAACGTCTAACGTTCTATCTTAAAAAAAAAAACTTTACTCCTGAATACCCCTGATAACAATAGTGTGGAAGCCACCTGAATTAAGTGCCGATTATGAGCTATTGCTATATTAGAACATTAGTTACAATTCTATGGTTTAATAACAATAACAAGATGTGATTAGCAGGCTCAGATGATCTTATAAAAAAACTATTACATACTAAAAAAAAATATGAAGCTTAAAAAAAAAAAAAAAAAAAAAAAAAAAAAGAGCTTTCATGGCTTAGTTATTAAAAAGCTACCCCCCTAGAACAAAATAATTCGAGGGATCGCGGGCTCGAATCTCGTGGAAATTATCGAGATCGTTTTTTCTTGGGTTTTTTCGATTACCCAAGATACCAAAAAAAATTTTTATCCGATTTTTAAAACAAAGAGTGTATTTTTTTGGTGATGTATTTGAGGTGGGCCCCATGGCTTAGGTTTTAGTTTCAGTTATTGCCGCGTGATGTTTTTCTACATAATAGTATTTGCTTTGAGCGCAATTTTAAAACAGTGCCCCCATCGAGCAACTTGGGAACGATTGGTCATGATTAGAAAAGGTAAGAGTATAATGAAATCGAGCTTCTGGCTCCATTCACTAGGTGGCCAACTCTTAAATGTCGATTCTCTACAAGCATATGGAAATCAATTCATAGTACTGTCCTTTTCTAATCATGACCAATCGATCCCAAGTTGCTCGATGGGGGCGTTGTTTCAAAATTTCGCTCAAAGCGAATAGCGCTAAATTTTTGCGCTTTTCTTTTTAACACGTGAAATGGTAGATCTGTACAGCGAGTTAGGTGATCTATTAGAAAATATCCTTCCATTAAACTTGATAATGGAGGGGGGGTGCTTAAGAAAATTGCTACGCCCTATAATTAGTACCCAGTAGGATGGAGACCTAGTCATCTGAGGGGAACTTTGTAAAAGGCTCGCACGAAAAACTCATATACTCAGAGAAAAGTAGGGTTATTATGGAAAAAAAAACAATAATGTCAAAAATTAGGGATGCAGGATATGTAAAAATTCACCAATGGGTGTACGTGGAATCTATATATTGTAATAAATACTACATGAAGCTCACGTACATCTATTAAAAAATATAGAATTAGGATGGATATTTATGTATTACACCAAACAAATAGAATAAATTAATTATATAAAAATTTTGCTTGCTTCAAAATAGCAGCTTGTAAACTAACAATTACCATGTAAAAATTTTAATTACTACGTAGTAAGAAATTTAACATTTAGAAGATTGTCAATTTTTAACAAAAACATAGTTTATCAGCAATGTTTATTTAACATACAAAAAAGTGATTTTTGTTTTTATGTTAATCAAAATCTGTTATGAAGAAACTGGTGATTGATTGAATTTGTTAAATCGTGAAAAATAAATTTCTTATGAAAGATCAAGAGTTGGCGTGTAAGACATGCAAGGGGTGGAACTCTATAGTTATAACATTTTTTGAAACAAAGAGACATACAGAAAATCAGCTTCTTCCTGAAAAAATAATCGGTGTGAGTTTAAAAAAAATATGCTTATTTTCATGTTTTAAAATGAAACGTATAAATAACAACTGTTGATATTTTTGATGATTTATTTTTTATCATCTTTGCAAGCCTTGCACTCAAGTGCTCAACGTATGATCAAGCATTTTTATTTACATAATTTTTTAAAGCCTTACCTTACAATCATTTATTTTACAAAAGATCGTTTTAATTTTTAATAATTTACGTTTACTTATAGTACATGGGTCATGAAAAAAAAATTGACAAATCCTTACAAGAATTAAATATGTTATAATTTGAGTAACAATACACGTCCTGTCGAAAAATACGACGATTCCTGTGTCTCGTTGATTTTTAATTCGTTGCAACAACTACACTTGCCACTCAGTGAGAGGTGAACTATACGGGCTTCCGTTACTTAAAGGTATCACAGATAAACAAAATTCTGTATGTATAGCAGTGTAGCCAACTTCACTAAGGTAACTACATTACCAATGTTAGAATTTCATTTTAGTATATTCAATTTTTAAGTAGGTGGCCAACCTCTCGTAGTTAATTATTTACTGCAGTTTTTGTTGAAAAACTGTTTTACTTGTGTACAATTGTTTGTAACAAACTGACAGTTAATTACGTAAGGTAGTGAAAACCCCTCCATTCACAAAATTATTTGATTTTAAGGTAGGGGTTCTGCAATGGATTTTTGTTTCTGCCTCAAAATATTGTTTATTTTTATAATAAATGTTGTAGTGGATATCAATCGTTGTATTTCTAATGGCTTTTGAGCATTCCAACTAGCTATTTTTAGACATCGTACAATTAGAGCATTTCTCGCACTGAGTTATTTTAGCGTAGACTGTCAGATTCAAGTACTCCTTTTTTTTCGTATTAAAGTAATCCTCAAATTTTTACAAACTGCATATTAAAAGTTTGTACATATTTCAATAAGTATTTTTTGTACCTTGGTCATACATATTGTAGATGAAAAAGTTTGGTACAACCAGCCAACAGCTCAGAAAGTTTATAATGGAGGTGTAACGGAACTTAATTGCACTTTAAATTTTATTGGTAATTCTTTTTTTTAGTTAATTGTAATCATTAAACTTAGATGAAACAATTTTTTTTCTAAGAAGAAAAGTTTGTTTGAAATAGATTCGTTGCATAACTCAGTCTCAAACAATTACACTAGGATAAATGGATCATCTTACCAAGGACCAAGTTATAATAAGCCAATATTCACGACTTATCCAGCTGTGCAAGATTTGAGTAACTTGTGGGGTAATCATAAGGGTGCAGAGACTTCTGGATTTGTAGGTAAATATTTCATGCATTGTATGAATTTTATTTATGTGGAGAGTTATCATTCTTCTACCAATCAAAAAGGAATAGCAGTTCAATCTATGAAATTAGTTCCTAACTTTCAAAGAACAAAAATAAATAATTGCTTGTCACATTTAAATTACCATATTGTAACCTCATTGTCAACGTTACTATTAGATAGTTGTAGGCAATATAGTTAATTCTTAACGTTTTTATTATTTTTGTCATCAAAATTAATAAATTTACCGTTTATATAATATTTAATTAAGAAGAGATTATACTGTAATTATAACTTAATTGTCTATGCTAAAAACATAAAGGATTTCCAATTTTTCATATATAGTTTTCTTGTCATCGGTTAAGCCGAGGACGACAAAATAATGATGTAAGGGTCGTTTATATATACGATTTTTTATGGCCTCACATCTGTCAGGAAGATGTGTTTAATTGAAACTTGCAATTGTTAAGAAAAAAAGATTTCTCTCTACGCAACATATTAAATAGACATCAGTTTACTTGACAGCACTTTGATAATTGATGCATTGTCTTGACTAATACTGCCATATAGAAGTCAGAGGGGTTCCCGTATAAACATGGGTTTAGATAGATCCACCAAAGCTCTTTATTGTATTTTGACCAGCTGAATACGATTTTCATGGAGGATTTCTGTCCTAATGGCCTGGAATTTGTTATTTACAAAATTAAAAAAATAAAAAACAATTTCCAAAAATTAATGATTGGTTGGAAAAAAATCGTTTTGAACAAATGCGTTTTTCGTGATTTTCAACCACGTATTACTCCATCATACCATCATTATTTTTCATCTACCAGGGCTTAAATTCTTCCTCGAATTAAGTACTTAAAAAAAAAAAAAAAATTATTTTAATTTGTTGCATAGCAGATACGATATAACTAATCAATGCGTGCAAGTTATCATGCTAGCGCGTGCCAACTGTACGTCTGTAGGCGTTCGGGAGTTCATTTGTCAAATCACTATTGCTTGGATAAATTATTTCATAGGTGAAATTTTTTTTTCTTTTAGCTAAAAGTTCTTCATTTAAGGTGAAATTTAAGCCCTGGTAAATTAAAAATAATGTTTACACGACAAAATTATACACGGTTAAAAATCGAGAAAAACGCCTTTTTTCAAAATACATTAAAATATCTTTGGTGGATCTCACTCAACACATGTTTCTATGGAGACCCCCTGGCTCCTAGAATAATAGCAAAAAAAGCATTACAATTGTTTACTCGAATGCTTGAAAATTTATGATCAATATTTTATATGACATGATATAATAGCTATATTGCTGTTGCAGGTTGGGATACGTTTTACAACGAACCAGTAAAACGAGATACATATCAATTCCCTAGCGCTCACCTTGGAACACATTGTTAGTATATTTAAAGTAAATCTCAATTCTTATCAAAACGAAGATGCTTTCAAACAAACTTAATCCAAAACAATTTTTACTAACTTCATAATTTTAATAGATGATCTTGCAATCTCTACTCACAACAATTACCCTGGCACTAGCTGTACAATTTATCAGCAATCACGAAATACTGGGCCACCTTTTTATAGTAAAATACCTGCAGTAAGCGTTTATGAGTATGGGACAAATACGAACAGCTTGTGGAACATCAGCGAGTATGCAAAAGTCTCAGAATCTATAGGTAACAATTGTATGCATGATACTCTTTGGTTAAAGGTATATAGACAAGATCGTCGTTTTCTTACAAATACAAACAAGAATAATGGCTCGAGCTATACAACTGTTTATTACGTATGTAAATTACTGTCAGACTCTCCAAAAAATTTAATGTTCGGGGGGCTGCTTTTTTCACCAAGTAGCTAATGTATAATGTTTCATCAGAGCTTATACTTTTTATCTTGACCTTATTCTACACGGTTTGAGTTTCATCGCCCGCTTTTTCATCATGGTAAATGTTAAATCTCAAAGTAATAGCAGCATCGACACTAATTAAATTTGGTTAAAATTTTGAGTGCAATGTTTTCATAGACACTTAGCTCAAGGTATTGTATTTTGTGATCTACAAACGTAATTTACTATTCACCACCACTCGACTCACATTAGATTTAGATTATTCGCTCGGAAACTGATTTAAAGCACTTGTAACGAGCTTTAATTAAAGCCCTAATCTAAAAAAAAATATTGAATTAATGAAAAGTTATAATTACATTGTATTTACGGTAAAATTATTGAAATTTTTAGATTCTTCAATAGTCCCCCTACACCGAAGCAGCGAGGAGCAACCCACGTGATTTAAGCGATTTAAATCACTGTTCCGATGCTGTAAATCACAGTTAAATCTATGAATCATCTTTAAATCACTCTCAAAAAAAAAATTTTTTTAAACATAATTATATTATACAGATCTTAAATGTAAATAATTTTAAAGATAAATTTAAGTAAAGTCCGTAATTAAAGGGTAATCGGTAATGATTGAAAATGAAAGTTACGCAGAGCACACAGTTGTGTTGGCATGCGATGCACCCGTACGAAAAGCATTGTAATTCAAAAAAATGTATGATTCATTTTAAATCACACTCTAGTTTGGAGTTGCACATTTCCCTGATTTAAAAGTTATTTAAGAATAAAACTGAAATTTAATTTTAATGTAAATCACGCTCAACTTAGGTATTTTTTTATCAGTCAAAGAATAATCTCTGTATATCAAGTATGGCCTTTTTCCTCTATAATAAGTTGTTAATACTAACGCAAGGTAGCAAATTTTATGCCCATAAAAAACGGAATTGTTCGGAACGAAAATTAATTAAAAACCGAACTAAAAACAACGGTAAGTCATACATACCTCTTTCAAACATCAGAATTTTTCGAGGGATTTACTAAAAAATAAGTTTAATAGATCATGTCGAAGGATTAAACATTTAAAAATGAAAAACAAAATTTGCTTGCGTTGAACTGGATAAAATAAATTTTTTTTTTCTTTAATATTTAAATGGTTTTTCATGTAATTTAACTGTGATTTAATGCAATTTAAGGGTAATTTAATTTGATTTAAATTTTGTATCAGGTATTACCATTCTAAATTTCTTTTAGACTAAAGACAGCAGCAAGTAATGTTTGTTAATCACATTAAAAACTTTGAATACTCATCGTACATACAGATTCAATACAAAACATTAAATAATTTATCAGATAAAACAAATATACATCCATTTGCGTTATACTTAGTGAAATTTTTGGTTGATTTGTCTGATTTAAATGGCATTCGATGCAATGTAAGTGAGATACAATTGAATTAAAATGTGATTTAATGTGATATTAATAATAAATCGTACACAACCATGCACACTTTCTTTCACTAAAAACAACAATTATTTATGCTTTTTCATCACAATATTAGTTTCGTTGGATAAATTAAACAAACAAATTCATTTTAGTATGTTAAAGAATTTAAAAGTAAAAAGAAAAAATTTGATTTTGACTTGAATAAAATTTTGCAAATTTGTTTTTTACTTTGTATGATTCAAATTGTAGTAAAAACACTTTAATTATGATATACTACAATCAAAAAGCAATTTGATTTGATTTGATTAAAATTTTACAAGCCCAACAAATTTTTGGTACAAGTACTGAACCATATATATTTTCAGGCTGACAAACATTGGCGATAAGCAGCCCAACTGGTTGTTTGTATTGTTTATTTATAAAATATGTACTAAGGTAAGCAAGCATCGGCGATGAGAAACCCAAGAGTTTCTTAGTATTATTATAAATAAAATGTACTCAAAGGCGAGAAGGAATCGGCGATTTGAGACCCAACTGTTTTAGTATTATTATAAATAAAATGTGTTCTTAGGCGATCAAAAATGGGCGATTAGAAACCCAACAGTTATTTAGCATTATTAAAGAATAAAAAACGTGCTCAGACGAGCAAAAATCGGTGATCAGAAACCTAACAGCTATTTAGCATTATTAATAAATAAAAAGTGGTCTTAAGCGAGTAAGAACCGGCAATTAGAAATGCAACAGCTTTTTATGATTATTAATAAATAAAATGTGCTCTTGGACGAGCAAAAATCAGCGATTAGAGGCCCAACAGTTTTTTAGCATTATAAATAAATAAAATGTACTCTGAGGTAAGCAAGAATCGGTGATTAAGAACCCAACTATTTTTAGTATTATTATGAATAAAATGTACTCTGAGGACAGCAAGGTCAACGATTAGAAACCCAACACTTTTTTAATGTATTGTGTCTTATTATTAACAGACTGTTATGTTTCTTATGGCTGATTCTTGCTCATCTCAGAGCACATTTTATTTATTAATAATCATAAAAAAATGTTGGGTTTCTGATTACCTACTCTTGCACACCTATAAGCAAATTCAATTTATTAATAATCCGAAAAATCTGTTGGGTTTCTAATCGCCAATGCTTGCTTACCTTAGTACATATTTTATAAATAAACAATACAAACAACTAGTTGGGTTGCTTATCGCTAATACTTGTCCACCTGAAAATATATATGATTCAGTACTTGTCCCAAAAATCTGTTGGGCTTTTAAATTTTCAATGAAATTGAATCGCTCTTGAATTGTAGTACATCACACTTAAAGCTTCTTGACTACAATTTGAATTACACAAAACAAATAACAATTCTGCAATGTTTTATGCAAGTTGAAATAAAATGTTCTTTTTATTTTAAAATTTTTGAGCATACTGAAATGAATCTATTTGTTTAATTCATCTATCGCATCTTAAAATCATGGGAACAAAGCATGATCAATTGTTATTTCTAGTGAAATAAAATGTAAAAGGTTGTGCACGATTTAACATCAATATCACATTAAATCACATTTAAATCCTGCTTTATCACACTTACATCGCACCGAGTGCCAATCAAATCAGACAAATCAACAAAAAATTTCGCTAAGTATAACGCAAGTGAAAATACATTT
This sequence comes from Copidosoma floridanum, assembly GCF_036245765.1. Lineage (NCBI taxonomy): Eukaryota > Metazoa > Arthropoda > Insecta > Hymenoptera > Encyrtidae > Copidosoma > Copidosoma floridanum. Next base: position 15,156,329 of record NW_028321881.1, read on the forward strand.
TTTTTATCTGGTAAATCATTTGATATTTTGTATTGAATCTGTATGTTTAATGTATCCTCAAACTTTTTAATGTGATTAACAAACATTACTTGCTGCTGTTTTTAGTCTAAAAGAAATTTAGAATGGTAGTGCATGATTCAAAATTTAAAACAAATTAAATTGCACTTAAATTGCATTAAATCACTTTGATCGCCTTAAATCATACTTTTATTGCATTAAAAACCATTTAAACAAAAAAAAAAAAAAAAAATGTCCCAGTGTAACGCAAGCAAATTTTATTTTTCATTTTAAGTGCTCAATCCTTCGACATAATCAATAAAATTTATTTTTTAGTAAGTTCCTCGAAAAATTGTGATGATTAAAAGAAGCATGACTTACCGTTGTTTTTAGCTCGGGTTTTTATTAATTTTCGTTTCAAATAATCTCGCTTCCATGGGCATAAAATTTTCTAACTTGTGTAGGTATAAAAAAAGTTATTATCATTATTAAATAACATGGTTAAAAAAATTCAGATTTAAATTGCAAAGGTTGATTTTTTTTTATAATATGATGCTGTCACGCACGATATCATAGCTACACGTACGTGCGCCCCCTCCTTTTGGGGCCTACGACAGATGATTGTAGTGGGAGAGAGTAAAGTGATAAGCAAATAGGATGCTGAAAGCAGCATGCTCTCTGGCTGGAACCGTCAAACTGACACTCCAAGACCATAGAATCCTACAAAACAGTTTTGGTGTCAGAAGTGGGATGGTCATCGCGATTAAATAAAAATGAATTTTTTTTTTCGGTTTTTGTCGACGTTAAAGTATCGACTCTCGCGATTTTTGGAAAACACACATAGTGTCGTGCCACGAAGTGAACTAGGAACTGCTACGAGAGACATTTGCGGAGCAAGGAGTTGCTAAAGTGCAAAAAAAAATGCTTCAATCAAAGACCAAGGTGGAGGATACCCGGGACTAGGACAGAAATCAAGCAAACTAGGATGATAAAGATCTTGGTTGCCATTATTTTAGCCGGGAGCATATGGTAAGTACTTGAGATTTATAAATGAATAAATATATTTAACTGTCCTAGGGGTTCTGTTAAATTTTTTTTAGTGCGTTATAAATTTATTTTTTTTGCTACATCGGTTTTGCGTTCGGTATCCTCATAGTATCGGCAGTGCGTCATTAGGGTAATTTATCGTGAATCAGAAAAATTTCGGACCGTGAAAATAAATTGGTCAGATTGAAAGGAAATAATAAACAAATAAATAATAAATTAGACACACAGTAAGTGTTAAAGTAAAGCGGTTTTGTCATCGTGAGATAGGAACGCAAAGAATCGTACAGAAATTTACTTATAAGTGTTTAAGCGCTTTCATACAGACAGGAAATAAAGAATTTACAAAAAAAAATAATAATAAAGAATTTATAATGGAAAAATTCGATGAAACGCACAATAATGTAGTAAGTGTTAGGGAGAACGAAATTCCCTCGTATCCGGAAAACGAGTCGGAGTCAGAAATACTGACCGTATTTTTAGAGCACAGCCAGGAAACTCAAATGGAATGGGAAAAAATGGGTAAGAAACAGAGCATGCTAATGTTGAAGTTTTGAAAAAATGAAACCAGGGGTGATTAGGGAGAAAGTTTCACAAACAACGTCATGCATGATGGGGGTGGGTGCAGTATATTTAAACACCGTAAGAAACGACGCCGCGAACATGACACCTTTAAAGAATGCAGATTATACAGCCGGAAATAGGATGAGCGAAATTTTAAGGGACGTAAACTCGTACTCGAAAGATAGGTTCAACAGTAAAGATACGCAGGAAACGCTTCAATATGCGTTCAGACAAGGAGAAAAACAAGTGGCGCAGCAAACAGCACAGTAATGTGTGACAGTTTTTGGAGGAAGCACTTACACAAAATTCTAGGGAATTAGTATTTGGCCATAAAAACAATTGGTACTTACCGTCAAGGACGTCAGAAGAGATAACAATGTATGGGGGGCAGTAAACGGGAATCCCAGATTTTTCGGGCGCAAGGATGCATGACGCTGGACCCAGCTACGAACCCACAGGCCCAATAAATGAAAGGGTGAGAGGCTAACCGATAGCACCGTCATCTGACTGGCTGTTTCAGGATAATAACTTGCACGGGGAATACATTTTGCGAGAGCAGCAACATCAAGCGCAGCCAAATCCGACTTACATAAACCCTATCATGAGTCAACAGCGAGTGGAAAACACGTACCCTGTCAGCATGCACTGTAGTGCACTGTCCCATGTCAACAGCGTGGCGAGTGACATCACTATATTCAATGGAGATCCAATAAACTTTCCGCTTTTTGAATAGATGGTGAGGACAGCAACTCTAGTAGTTCTGCCGCAATATAAATAATACTTTATAGGTACATTAGGCGGTAAACTTAGCGGGATGGCGGCAGATCAATTTTGCACCCGGTTATCACTGTTTAATACCGTAGACGCATTTTTACTCGCGCTATCACGGCAGTTCGAAAGCATGGGAGGCATAGATACACAGCTAACTTAACTTAAGTCACTTACTCAACTGAACAGCGAATCAGTTATTCAGTACTGCAGCTGGGTGCAACGGTTGCATAATAGAATAATGATGACTCATGACACGAACCCACAGCTGTCCTTGATTTAGAAAACTGCCCTAAAACAATCCGCGGATGGAGAGTCAGCGAAACAGTTTATGTATGGGTTGAAAGCGCTATACAATTCGAACGTGGCCGGGGTAAAACCTGTAACACTGGAGGAGGCCATTAAAGCGGCTATAGATGTAGATAACGAGTTAAGTTTACGTCAAATGGCACCTAATGATTTTAGCACATATGCAACATGGAAGAGTTGTTTTGGTAAGAGGAATCCAAAGATAGGCATGGTAATCAGCGATGCACCGGAGGGAAAGAGCGATACGGACGAATGGGATGGCATCAAGTGGTGCTCATATTGTCAGGAGCACTGTCTGCACTCTACGACCGGGTGCGAAAAGCTATGGAGGGACGCGAAAAACAGAAGAATAAAAGACCCCGATAGTCCCGAAACAGTACCACCCAAGCGACTAACGGAGATGAGGGACAAAAATGAAGGAAGACCTGCGTACGATGATCAGGCAACTAATGTGCAGTACAGTAACCCTGACCCGAGAAATTACTATAACAAATATAATAGCTACACATCCAATTATAATAGTTATAACAATAATAAAAGAAACTTCAATGGCAACAATAGTCGCCCTCCGGTGAATAATAACAGGAACAATAATAGGCCATTCAAAGAAAACAGGAATTTCAATGGTCGAAATAGGGGAAATAATTATGCACCTAATAATAATTATAATAATCATAATCAGCGACGAGAAAATAATTATAATAATTACGCGCCCGGTAATAACAGTTATAACAATTATAAACAGCAACGACAAAACAATTATAACAATTACGCGCCCGGCAATAACAATTATAACAATTATAATCAGCGACGGTAAAATAATTATAATGGACCCAGGGACAACAATTACAACCTCTACAATCAGAGAGGGAACCAAAATAATCAATACAATCATGAGAAAAATACGAGAACAGACGGGTCACGCGCGAAAAATTCAAACTCCCAGGATGTTCGATGCGCTCCCCAAGCGTCAGGCATCCCCCAGTAGATAAAAAGATAGAAAAACACTCGACAGCAGAAAAACGGCAAGCGCGGAGGTACAAGAGTCGCTAGCTGCGAGTGCGAGAGTTTATATGATGACAAGGAGAGACAATTTGCCTCAAAACAGGCCTCAAATGGAAGTAGGACGAAACAATAACGGAAGCGAGCCTCAGCGTAAAGCAAAAATAAATATATTTCTAGCAGGTAGGACACCCCCTTTTGTATTTATGACAAGCACTCAACTGAGAGGTGGGGAAGCAAAATTCTACGTGGACACAGGAGCTGAAATTTCTATTATAAAGAAAGACAGTATTCTTCCAAATGCATTCTTTGAAGTGAAAAACCGAGTAAAAATTGTGGGTGTTAAGCACGGAGAGTGTAGCACTTATGGTGTAGTTGAAATACCACTAAATAGCCTTATGTGTAGGTTGCATGTGGTCCCACGTGACTTTCCAATAGATGGGGAAGGTATTATTGGAAATATTATAGCCACAAATAATAGTAGAAAAGTTTATGCTGAGTGTGTTAGCACACTAAATGAAACAATAAGCACACCTGTACCGGAAATAGAGTTATCAGAATGCGAAGTGATGCGAGAGGCCGATCCATTTAGCGTCGAAGGGGACGACGCTTGGGGCGTTAATGAGGCAATTATAAGACTTTTTGAGGCAGATGGTTGAGGAAGGAGAAAAATGAACAAAGTTAATTATGGCGTTATAAATAATCATACAAGTGGCGGGAACAATAGTGATTTCAAGAACACTGACAATTTAGGTAGGTTGTCGGATAAAGGAAAAATAGTGAGAATCAATAAAATAATGAAGCTTATTGATATTTCAAGTTGCAACGAGGAAAAAAAATCACACGTCTGGAAACTCATGGAGTATAATCCTTTTGTATTTGGCCTAGATGGAGAACCACTGAAAGCAACTCATATATTGAAACACCGCATCATAACTACGACGGACAAGCCCGTGATGGCAAAGCGCTATAGGTACCCACTAGCACTAAGGGAACAGATGAAAAAAGAGATAGAGAAATTGCTCAAGCAAGGAATCGTCGAGCCTTCGAAATCGCCGTACAATTCTAACATGTGGATTGTACTCAAGCATGCGGGGCCGGACGGGGAGAAGCGTTGGCGCGTGGTAATTGATTTTAGGCACCTTAACGAAATTACTGTAGGAAGTTGCTATCCCGTACCATTCCAAAGTGATATACTCGAGCATTTAGCGTCAGCTCGATATATTACAGTAGTCGATCTAAAACAGGGACTTTTCCAAATAGAAATTCATGAGAATGACGCACACAAAACAGCATTTTTTGGGCCAGACGATCATAATCAGTATAAGAGAATGCCAATGGGGTGTACGGACTCACCGAATAAATTTTTAAGAGCGATGTCACTCGCGTTGGCGGGTCTACAAGGGCATGATATCGAACTATATTTGGATGATATCATGGTGTTTGCTCTGAACCTCGAAGAGCACGGGAGGCGTTTTATTAGACTTTTAAAGCGGCTTTCAGAAGTAAACTTGACAATTGAGCCGAAAAAACGTCAATTTTTGAAACGCGAAGCAAAAGTACTGGGACACGTAGTAGGAAATGGACAAATAAAAACAAACCAAAAAAAAAATCGAAGCAGCGAAGAAATATCCGAGACCTACTAATGCAAAGAAAATCAAACAATTTCTTGGATTTGTCGGATATTATAGACAATTTATCTAGAATTATGCAAAAATTGCTCAGCCGCTTTCCAAACTCTTGAGAAAAGAAACAGAGTTCAGATAGGAAGAGCAGCAGGAGCAAGCTTTCAAAACATTAGTTGACGCATTATGTAGTGAGCCGGTACTTATTGCACCTAATCTAGACAAGCCTTTTATAGTCACAACAGATACGTCAGACTACGCAATAGGAGCAATATTAAGCTAAGGTGAATTGGGGAAAGATAGACCGTGTGAATATGCTTTACGATGTATTTGAGGGAGCGAATTACGCTATCCAACGTATGATAAGGAACTGTTGGCTATAGTGTTTACAAAAGAACAGCTTCGGCCGTACTTATTTGGGTGCAAATTTACAGTGGTCACGGATCATGAGCCATTAAAACATTATTATATGTCAAAGAAGCCCGACATAAGATTCAATAGGCTAAAAGCAGAGCTACGAGGCTACGAATTTGACGTAGTATATCAGCCAGGCATTTCAAACAAAGCACCCGATGTAGTCTCTCAAAATCTAGTAATAGGAGAGGGAGACATAAACACTGAGCGGCCACGCCAAGAACTGTATTAGCTGGCGGATGAACAGGAGAAAGAAGGACTAGCCGATAGCGATGGGCCTCCAGCGCGCATTTTTTAAATGTGAGCGACCCGTAAACAGCGTATTCAGGGAAATACTAAAAAGGGGAAAATTATTTACTCTGATTCAGAGGATTTAGATAAGAAAGTACTGAGAAAAAAACAAAATTTTGATGGATGGAAAGAAAATAATTATGAAACGAAAATAGATGGTCAAGCTGATGGTGAGGGAGATTCTGAATCCGAGCAAAAAGTAGGAATAAACGAAAAATTAAGCAGGAAAATAAAGAAAACAGTGAGAAAAAGAGGTCGCCCAAGAAAGAATATTATAGTTAGCAATTTAACATCAGAAACAGATACGGAACGCAACGAGATTCCGTCAAAAGACATTATTGTTGCAAATTGCGGAACACCAGTAATAATAAATAGCGAATCAGAAAATCACAGTACGGGACTTGATGATTAGGGCTGGCAGCTGATACAAGCAAGCTTGGCGGCCGAAGAGGCGAGGAGAGTAAAAGGCACCCGAAAATTAACGGAAGCAAACGAGGTAGCTAGAAGCATCTTAACATTTGGGAAAGGTGTTTTTGAAGGCAGAGTTGTTGAAGCGTCGGAGAGAGCCGATCAAGCACGAGAAAGATCGAGGGAAGAAGAGAGTGAAGGAGAGACACCACAGTACGAGCATACAGCAAATGAGCCGCTCACTGACGGTACTTATGAATGTAATAAAAGGGAGAAAAAAAACAGTTATATGAGGGACAGAATGAAAATAAGCTCAATATGGAAATAGAAGGCACAGGTTCGGATGCATCAGATGATGAAGTTGAAAAAATGACGAGACCAATCGCTACGGCAGGGGATGATCCTATTTCCCAAGGAATGATGGACGGGAAATTAGGTTATATTATGAAAGAACCGGGGTTTCGAAGGGAAGTAAAAACGACGAGTACACCAGTAGCAGTACTAATCGAGGAGAGAAAACGAAAATTGCGCAAGAGACGACTGGATACATTAAACAGACAAAAGCCTAATTTTTTGATTACGCCGATAATAATGAGCCCTTCGAAGGAAATAATAATAGCTAATTGTGATACGCCACAAACGTCAAATAGTACAACGGCACAAAACACGGAAGAAGAAGAACTTAGGTTAGTGGAGCTCTCAGTGAGCGCGGAAACAAATTTTGCTTCAACAACAGAGGCAGACAAGGAACCGGAAATACACGATTTGTTAGAGGGAAGATCAGACGAACTGCGGGCGCAAGTTATGATCGACGTAAGAAGGCGAGATGTAGAGGGAAGACTGGGAATGAGGATTGACGTATGGGAGCCCAACGAAAAAATACCTGGGGAAAAAGCGCCACCAGAGGAAAGGGAAAAAAAAGATCCAATATTGCGTAAAAGTGGTAAGCGAGTCCAGTTTGAAGAACCAGAAAATCAAACAGTAAAGGAACCCAACTTACCGTCAGACACAACGGCGCTGACAGATAAGTGGCTGGCATATCTTAACGATAATACACGAAGGAAAACGAATGAATGCATTCAACCTCATAAAATACTTTTCAAAGTGCCAGGACTACCGTACGACTTGCCGGGAAATTGCCTATTTTATAGCCTAATTTTTTTATTTAATCTTAATCTCTCGACTGACGAGCTGAAAATGATATTAAAAAATTCAGAATACCTAAAAAAGTGTAGAGAACCAGAAGAAACAAAAAATATACTAATGTTGCGAACAGAATATGGAAATGGGGGATGTATATACATATTTTCGCAAGAATTTAAAAAGAACGTGTGTGTACACCTTAAGTTAAATCGGGAAAATTATATTTATGCGCACTATATTGCAACGGAGAAAGAAGGGATCGGCCACTTGCATCTGGAAGGTAACAGCAAGAATGCTCAATACGTGCCCCTAGTACAAAGTTCTATTACCGAGTTAAAAAATGATTCACAAAACGATGACGGTAGTAGTTGTAAAAGGCGGAAAGAACACGCGAGTGAGCCAGAAAGAGATGGAGAAACAAACCAACGTGAGTGGGGGAGGGATAAAGAAAGTCAATCAGGAATAGAGCAAAACCCCACCGATGGAGAGACGAGCACGAATATGCGTGTAGAAGAAGGGGAAGGAGACAACCATCCCACTAACAGCGATGACGAAAGCTCTGAAAATACGATGGAAGGAGAGGTAGGGCAGGTTAATGAATTGAATAACGCATTATGTGAAACAGAGAGCGAGAACGAAACTAACACAGTCACACACTCTCCATCGATGGAAAAATACACGGTGTGCAGAACACGCCTGCCAAATGAGAGACCGCCATGGGCACCAAAAGAGGGAGAAGACCCACCCGTGTGCCAAAAACTAAGCAAAATTGAAAACCATCCCTTTAGGAATCTCTTTATAACGGTAACGGAAGCGGTACCCAATACGGAAGGAATAGATGCTTTACATGAAAGAGGGTACATAAATCTGACGGGCATGAACAACGAGGAGAAAGTCGTAGGTGAAGCTAAAAGTACTAAAGAGAGAAAGGTAGTGGTTATATAAATGTACGTAAAGGAGCATTTTGAGGAAGCGGTGCTCAAATCGAATAATAAGAAGTGTTTTAAGTCTCTTACAGACGTAATAACTGCAAACAATATTGAAACAATTGGAATTGTCAAGGATCTAGCGATTCTTAATCTTACCCAATGGGGGTACTTTGCCGAAATTTTTGAGGAAATATTTAAAGACACTAGATTAGCGGCGGTGCTCTACACCAACACATTAATAATTCCACCAACGAGTCAAAGATTGAAAATAATTACAGATTACCACGAAGCAGCCATAGGTGGGCACAGAGACATGAACAAGATATATAGTAGGATCGCGAAGGACTACTATTGGAGAAACATGCGCTCAGACATAAGGCAAGTCATTTTGGGATGCCCTTCATGTCAGACGAAAAAACTTGTAAGGGTAAAATCAAAACAAGCGTTGCTCATTACGGACACACCGAGCAGACCTTTTGAAAAAATTTCAATAGACTACTACGGGCCAATCAATAAGCCATCGACGAATAACTACACACATATTTTGTCCATGCAAGACTGGTTAACAAAGTTTATTGTTTTTGTACCAGTAAAGAGGGCAATAGCTGAGGAGACCGTGAGGGCAATAACCGATAAATTTATAGCTTATTTCGGACCCCCGGAACATCTACTGTCTGACCGAGGGACCCATTTCATGAATAAAAGCATGGATGAACTAGCAAAATTATTTAAAATAGACAAAATGGGTAGTACGGAATTTCTCCCTCAAAAAAATGGGGCCATCGAACGAATGCATCATACGCTCACCGAATATATAAAAGCCTACGTAGAGAAAGAAAATCAGTGGGACGAGCACTTACCATTGTGCATGCACTCATACAACACTACGGACCATGAGAGTACAGGGTACTCACCGCATGAGCTTTTTTCGGGCAAAGAGCGAGAACACCTACTAGCTTTAAGACATCATCCAATGGCCAGACGTCGAACGAATATTTTAATGAGCTGGTAACGATACTGACGGAGATGAGAACCATCGCCGCAATGAATCAAGTGCAATCGAAATACCGCTTAAAATGTTACTACGACCGCAAATTAAATACGAGATACTACCTCGAGGGAGAAATGGTTTATGTGTTAAAAGAGCCGTCGAAAGGGAAATTCGACGCCCAATATGAGGGCCCTTACGAAATAACTGGCATCAACTATGCGAAAAAAAATGTCAAACTTCAGAGGAAGGACGAGGTGAGAATATCCCACATGGATTAAATAAAAAAAGCTTGCGTAGTAAAAGCTCCGTTAGAAAATGCGAATACAGAAAAGAAATATGGGAGTACAAAAGTAGACCACTTAATCGCAGTACGGAGCCCGACGACGGAAAAGAAGCAGTCCAGCGGCAGTCCTGGAATAGGACAGTGAACGATCGTCCAGAAGGGTAGTAGACACCGCAGCATGCGACGCCACCCCGGTACTTATACCTTTGCACAGGCAGAGGCACAGCGCCTGTGGGCCAGTCCGGCTCACAAAGAGGGAGGGTAAGAGAGAAGAACCCGTGAAGGTTCACGACCAATCTTGTTTCCAGCTAGGAAAGAAGAGGAAAATTTTTTAACCAAGAGATTCAAAAGCAATGTCAAATGTTAAGAAATTAACGTAATACGTACCGCACCGTTGGTCGGACAAGTGATAGGGTCCAGAACTGTAGGCCCCTCAAGCACTTGAGCCCCATGGGTACGTCCGACGGAGGGCACTTGCCAGCAAATAAAAAATAAGATGGACTGTAAGAAAAAGCAAATTACATGGATATACAAATATGTATCTAGGTACAGGAAAACTAATTAAAAAAAAAAAAAAAAAAAAAAAAAAAGGGGATAATACTCACATGCGAGCAGCTGCAGCACCTCAGAAGATCTTCCATCACAGAACCTTCGAGGATGGAACATACACTACCGTCGACCGCCGCGAACCTGGTAACACGAGGGTTATCGTACGGTAGATTTGCAAAATCACGCAGTCGGCGCACAAAATCAACCGGATTCACAGAAGAAAACGCCATTTTCGCGGGGTAGTACAAAAATAACAAGGTAATAAGGAAAGTAGAGAAAATAACGCCAAATCCAACACGTATTGAGAACACAAGGGAAAAGGTAAAAGTCACTGAAAACCAAGTAGTGAAGTTGACACTACAAAGTCAAAGTAAGCACTGACGAAATATAGCCAAACTATCCAAAAATCCTTACTACCCGCTCCTCTCGATAAAATAGAAAAGGGGAAAATTAGCATGGGAATAATAAACAAGGAAAACTTACAGGGACAGCAGGTGTGATAATTGCCGATCCGCAGTACCACATACGTCTTCCTGTAAACATGTACAAGTACAAGTAGAGTCACATTCTTGACTTGACTTGCAAAAGTTCGATCTTATCCGTCCTTAAGAATTATTATTTCGGAGATTAACATTGCTGGTACGAAATATTAGGATTTAAAAGGGGTAATCGGGAGCCGTACAATAGCGACATTGAGAGAAATTTTTTTTTTTTTTTCTTCTACTCTTTTTCTCCTTTTCTCTCAAATAATATGGGAATTAATTTACGAAAAGGGAAATGTAGGTATCATAAAAGAAAGTATCTATTTTATTTTTTAGGGGGGAAGCCACTCCGTTAAGAAAGCAACCGGGAGAAGTAGAGCCATTTGAGAAGAATTCGGGGATATTAGTGGAAAATCTGGAGCAGGCCCAATCAGTTGCGTCTACTTGAAAAATCAAATGACATGTAGATTGGGCTTAAAGAATCAGAGAAACGGATGCATTTGCAAGAGCAAGCAAGCAGGTGGAATGGAAATGCAGAGGAACAATAAGCAAAGAAGACGCCTGCAGAAATCGCATAAGAATGGCTACTCACAAGACCATAAAAGCGCTGCAAGGTGTCGAAACAGCGTACAGGGCAGTAGTAGAGCAGGAAGTAAGCAGCCAAGTAGAGACAGTCCAGGTACTGCAGGGGCAGATATCGGAATCTAACAAGGATAAGATACGGGAGTTGACAGAATTAAATTTGACAAGTAAGCCGATATAACGAAATATCTCAAAGAACAAATAAGAGTCTTAGCGTTCGGGAATCACGAACAAACACTGCAAATGATAAAAAAATATGAGGATAAAGCAGGAGATGTTAAAGAAGAAGGGCTTAAAATATTTACAGATTGGATAAGCGGATATGATAGAATGCCAGAGATAATTCAAAAATTCGAGCAGCTGGCCGATAAAGTAGCAGCCAAATTTGAAACAGCAACGGATATAATTTATTTAGCAAGTCAAGGAATATCGCATCTACCGGAAGCAGCCTTAAAAACGATATCGGAGGCAAAAATACTAGTAAGTCAGTTCAGGCCAGATCTAAGGATTCCGGGAGATGAGGGCACGATGACAGAGGAAAAAATAGGGAAAATAGCAGAAATAGCGACGGTAGCACTTAATAGGAAAGTAATATATCACATTGAAATACCGTTGGTAACGCAGGAAGAATTAGACCTGCTTAGAATAACGCCGCTACCCGTAGAGCGGGAAGAGTTTAACATAACAAACATGGTGGCATAGCTACAACCGACGTACGAATATATAGTAAGTAGCATGAGTGAAAAAAAGTTCGCTCCGATATCCCGACAAGTGGTTGACCAATGTAAAAAATTAGGCCAGATAAACATATGCGCACAAATAGAACCGACGCAAGAAGTGGAGAAAGATCACCCATGCGAGATACGACTTATCCTAAGAGAAACAATAGACAACCCGGAGGAGTGTCCAATCGTATTAGCAAAATTAAAAGGGGCGTACTGGACTCAACTCCACGCAAAAAATCAGCACGCGTTCAGCCCTAGAAGGGAAGAAAAGGTACATGTTCAATGCGAGCACACCAAACATGGTACGATAAAGGTGTCCCACGCTGGAGTAATAGACTTGGCAAAAGACTATACTGCCCAAGCGTCAGAAACCTGACTTGAACCGGGTCAGGAGGAAGGGGAGAGTCCCGTCGTTAATCTGGAAGGCCCAACTCTGAACTTGAAAAAGATTATACAAGAGATAAAAGGAACAAAAGGAGAGGAGTTGCTGAACCTAATAAAAATAGTAATAGAAAGAGACGGACTGCAGGAGCTTGGTAGCCAAGAACACGGTTCCGAAGATAAATTAACGATCGGTACTAAACTAGAGGACATAGTTCAAAGGGTACGTGAAGTAGGTCAAACGGAAGGAAAATTTCCCAACTGGGAAGTGTACGCGTGGATGGCTGCAGAAATAGCTTTAGGCACGGCAGTGGGGTCGTTCGGGCTCCTAAAATGGGGGGCCCCTTAATACTTAATTAGGCTAGAATGCTTAAAGGTAGAAGAAACCGTTCCGGAAGCAAAGGCGCAGCGGCGGGTGCAGTGACAGCGCAACCAATAATGCTACAGACCATACAAAGAGCAGTCGCGTCTCAAAACCGAGTACACGTAGCGGTCAGAAGTGCACCTCTGGTAGCTGACAAAATGAAATGTCCTTGTGCATAAAAGGATATATATAAAAAAAAAAAAAAAAAAAAAAAAGATTTTAATTGAATTTTGTATACGAACATAAATCTAGGTTACGTTTGTTTATTATAATTTAGTTAACATATTTATGAACAAAAATGCATTATGTGAAAATATCTAACAGGCTCGTAGCGCACTGCAACAATAACACGAATCAAAAAAATTAAAAGAATGATCAAATCAACAGTAGGAGAATAAGTAATATTATACGATAGATTATAACATACTGTAATGCCATATTTTACAAGTTTAACATGAATAACTTGCAGTGGGATTTAATAATTAGTTAATAATTAGTAGAAATAACTTGAAGATTATTACACTCTATGAATTTATAAATAAGAATTTTGCAATATTGCACTATATTATAAAGGGAGAAGAGCGTCAACAAAAACAATAAATGTTTACACAAAAAAAAACAATTTAGCGAATTTGTGTAAAGAAGGAACAAGGACAGGTTTTTTTTCTCTCCACCTTTTTACTCCTATGTTAGGAATTTAACATACAATATAAGCAACATTACATGAACATTACTCTAGCACAACCATGTAAATTAAAAAGGAAAATTGCCATCGAGGACGATAGCGGCGCGGCCTCGGACGTGTCACGTACGATATCATAGCTACACGTACGTGCGCCCCCTCCTTTTGGGGCCTACTACGATGATTGTAGTGGGAGAGAGTAAAGAGATAAGAAGATAGGATGCTGAAAGCAGCACTCTCTCTGGCTGGAACCGTCAAGGACGAAGGTCGTACAAACGCGACGCGCTCTTCTCTCGTTTTTGCATTAATAAAGACGTTGATACTAGTTCCTCGACTATTTACTTCATGCGCACCCCAAGACCATAGAATCCTACGCAACAATGCCTAAGTCGAGTGTGATTTAAATCAACGTTAAATCACAGTTGCATCATAAAATAACCTCTAAATCAAGTAAATGTCACTAAATATTTATGCTTCAGAAAACAAAAATTATTTTTCCACCCTCGAGTGGTTTTGCGAGGCTGGTACTTCCTCGGGCGAAAAAGCAGTTTTCCGGAACTCGTTCGAAAAGTCTCCTTTACAAACCTCGTTACGTCCCTCGCCTTCGGCTCGGGCCGCAAACCTCTCGGTTCGCAAGCAGAGACTTTTCAAACTCGTAGGAAAACTACTATTTCATTTAAATTAATCACGTTTCTTTGGGCATAAAATTTGCTAACTTGCGTTAATATTAACAACTCATTATAGGGGAAAAAGACCGTACTTGATGTACAGAGATTATTTTTTGACTGATAAAAAAATACCTAGGTTGAGCGTGATTAACATTAATGTTTAATTTCGCTTTTATTGTTAATAGTACATTACGTCACTAGGGCACAAAGTACAACATGAGCGCCCGAAGGGCGTGGTTGTTGTATGTTGATGCCTGAGTCGCGTATAATGTTTTTCTTACCATGGGTGCAAAGTGCAATTTTGCGCCCGGTAAATAATTTTGGGCCCTAGTACTTTTTGCCCGTGGGCCCAAACTAATTACAAGGGCGCAAAGTATGTCCCGAGGGCGCAAATCGGCAGTTGAGCTTTGGGCCCATAGTAAGAATATAACTTTTTCCTACCTCAGGCGTTTTTGAGAGGCTGGTGTGCCCTCGGTAGGAAAAATAGCATTCGCCACATAAGCACCATTGCTCCGGGGCCGCAAAATAGCCCCAGAGACGATAACACTTATTTGATGAAAACTACCATTTCCGCCCTCGAGTGGTTTTGAGAGGCTGGTACTTCCTCGAGCAAAAAAGCAGTTTTCCGATACTCTTTCGAAAAGTCTCCTTTACGAACCTCGTTACGAACCTCGCCTTTGGCTCGGGCCGCAAACCTTTCGGTTCGCAAACGAATACTTTTCAAACTCGTAGGAAAACTACTATTAAATCAGGCAAATGTGTAACTCCAAACTAGAGTGCGATTTGAAATGAATCATATATTATTTTAAAATATAAGGCTTTTCGTACGGGTGCATCGCATGCCAACACAACTGTATGCTCTGCGTAACTTTCGTTTTCAATCATTACTGATTACCCTTAAATTAAGGACTTTTCTTAAATTTATCTTTAAAATTATGTACATTTAAGATCTGTATAGTATAATTATGTTAAGCAAAAAATTTTTTTCATAGCGATATAAAGATTTAATTGTGATTTAAAGTACCGGAAGCGAACAGTAATTTAAATCGCTTGAATCGCGTGGGTTGCTCCTCACTAAGCAGCCCTTAACTTTTACCTTGACTTAATTTTCGGGCTCTACTAGAGCTTTTATTGAAACTTGTTCCAAGGGCTTTTGATCGGTCTTGAACCAATACTGGTTATTTTGTCCTGAGCTTAGTTGAAATAAAAATTGCTAACGTTACCGCAGAAACAGTTTAAGAAGTAATATTGTTGAACACTCGGATGCTTGAAAGCTGATAATCAATCAATGATATGATATGAAATAAAAGCTATTACTACTGTAGGTAGAGATGCGTTTCACTACGAACCAGTCATACAAGATCTACATCAACTCGCTTGCACTCACCTTGGAACGCATAATTTGCATACTCGAAGTAAATCAAAATTCAACCCAAAAATAAAGATGCTATAAAATGAACTACAGCTAATACAGTATTTGCTGATTTTATAATATTTTTAATAGATGATCACACAATCTCTGCTCACAACCATTACCATGGGCAATCAAACGATTACCCTGGCATTAGTTATACACATTCCCAGTGACCACAGAATACTGAGCCAGTATTTTATTGTAAAGCACCTTATGTAAACGTCAATGAGTATGGAACAAATATAAATAGCTTGTGGTGTACAAATTAATCGACGAAAATGCATGAACCTACAGGTTATTATTATTATCTCAATTTTTTTTTCAATTTGTCGAAATTTGTCAAAGCTTGTTTTATTTCTTTAAAGAATTCACTTAGGTTCAGTAAAGGAAATATTTTTAAATTTTGAACGAGTAAAAACTCATGACCAAGGAAAATTTTATTTTCAACAACTTAGTGAGATTTCTATAAAAACAATAATACATAATTTTTTTCGTATTCAATTTTTTTTTGTAAATTCCCTGTGTGACCCTACGTAAAATCTTTCAAGGAATGAAAGAAGCTTTGATAAATTTAAATCGAATGAGAAATAAAACAAAACAGTATCAAAACACGCAATAAGCAAAATTAATTTACTTTATAATCGATTACATTTTTCTTTACTTATGGCTTCTTTTGCTGCTAAAGAAAATTATTCTCAGTTTTACGGAATTTTACATAAGAATAACGGAAATACATGAGAAACATACATAATTTGTAAAAACGATATTAAATGATTAACTCTTTAATGAATTAACTGATGAAAAATTTTTGGTTTTTTTAAGAACCCCATACAATTTGTGGAACAACAAATTTATACATAAGTAACGATTCAACGCTAAATTCTTATGTACAGTGTAAGTTGAGTATAAAAAATATAATTGTATAATAAACCTAATTTTTTCTATTTTATTATTTTACAGTCAATATTATTTTTTAAGTAAAGTGATATTGTTTATATCAATATTCTCAAAATAACAGAAAAATAATAATATAAATTGAAATACAAATGCGTCGTTGCTTGTTTGTACTGTATATTATATTACGATTGTCATATTTACAGATGTCAAAGCAAATGTACATGAGTCAACGGCTCAAGAACATCCACAAGTTTTTTGTGTTGATCAAAAGGTAGTAAATAATGATTCAAGTTACAAAGGTGAGTGTAGTTTTTAAGTATAAACGGATACGCATACATATAAATTTTTGTGTATGTTATTTACTGTAAAGAAATTTTTTTCTTAGACATTCATCCCCCCTCTGTTTGCGACAGTGACTCCTTCACTGAATCAGCACCTGATGAGAGATTAAATCATGACGAGTCAATAGTAGATAGCATTAGGGTCAACAATATTACATCAGACAATGGTACTTTTTTGGATGTAAATGGATCTTCAGAAATATTAGACACCATCGGTAAATATTTTATACATACCTAATTGTACATGATTTAACTACACAAGGAAAGCACTAGGTGTCCGTTGATCTTAGAGCTTGTTTTAGTATGCATTAACCACCAAGTACTGAATGTTTTAGTCAACAGTTGTAAACTGATCATAGGGTAAAAAATGAAAAAAAACATTGCTTATTGTTGCGCTTTAGCTGGTTTTAAAAGATAATGAGCATTATTAAAAAGAAAAGTATATGTTCCAACGAACATTCTTAAATTGTTCACGCTGTTGAGTTATTATAAATTTTTACCGAGCCAATTTGCGGTCCGTTGCTGTTTTTTATTTTTCTTCACAACGCAAAAAGTCGATCGATAGTAATTAACTAACCAACGTCGCTTGTAAAGAAAAATGTCAGACGATGTGATCTCTGCCTCCTGTCAACTTCAAATACGCTTTTACAATTCGTAAAAAATTGTAATCTCATTCGCTTTCAAGTGTGAATAGTGCAGTGTCATGATTTCGTACCATAATAAATTTTGTAAGCATCAAATCTTGCAATTGCTTACATGCCCCATCACTGAGGTTAAAATTCGTCTTTTCAGACGTTACGCGGTTGGCGCGATACAGCAGTAAGTTATCTGCTAGAAACCTCAGCGCTCGGCGTTAAACGCTACCAGTTAGCAAAGTCTGTCTCTTTTCCGCTTCAAACTCTATGTGTCTAACACGGTACCGTTGACCATGGCCATTTAACGGCTACCTTTTATTATTTGAGCGCCACAAGTCACAGGCCAATTCACGCACACACACGTATGCAATCTATCATTTCTGTTTTTATTCGCACCTCTTATTTTCCTTCTCTTATTCTTTATAAATTTGTTTTCTTAAATTAAATTATTAAATTGAATTAAAAATTGTATTATTGTTGTTATCTGTAAATAAAGAGATCTTATGATATAGTTATAAAGCTTGTTATCTTATTTCTGATAAATAAATTCATACAATTAAATTGCTATGATAGGGAAAATTACTAAGTCTCTCAACCTACCGAGCGACCAAAATCGCCAGTCCTTCACATATAGTGTAGTAAAATAAGAGTTCAAAAAAGAAGGCTTCTCATATGTTAAGAAAAAAAGAACTTAATGTGCAAAGGATTGCAATTATTAATTCCCATATTTTTTTCAGAGTCACCAAATTATCAAGAATCGTTTAGCAAGGACAATGTTTTAGACACAACACAATGCCTACAAAAAAAGGACAGTTTAGGAGATTAATAAAAAAGAAAAAAACAAAGGTAACAGAGACAAAAGAGAAAGTTTTGACTAGAAAAAAGCAAAAAAGAAAAGACACTTGGTTAGACGTTTAAGCTAAAAAATCTCGCGCTGAAGGAACAGCAGGTTTTGGGCGTAATAGGCTTATAAAAGCAAAAGTTATGAAACCGCCTTGTTCTGAAGCTTGCAGGTCAAAATGCTATGACAAAATTCAGTTTGTCGACAGAAAAAATGTGTTTAAAACTTTTTGGGGGTAAGGGGATAAGGCCAAACAATGGGTGTGTTTGAACAATTGGGTAACCCAAAAACAATCGAGATCCAGTGATGAATCTATCGAACTTGTTCAACTCTCAGATAACAGTTCAAAAAAGCGGTTATATGACTATGATTTACCAACATCCAATGGACAAGTAGTAGTGTGCTTGACAATGTTCGTGAATACTTTAGGTAAGTCACACAACTTTTTATATCATGAAAGTGAAATTCTATTTTGTTTGTACGTTGTATTCATAATATATATAATAGAAATAGCTATATTTTCTTATTTTTTAATGCAGGTATATCAAACCAAGTTGTATGGACCGCATTAAAAAAAAAAAGAAAATTCTAATGCAACAGAAGTTATTGAAGGTGACAAACGGCGACTTCATGCGAACAGGCCGTTTAAGCATCCAGAACATATGATACAGCAAGTAATTGATCATATAAGTAGCTTCCCAGTTATTCCTTCTCACTACTGCAGAGAGAATTCTCAAAAAATGTTTCTTGAAGAAAATTTATCCATAGCACAAATGTATAGACTCTATAAAGAGTACATGATAGTAACAAATGACGACGATCAAAAAATTGTGAGTAGGGATATGTACGAGCGTATTTTCAACTCTAAATTTAACTTCAGTTTTTACACACCCAAAAAGGACAAGTAAGTTTTTTTATTAATTGAAATTAATTATATATCATAACTATTAACGGTATCTTACAAACAAGTCTGACCGTGTGAGTAGTATAATATCAAGGTTAAGCAATACCTTGTAAATAAATAACTATAAAATATAGCAAAAATATTTAATTTGTTTTTATATAAGAAAACTGTTGAAATGTAATCTCTTTCCTCAAAATATTTCCTACATAGCTGTCATGCATAATTTACGTAAGAAAAACTTTTGCCTTTTATGTCTCCCACTCCCCCTCGTGTGGCAATATGACGTACAACGTAACACAAAATCTATTACCTAACTTCCCTTTGCAAGAAATTGTAAGAAATAAAAATATTTATTTATCGCTATTTTGGTAATAAATCGCCTGTCCTATATACACTGTTAAGAGGAGCTTCTTTACGAGATATTTTTATAATTTTTTTACACTTTTATTCAGGAACGTCAGTAATTACTTTTATATCATATGCGTCTACACGCATGATTAAAAATATCTCAAGATTTTCGAAAATGTATAGGTTTTAAACAGATTCCCACAACAATTAGCATTACTGCCATATTTTACGTATATTTAGGCGATGTAGCCAAATGATTGCAATGTCATTTTTTTTGTTTAATGAATAATTGTTTGAAAAGTAAAAATTTATATAACAATGACTCATTACATTGAAAAATAAATAGAAAAAACTAATTTCAATGAAAGTTTTTAAAAAATCTCTAGATTTGTTCGATTATGCACAAAGATGTAATCGGTTTAGTTGATTCAACAAGGAAAATAAGATTTTGTTTGTATGTACGAGACTATAGTGATTGTTAATAATACATTTACTTATTTTAAAAGTGTGAAAAAATATTTGGCGATTATAAAAAAATTACAATATTTCTAAAAGCGAAAAATTGAAGGGAAACAATAGTGAAATAATTAAAATTATTTGTTGTAGGTGCGAAAGCTGTGAAGCTTTTGATAATTTGTCTGCAGAGGAGAAAAGAAAATTGCAAAGCACACACGATAAAAATTTAAAAAGAAAGGTTGAAGCAAGACGTCTAATGGCTCTTGATCGAGAGAGAGCGAAGAGTGACCAATCGGTTTGCTGTGCAAACTACGATCTTCAGAAAATCTTGACGACACCTAAGGCAGACATATCTGTATTATATTATATGTCAAAGTTATCCGTGTGGAATTTTACAATATTCCAACTTGGATCGCGTATTGGTCATGTTCGTTTGTGGAATAAGACTGTTGGCAATCAAGGCTCGAATGAAATCAGTTCATTCGTACTAAAATTTATTGAATCTCAAACGTGGTTGGGTGTGAAGGATTTAATATTCTATACTGACAATTGTTTCAGGCAGAATAGAAATCAAAACTTGTTTTTAATGTATATGAAGGCATCAAATGACTGCAATGTCCAAATTGTTCATAGGTAAAAGACTATATTTTTTTTAAATTTAACATTCAAACTTGCATCTTTTTTTCAAAACATAGTTTAGTCCCTATTTTACAATTTCTAATCCTGTCGAATTACTATTAATTTATTATATAGCCAAAACTGCATTTTTTTTTTACATAATGAAGTAAAAACATAAATGTATCATACTGCATAGCGTAAATATGAGAAAATCCATAAAAAATATCACATTTTTGTGGGCATCAAAAAACAAATTTTTTATTGAAATTGAGGACAAAAACGGGATATTTTTTGTAGATTTCCTTGTATATGAAGCAATCACAAGTTTTTTCAACTGAATTAAAATTTATGAAGCTAATGAAAAATTTACACTTCATGTTTTGTTACTAGAAATACACGACATCACATTTTTTAAAGAACAAGGGAGTTTCAATCCCCGATGCGGTGGACGAACTAAAAAACCCTTAATTATTTAAGTGAACATATTAATGTTCATATTTTTAAAATTACTTTCCATACGTGTTTAAAAATCATATTTTCAATTTTTCCTGTTCTTTATCAGTATTGATAATTCTCATAACGAAGATAAAGGTTGCAATAACCTGAAAAATTAATTATTTTAAGAAGGTTTTTATCGTTTTATTCAATATTTCATCAAATATCATAATTTAGTTTTAATTGTGCCCTAATTTAAAAAATGTGTAACTACAAATTTTGACCTAAAAGTACGAGAAAGGGCAAAAAAATTGATTTCCCATGATTTCTACAGTCATAACTGGTATAAAAGATTATAAAAACGTTATATTTAGTACCTAGAGCGTAAAGTACGAAAAGTGCGCCTGAATGGCATAGTTTTTGTATGGTTTTCCCTGAGTTGTAGTTAACATTATTTGCAGCGAAAGCCCAAAATGCAAAATTGCGCTCGTAGGCACACTTTGGGCCCGTAAATTACTTTCTGTCTGTAGGCGCAAAGTATTTACAGGATCCTAAGTGTAGCTTAGAGCCTAAGTCAGCTTGTCGAGGTGCTAAAAATTTTTTTTGAATGTTACAGGTACCTTGAGGTTGGGCACACCCAAAGCGATGGTGACAGTATGCATGCTCGTATAGAAAATGCAACTCGTAAGAAATCAATCTATACTCAAAATCAGTGGGAAAACGAGATATGAGACTGTAAAGAAGACAAGAAATATAATGTTGAACAAATGCAACAAGATTCAATTTATAGTTTTGATGCTTTGGCAGAAATGTTCAACTGCAAAATTGTTAAAGTCTCTAAGGTCTGTGAAATTAAAATAACTTCGCAGATCTCTTCAGTTGTAGTAAAATACGACTTTTTTGAGGAACCAAAAAAAATCTGCGTATTACAAAAAAAAAGTGAACTTAATTGATGTTAGACGTTTTACATTACAATTAGCCTACAATGGAAAAATTCCATTAGTTTAGGGAAAAAAAAGATTGACAACGTATGATCAACAAAAATTTATTTCCCAAACAATTTTTAAATGATTTTGAAGAAATATTAAAGACATGATTGCCCTGGTGAATTCCGAGTAATTAGATTTTTGACTATAGTTATTTTATTAATTTTTATCAGCTCAAAACTAATACAGGATAATTTTTTCAGCTTCTATTGTTACAATGCACATGAAACTATCAGCTTCTCTAAAACTATTGAATTTTAACGTATTTTGAGATTTAACGTATTGACTAGTTATAGGAATCAAAAAAAAAAAAAAAAAAAAAAAATACTTGTATATACTTATATTTCGAAAGTTATCTAAAGATATTTCTTATCACTTACGAACTAAAAAATCAAAAGTATTATTTAAGAAGATTGTTTGAATTAAAACATTTATATTTATTTTTGGTTGTGAATATATTAATATCGAAATAAATAAAGTGATTATTCTATATAACTGCAGGGTTAAGGTAATTTATTTTATTACTAATGATTGTGAAATTTTAGTGATATTTATAATAAAAATAATTAAAATGTCATAGCGATAATAATTTAAATTCAAAAAATTTTTGTATTTAATTATATGATATTTATAACTTAATCCTCAAGTTTAATAAAAAAATAATAACGACAGTCTTCGTCCAAATACGGTGGGCAAAGATAGTCTTCTTCAGACTTTGAGAGCAAAGATACTCTTCGTCCGGCCTTTTGAGTAAAGCATAGTGTTCGCCCGGACGCAATGAGCTAAGCATGGTCTTCGTCCGGACACGATAAGCTCAGATAGTCTTCGTCCGACCTCATAAACTAAGATCTTTTTCGTCTGGACCTGACTTACGATTGTTTTCGTCCGGAGCGTCAATATGCACTGTGACCTAAAACGGTGAATAATATTGGTATACCCATATGAGTGTTCTATATGTGCAACACGCAATTTATGTGCCTATGAATCATGAATGAGGCAAGGGAAGATTATAATAAGTTCAGAGTTATGAGTAAATTATTAGTAAATTTCCAGACTTCTTATTTGTTTTTTCTTTTAGTTTTGAGAGTTCCCTTTATGCGAAGACGATCAAATTGTCGAATTATTTGTTGATTTTTTCTTTAAAATCAATTATTTTACTATTTGATAATAAAGTATTTAATTCGTACAAATTAAAGTTATTTTGTATTTGATCATTAATCAATGCCAATCTTTTTCTTGGACATTTTTTTTCTCATAAGCTCCTGCACAAACAATTTCTAGCCACTTCTTTTGCTTTTCTTATTACTTGCAAAATCATGTGTCAAGAGATTCATAAATAGTAGATTACGACAGTAGGCCAGAAAGTTAGAGTTTATGGCTGCAAGGTTATGACGGCCGAGGAGAAGCTGAGGCCATCATAAGTCTCATGCCATCAACTCAAACTGTCCGGCCAAGTATCGTATAGTCCTTTTCTCCCTTCCCTGGCCGAAAGTACGTTTTTAATTAATAATACCTGTATATACAGCATACGCTGATATGTATAGGTAGTAAGGATGTATGCGTAACCAGTGTCAGCTTACGAGCTGACAGCTCGTTGCTCGATTATGCTTGCTGCGACGGCTGAGGCGAAGGCGAGACCTTGCAGGTCGGGGGCGGAGGTTAAAAAGCACATGCACAAATTAACAAAATGAAAAATGAAGTCATACGAATAGACACAAAATCACAAAGAAAATAAAATACAACCATCTAAAATTTGTTAAACTATAAAAAAAGTTCTTATTTTTTTTATTATTTAACATAAATAATGATTTATTATTTATTAATTACGGAGAATCCCCGTTGCATTTTTTTTTTTTTTTTTTGATTTTGATACTGTACGATATCCTCAACTATCTTGTAATTCGTAAACACACAACTCTATAAAACACTGCTGTGACACTAAACTTAGATTAATTGGTCTCGGTTCGAAACGAAAAAAGTCGTGTCTTGATTGTAAACAAAAGAGACTCTTTCTTGCCAAGCAGGCAGACCAGGAGGTACGTATTTTTGGCTAGGAGAGGAAAAAAACATCTTTTTATGAACAACTGTAGGTATATAAGTGAAATTATAAGATTATATTGAATCCTCACTCCATTTTTGAGAATTCTTCTCTTACAACGAACAATATTAAGTGCAGATATGTTAGTGTATATGTATTTGTTTTATTGATAGATTGCTTTAAGTAGCAGATCTAGGGTGAAGAATGTCCGTTATTTCAAGAGGTCAAACGAGAATAAACACTCTGGTTAGCAGGTTTAGGATAGAAATAGTGTAGTTATTCTGCTTCGTAAGTGTGCAGTACAAGAATTTACTTTTTTTTTCTTCTAGTGTTATTTAAAATACAATATTATCTTATTTCTTACCCTTTTTTTATTTTGTAACAGTAAACTGTTTTTGTTAATTGTATCATTAGTTTATTAATGTAGTACTATTTATTAATTCTTATTTACTTCCATTTTTAAATTATAACGAAAAACTGCATATACGATGCCCTTCGCAAAGGCACAGCGTATACGTGTCCACACACCCTGCACTATATAGGGTATTACACAGCATTTATGAACATGCTTTTTTTGAATAGTATTTGTAGTTTTTTTAAGAATAGGACTAAGAGAACAAGTTGTAAGCAATTAAATAGCTAGAGATCATAATTCACGCTCTGCTACCAATTTTTGTTAAATGCTAATTAAGATCCTTTAATGTTGTCTCCAGTTTCAAACCGAAGATTGTGGACTACAGTCTCATGCTCCTTCACAGGCTGAGGGACAACAGATAGTCCAACTATTTGTTTGTTTGGTAAAATGAAGAGGGAAAAAGTTATATAGAATATCCGTGTTGACTTACTTTTTTCCCCTTGGAACTGGAATACTGACAACTCTACTTTCATTATTAATTTAGATAAATTGAACTCCTTATTTCCGTTGGGCTTATATTTATTTATTTTATAATAACTCAAACTTCTTCTGTTAAAAGCTTTTATATCGACTTATTTCGTATTGCTTGTACCCAAAGAAACAGAGAAAGGACGAAATGTCTGGTCGCTCTTTTAAAATTAATTATTAATGTCTGCACTTAAAGAGTGGCAGTGGTCTACTAACTAAAACGCTGCGCAAAGAAATGCACCTTGCACCAAAATTTAGTTGGAACTTCTTTGTCTTGCTTGCTATGAGGCCAGTACTTGCTGACTTCATGTGTTTAGGCTAAGTGGCTCGCTTTGGTTGTCACTTGACACTTCTGAGAGCCATGAAGTCCACAGTTAGCTTCGGTAGGTGACGACTTCCGTGAAGTACGACTTTTTTAAGAGTCGTAAAATTTTACCATGGAGGGGATGAATATCATAGAAAATAGGATAAAAATAGAAAATTCATTTATTTA
Organism: Copidosoma floridanum; assembly: GCF_036245765.1. Lineage (NCBI taxonomy): Eukaryota > Metazoa > Arthropoda > Insecta > Hymenoptera > Encyrtidae > Copidosoma > Copidosoma floridanum. The sequence goes on from NW_028321881.1 coordinate 15,181,819, forward strand.
CGCAAGTCGTCACTTAACAGCAAGCACTATTGAAGAACATATTACTGTTTTGGAACGACGCTCCTTTTCTCACATTATAAGATTTAAGCAAATAGAAGCTGGATCAAAAAAAGTATAACTAGACTGTTTCTGATTCTGCTATGGGGTTACAGCTGTATATAAAGCTATGTATGATTCCATGCGCAGCTTTCTCTTCCAGCACATGTACCGCGAAATCAGACGCTCTCTTCTCTTTGCCCTTCTTTGGTTATACTTGACTTTATAGCTTCTCTGGGCTTTATATCTCTTAAGATCCCTCACGGATGATTTTAGTATTATTTATTATTAATAAGGGTCTTAAAAAAAGGAAGCATCGGTGATGTGCAACCTCTTTTTTATATTCATAATTATTAAATGATAAAAAACAGCAGGAAGATTTAACAGTCACAAATTCTTATTTGTCTAAGGGAGCTCATTATCAATCAACAGTAAAAAAAAACAGTCAGTTTGCTAGTTGGCGATGCTCACTTTTCTAATAGCATTTTTTAAACATAAATTATTTTAATTATTAAAGAAAACAGTGAGCTGCTTATTAACTAATGCTGCTCACCTAAAGGTCTTCTTTATCAACCAACAGTTCTAAAAATTTATTGAATTGCTTATTACCAATGCTTGCTTGCCTAAGGGTCCTTATTACCATTAAAAAATACGTAAAAAACATTAAGTTTTTAATCGCTAATTCTCACTTGACTAAGGGCACATTTTGTAATTAAATTATACGTTTAAAACTGTTAGGCAGCTACTTGTTAACGTTCGTGTATCCATGGGTCTGATTTGTTTATTTTATCTCACTAATATATTGCAAAATAATTTTCAGACAAACATGCGCGTATGTATTTAAAATTGGTATGTGCTCATTTTTCTTTAGCTTTCTACGCAGATCTAAGCTGATAAGTATTAAAAGCGTCAATCGGTGGCAGAAGGTAAGATGCTTAAGGAAAAGAAAAGAAGCAAGCCACTGAGAAGCGTGCAGTAGAGAACATCATTTAGATCCTGGATCGAATAAAGAGTGGTCGCCTCAATCAAACCCAAGAGAACACGTATCAATTGTGAGTTAATTTCTCGGTGTGAAAAAGGTCAATCTTGTTGGCTCTTTTCAGGGCTATCTGACGTTAAACTACCTTGCCAAAAAATACATTTTTACTATTATTTCTGGTAACTTTTCATCCATTAATATACTATACAAAGCTAGACACTATTAAACCAAGGCATCCATTTACTGGCAGACGTCACAAGCGGAGGTTTTCGCCACAAGGCTGAATACCCCGACTACCGACAACCCTATACAACCATCTGGACTCTGAGCATTCAACCAGAAATCAGCGATCGTATCCAAGGTCATCGCTAGGGAACCTAGCAGTGAAGCTATGAAGGAAAAATAAACTCAAGCAAATGAGACAGTCTCCAATAGGCAAGCATTAAAAATCATAATCCCTACCTTAGATCATTATAATGACTAATCTCTGTAAAAAAAGAATGTGCTTTAGACATTATTTTCTCAAGCGTAACACCAGGAGACATTGAGAAAGAGCTCTACAGCTAGATCCAACGCTTCAGACTTTGAAGTTTTTCTCCTGATAAGTATAGTGCTACAACAGCAGGCCAGAGAAGATCACCCTGAGATATTCAGGCAGACTTGCTGGAAACTTTAGTTAAGAAAGAGCTTAGCTTACCGGTGTTTTTTACGGCCATCAAAAGTCAAACTACCTCACCAACAAATATGTTATAATGAAACAAAACTAACAAAAAGCAGCCCTTACAGTTTGCAAAAGTTTTAACTATGCTTGTACTCGCAAGGGGACAAATTAGAAGGAAAACTGCGAATGCTCTAAATAAATACAAATGTAAACGTCAAGAAACGGACGTAGAGTATTTATCGAGATTGAAACAGCAGCGTTAAAATGGACGAATAAAGAATCTTTTATGTGAGCGATCATCTTTTCAGTCTATAACTTTGGAAATTTGACGCCTAATGACCCTTAAAAGGACTGGTGAGCTTCTTTAGTAATTTCTTTCTTGACTGAAGTTTTAAGTGTGCTCACCTTCATGCATGCTGAATAATGCCGGAAAAATCCTTTTCTCCTGGCTTCTTTCACCGCTTGTCTGAAGATTTAGCAGCTTCCATTACCAACTTCGTGTTTCGTGTCCCCTATCTTGCAAAGGAAATACCTTGCAGTATAACTGCAGTCTTATTTGCGATGGTTGCAGCTTCCACATTTGAAGCACAGCTTAGACCTGTTTTCATTCTTACAGTCATGGGAAACGTGACCATACCCCTGTCATTTGAAATACCTTGTTATAACTAGCCTTTATTCAACACCATAGAAGACGAAGCCAATCTTGACCCAGCCTGCGTGCTCGACTTCCATGGTGATTGTTTTGTCAAGGGTCATGAGCGCCATATTTGGACTTTAAGCGTTTGCTTTAAGCAGCTAAACTTTTACGTCTTGGTTACATTTTCGAACAATCTCATTAATTGGTTTCTTGATTTCTTTTTCTTTGACAATACTGTCGTAATCTCGGATCTTGAATGTCCCTTTTCGTGCAGTAGAGACCACCGCTCTTTGGCCTGCTACTGCCTCTTGAACATGTTGAAAAAATTTTCCTACATCTGTAACTCTTTTCGCTTTAAAAAGCAAGTTACTTTCTTTAATGGCAACAGTACTCTAGACCACTGCTCCTGTCCTATTGGGGTTAAAGCCCGCTCTAATCGACTTAATTACGCCAGCAAGGGTATGTCCTTCTCCAACCTCTACCAGGGCCTTCGTTATCGTGTTATGGCTTTTTTTCTGGGCGATCATATAACTAGGGGGAACTTCTTTCCTCTTGCCATCGCTGGTTCACTTCTTTTTTAAAGTTACAGTTTTTTTTCATTTTTTTAGGCTTTCTGAGTAACTCCTATTTCGCTTCGTCCATGCGATTCCTTTGAGAGCAGTGTTCAGAGTTTTTTTTCTGCTCATTTCAACGGAAATTATCTCTTCGATGCTCGCTGATTTGCAGAGATTGAAAGCATTCCTTCCAATATTTAGTATGACTTTCTTCTTTATAAAGAAAAACTTTTCTAGCCATCTCAGCTGCTTTCAGGTGTTTGAGTGTAGCTTTAATGTCATTTTTGACGGGATTAGCAGTATTTCCATGCTCCTCGATAAAAGCTTCAAGCGCTTCTTCGAGCTCACTTGATGCAAGATTAACTCACTCAATCTCTTCATTCCGCTTTGTTCTAAGCTCTGCACCATTGTTTTCCATGTATTAAAACTCGACTTGCGTCTGATTAGTGAAGACGGTGATGTTGCTCTCCTCACTTACGTTACTCCGATACTCGAGACACTTGTTCTCCGTACCTGAGATGACTATTAGACATCTATCAGTCCCTGCTGGCCACGACTAGCGTCTTTGTGCCCCCCCAGAATCAGTGGGTCCTGCGATAGTCCCCTGGGCTTGCACTGGATTGGAACTGCTGGTATATTTCCTCAGAGAGGTTACCGCCTGGGGTACAAGTTTGACATTGAAGTTCTTCATTTTTGCATCATTTTTTGTGACGTACTGACTCACAAGGGCCAGTACTGCCCTTTTTTTTAAACAAACGTTTGAAAAGGGTTAATACCAAGGCAACAGCTCTCTCTGTTTACAGAGAAGAATGCTACTTGCTCGGGCTGGCCAGGATTTGTCACTCTTCTTTAGTCCTACCCACGATGACTGCCCTGGCGTTGTGTAAAAAATGTGAAAGTAGTGATTGTGTATAGTGTATGTCTATGTAGGTACACTACAGTTGTTTTAGCGAGACAAGCAGCAGGCATGCAATCCCACGACCAGAGCAGATAACCATTTAAAACGAGCTGGCTGGTACAATGCACTAAAAGTGCCGCCATGTAGCCTTTTCAGTGGTAGTAAGCCTAGATTAGTCAGCCCACCACGTTTTTTTGTTTATGAGGTGTGCAGCCTTATCAGATGTGATTTCCCAGACTTATCTGGGCCTCATCGTCCAGTTTCACCCGCCGCCAGGCCCCCCACGTCAGCCATACGGAGACCCCACCACACGCAAACCGAAACGACTCGTGAGAATACCTGTTAGTTTAGTAAGAGAGTAATGCATGTATCTGAAAAGAATGTTATAACCGCCGCTTACTTCTATTCACATCGTGGTGCTGGTTTTTGTTGGCTCCAGGTATTTGAATTGCCCTATGCCCCTTATACATGAAAAGCGTGTCCCTATCTGCAACCTGGGAAGCACCCGGTATAAAGAAACCAGCAGAAAAAATCTGCCGGGAGTAGTAGTCGTTGTGGTAGTAGTGGTTATTGTATTTGTTATTCTTTCTTTGTAGAAGAAGGGAAAATGCATTAAGGCACACCGCAAAGACAGCGGTAGTGTGAGACTCGGTGGATTTTTTTTATTAGACCACCCATACCCACTAAACCCCCCCCCCCATGATGCGTGGCTTTAGTTTCACCCTGGAACCGCGTTAGCATTACTTCAGGGTAGAGCCCCCAGGGAGACCATCGCGTCTCACAGCATTAGTGAGCTGACTCTCCACCATTTGCTGGAGGTTCCAGTCCTCTGGAGTCTTGAAAAGGACTCGGGGTCCCTGAAGATTCACACCCGTTCTCTAGCGCTACAACATTTGTTGCTTTTCCATGCTGCTGCCTAAAGGGCAGCCTCGGCGTCCCGCGTGGCGGCTTTCTCCTCTTCCTTCTTGCGACGGACCACTGACCCGACTTATCCGTCCACCACCCTCCATCTCTCTTCGGTGTGGAGCATTTCAGAGATGATGTTCTCGGGAGTGGGTATCACGCTAAGCTTGTCTACCAGTTACTGCCATCTCTCGCACACAAAAAACGTGTGTAAGACGGTATCAACCACCGTGGGGCAGTAAGCACATCTAAGGGATGCTTTCACCGCCACGCGATGGAGATAGGCATCGAACTGACCATGCCTAGAGAGGAACTGAGTTAGGTAATAATTCACCTCTTCCTGCCCTCTCTCCACCCATGCTCGCAGATCCGGGATCAGCCGGTGCGTCCATCTACCCACCCTAGCCTGATCCTATTCCTGTTGCCACGCCGTCAACATTTCCGCCCGCCTCTCACCATCACTTTCGTCACCGGAGCCCAGGAATTTCCTTCGCCACTGCAGTGCAAGCAACACGACGGAAATCGTTCGTGCTATCACCATAGCAGCAGCATAGGAGACCGTGTGGTAGGTGGAAGCGATCCTTAGAGATCTGGCTGCTCTGAGAGCTTGGCGGCTTTGTCAGCTGCTCTCTTGATGTGCTCCCAGAAGGTGAGCCGTGAGTCGACCCATACCCCCAGGTAGCGCACAACCGGGCTTGCGCAGATTGCCTCACCTGCAACGCTCAGGCAAAAGTCCCCCCCGAACCACCTTTGCCTGGTAAGGACGACCATCTCTGTCTTGTCGATCGCAAGTACAAAACCGTGATCCCGCAGCCACTCTGACACTATTGCAAACGCCCACCGAATCTTGCGCTCGGTCTCCTCTTGGAATCTCGCTGTGACGTGCAGTGACATGTCATCAGCAAAACCTGTCAGCTTGACCCCCGGAGGCATTTCAAGGCGTTTCTTTTGGGAATACACGCGTCACACCACTCCTTGACACGTCCCATGGTATCCCCTACTAGAGCTTTGACTTCCACCGAATTAGTAATCTTGGTTAAATCGGCAGGAGGGGGCGTGCTTGTCACGGCTTCCCGCAACAAATCTCGATTGAGCTTCGCCACGTTCTACCTGGCTGCGCGCCCTCGAGGCACACCTCGCATGTTTGCACTATGTTACTTATTAATTATGAAGCTGACATATTGGTGGTAACTAGCCGTATAGTCCTCCAGAACCTGCCAGTCAGACATCCGCGCTGCCATATATGATGACCCTAGTGTAAGGTCGATGATCGTGCCCTTGTTCCCGATTTTCCTGAACGTTGCTAAACTACCAGAGTTTATGACGATGAGATCTAGCCTTGCAGCCATCTCTAGCATGGTCTGCCCCCTGAAGTCAGTTCTCGGCTCCCCCCAAGTGATGGCCTTAGAGTTGAAGTCGCCGGCCAGGACTATGTCGCCATTTTTCCAGCACACACGAATAGCATCCTCGAGCTCGGGAAGCCACCCTCTAAAGACGCCGATCGATTTGTTAGGGGAAATGGAGCAGCTCACATAGAATACACTTCCACTCCTGATCCACACGAAACCCTCCCCAACTCCAGAATTAGACACGGGGAACTTGTCGCTGCGAATCAGGAGGGCCGCGCATTTAGTCCTGTCGCAGTACCAGCCCCAACCACCTAACGTGCGGGACGGCTAACTTATGAAGAGCAAGTCTACACCCCGGGTGCAGGAGAACTGGTCCAGCAGATCGTGCGCAAGAATGGTCCTATCAAGGTTTACCTGCAGGATCACCGCCATTTCCGCCAAGCTGCTCCTGCAGACGCCCGGGGCGCTCGGCACCTGGCAGTCTCAGTGACATATCCGGTGTCCAGCTTCGGGATCACGTTCTCGCACAGGAAACAGCTCAACTCTTTTTTAGAGCAGCTTCTTGCTACGTGGCCCTTTTAACCACACCTCTAGCACGCCCCGGTCCTGTTGGGTCCGTCACATTGCCTGGCAATGTGGCCAAAGCGCAGGCACCTGAAGCAGCGCTCAACTTTGGACTTCGGGCGCATCCTGCAATTCACTCAGCCTAGCCTTATGTGGTCCCTTTTGTCCAGTATCGGGGCCACCGTCGCAGGTGCCTTGACATGGGCCATGCATTTCTCTCTGATTATTTCAGAGGAGAGCGGCACAGCCACGCCAGGGGTCACCCCTTCGGCAAAGCAGCCCTTTACTGCTGCCTCGACGTCCTCCTTAGGTCACCGTTGGGTCGACGTTCCTGATCTTCTAGGTCAGGTGCGGGGCGAGTGTTCTTACACCACCCGCATCCGCCATGGCACTTTTTATTACCTCGGCGAACGCTTCGCGGCGCTTGGGCGCGGCGTTCCTCAGTTCAACGAGGACACCCCCCATACTTGTCTCCCTTACGGACCCAACGCTCGCCCCCGCTCCAACCAGGTTGACTCTCTTGATTATGGCCAGGACCTCAGTGTAATTTTTTCCTTCTGCTGGTTTTACCAATATCGCCTCGGGCCTGGCCCTGCGACGTTTCTCCTCGTCGACTCTTGGGGTTTCCGATTTCTGTCCTAGGGGTTTGGTCCCCTCAGCTTTTTCTTTATTTTCTTCCTTTTTTTGGACCTTTTTCCATGCAGCCTATTGGGCTGGATCATCGGACGCTACAACCCCTGTGTATAGTTAAAATCCAGCCCCTCCTGCTCCATTTGGCACCTTTTCTGCCCTCGTCTTTGTACTTAGGGTTTAAGCCCTTTGCCCTCGCTTTGTCTTGACCGTTTTTTCCTCCGCTGATGTTGTTTGCGGAGGTGGCTCCTCGGCATCATCTAGCCGCACCTGGTATCGCTCAAGGGTGCCTACGGCAGCGACCGCCAACTCGACGTTGCCCTTTATGGTCTTTGCCGTGTTGGGGTGCTTTTCCACAAGCGCCCTTAACTCCGAAACTGCCCTGACAAGGATGTCAAACGCTATGTCCGCGCCCTCGTCAAGCTCAGATTTCTGGCTGAGATTGGCCACAACAGTAGAACCAGAAGCAAGTGACTCTTCGTAAGCCTGTTTCCGTCTCTGCTCCTCAGTCTTCTTCCTCGTGGTTGGTTGAGTATTGTCCATATCTGCAACATACAAGCTTCATCCCAAGGTCCCTACCGACCCATCTAGATCACTCAGCCAGTAGAGGCTGCTGTCTACCCCCAACACATGCCTGAAGGGTGGTTTTGGACCAGGTGGGTAGCGTTACGCCCCAACCGAGATGCGATGCACTCTCTGGAGAGTTTCCGGCAGACATCACGTGGCAGAACGTACTCACCACGCTGGAGGAGCTAAACAGCCAAGACAAGCCAGCAACGCCAGGCCAGAAATCCCACAAGCCCAAGCAAAGGTCTGCCAAGCCGAGAAAGCACAGGAGCCGAGCAGAAACTGCACCACTCCCACACCATCCCAGCTCAATAGACCCCTGCCAAGCGAGCAAGACCGCAATAGCAGCACGACTAGCACACCTCCACCCCGCGGCCACCCCAGTTTTAGCCGATTGACCAGACCTGGTTAAGAATCTGGCCTCCCGTCTTGCAGTCAGCAAGAGCCAAAGACAGCTCAGGTATCTTTGGCACGCAGCCTAGGTATCGCCTTACTGCCCAGGATCTCCCTTTGGCCGCTCACGGGTCGCACCACACGGAAAACATGGCGAGCCTTCTACCCTCGGCTAAGGACTTATTTTGAGGGGTTCCCAAAAATAGCAAATTAGGTGATGGGGTTCTGTTCGAGTGTGGGTGTGAGGTTCTTCCGTGTCGTACCAAGCTCCAACCACAAGCCAGGGAAAGACAACCGCCAATTCCCAAATCCCGGCCTCGCAAGAGAGTACCGGCTGGTATGCACTAAAAGTGCCCTTCATATAGCCTCTCAATGGCCAGACTCCTTAGTTCAAAGGTTCGCCACATCTTTTTTGTTCTCAGACGTACGACTTTATCAGCAGTAGAGATACCCGAGCTTCCCCGGTCACCGCATCGAGTCTCATCTCCTCCCCCACGCCAGCACAGGGTCGCGAATGGCCGCGTTCAGCCCAAACCAACGGCAGGACCCAACAACGGCACGAAAGTATGTCAATGTAGATGTATGACAGTATTTTAAGGATTGTGTTTAAGGATGGAGGATTTGACAGAAGTGTAAGAAAGGATGGCATGCCGTTAGTTTAAAGCCTCCTCACCCGACCTAGACTGCAAGCAGCACGGTCTTCGACAAAGTGACGCATACCATGGAGGGGGACTAGTAGTAGTAGCAGTAGTAGTAGTAATTGTAGTAGTAGTAGTAATTGTAGTAGTAGTAGTAGTAGTAGTAGTAGTAGTAGTAGTAGTAGTAGTAGTAGTAGTAGTAGTAGTAGTAGTAGTAGTAGTAGTAGTAGTAGTAGTAGTAGTAGTAGTAGTAGTAGTAGTAGTAGTAGTAGTAGTAGTAGTAGTAGTAGTAGTAGTAGTAGTAGTAGTAGTAGTAGTAGTAGTAGTTTTTTTTTTTTTTTTTTTTTTGTGGAGGGAGGGGAAATGCATTGAGGCACACCGCAGGGACAGCGGTAGTGTGGGACTCGGTGGATTTTTTTTATTAGACCACCCATACCCACTAAAACCCCCCCCATGCCGCGTGGCTTTTGATCCACCCCGGAACCGCGTTAGCATTACTTCGGGGTGGAGCCACCAGGGAGACCATCGCGTCTCACAGCATTAACGAGCTAACTCGCCACCATTTGCTAGAGGTGCTGATGCTCTCGAGTCCTGAAAAGGACTCGGGGTCCCTGAGGACCAGCACCCTGTCTAGCGCTTCATAGTAGGCTACCTATTAAGCCAGCACCACTATAAGCTTAATGCTTTCCCTTGCTGATAGGTAAAAAGTACCCAGCGCAGCGTGGGTCCACATAAGCCTGTCTTTCCACTGAAGGCCTTTCTGCCTTATTTTGACCCTGCTTGGGCCTTATCCCTGGCCTCTTTCAGGGCTCTTCTAAATAAAGGGCAGCTTCCGCTGCCTGCTTCGTGCTTGTTGTCCGTTGTTGGGCAAAGGAAGCACCGTGCTGGACCTAGGCACTCTTTCTTCCGGTGGTTTGAGCTCCCACACCGGAAGCAAAGCTTGGATCTGTTTTCTTCCCTACAGTTGCCCGAGACGTGTCCATATCCCAGGCATTTAAAACATCTCGTTACTTCGATTCTTCTTCGAATTCGGCAGCTTACAAAGCCAACTCGTAACCTGCCTTCCTTTTCTACTTGTCTGGCAGTTGTTTCGTCCACCTTGATTAAAGCCAGCCTCTGTCCTCTGGCATTTGGCTTTAAGAGAGCAACTTCTAGCTCCTGGCTCTGATGTCCAAAAGTCCTAGCGAAAGCCTCTTTGACCTCATCTTCCTCTACAATGGCATCCAGGTCTCGGACCTCTAATGTCACTTTTCTGTCGCTCATTTTCACGGTACCCTGTCCGGCTACCGACTTTTCAATTTGCTGTGAGAATGCAGTAGCATTCTCTACACCTTTGGCTTTAATAAGTATGTCTCCTTTTTTTGTAGTGACAACACTTTGGACTGCCACTTTAGCCTTATCGGGGTCAAAGTTCGCCTTCATAGTCTTCAGCACCGTTGCAAAGGTCTGCCCTTCAGCCATCTTTACTACTACTGTTGTTGTGGGGTCCACTTTTTTCTTCTGGCTTGTTTTGTCATTCAGGGGAATTTCCTCTTGTTTGCTACTATCTGTCTTCTTTTTCTTTAAAGACATAGTATGCTGGCGTTTTTCAGGGCTGTCCGATGGGCTCCTGTTTCTCTTACTTCGTTCTATTTCCTTTAAGGCAGTGTTCAGGGTTCGTTTCTGTACATGCCGACGGAAATTATCTCGCCTTTTTTCCCTCCACTGCAGGGATTCAAATGACGACTTCCAAGCGTTCATGTACAAATCTTCTTCAGTAAGACAGCGTTCTCTTAGCACCTCTGCCTCTTGAAGATGCTTAAGCGCCGCTTTGAGCCCATTTTTAACAGCGTTCGCTGTGTTGCCGTACTTATCATTAATCAGTTTTAGCGTCTCTGTAATGTCATTCGTTGCTGATTGAACTTTATCAGCAACTTGCTGTCGCTTTTTTCCGAGCCTAGTGGCACTTTCTTCTAAAGAGGCAAGCTCTTCCTGGGTCTGGTTGCTAAATACCGACACCTTGCTAACCTCGGTGTCGTTAGTGCCTATACTCGACAGGCTTCTTCGTCGTCCTTTGTCTGAAAAGAATGGCCATGGAACATTTAGCAGTCCCTGTTGGCCATGAGACACGTCTTTGTGGCCCCCCCCCAGAATCCGAGGGGCCTGCGTCAGTCACCCGGGCTTTCACCGGATCGGAACTGACGGCGGATTCCCTCAGAGAGGTTACCGCCTGGGGTACCTGTTTTACATCGACGTTTTTCATTTTGGCATCTTTTTAGTTTCGTACTGACCCGCGAAGGCCAGCACTACCCTTTTTTTCCTAAAAATAAGCATTTGGAAAGGGTTAAAACCAGGGCAGCAGCCCTCTCTGTTACCAGAGAGAGATGCTACTTGCTCGGGCCGGCCGGGAGTCGCCACTCTCCCTCAGTCCCACCCGCGGAGACTGCCCTGGCGTTGAGTAACCAGTGTAAGAAGGGTGTTCGTGTGTAATGTATGTATTTGTTGGTACACAACGATCATCCCAGCGAGACGAGCGGCAGGCGTACAGTCCCGAGACTACGCAGACAACCCAACAAAACGGGCTGGCGTAAGGCACTAAGGTGCCGCCATATAGCCTCCTCAGTGGTAGTAAGCCTAGATTAGTCGGCCCACCACGTCTTTTTTGTTAATGAGGCGTACAGCCATATCAGATGTGGTTACCCAGACTTACCCGGGCCTCATCATCTGGCTTTACCCGCGGCCGGGCCCCCAACGCAAGCCCGGAAAAGGACCCGCCACACGCAACCCAGAACAATCCGTAAGTGTCCCTGTGTTTGTTTAGTAAGAGTGTGTGATGCATGTATCTGAGAAGAATGTTTTAACCGCCGCTTACTTCTATACACGACGGGTGCTAGTTTTTGTTGGCCCGCATCAAGCAATGGAGTGCCACCCACGGAAGCAGCAAAAGCGAAGAACAAGGAGCACAAGCAGAGCCGGCCCATACATCCACACCGATGGAGGCATGGGGCACTAGTCCCCCGTCCACACCGCCGCAGATACACACGCCAGCGCCACACACGCCCCCCGATCCACGCCCCCGACCACCACCATAGAGAGCCACCCCAGCTGCCCATCGTCACCTCTTATTTCAAGAGGATGCCCCTATCCGCCACCCGGGGAAGCGCCCGGTATGGAGAAACTAGCGAAAACCCCACCCGGGAAAACCCCACCCGGGAGTAGTAGTAGTAGTAGTAGTAGTAGTAGTAGTAGTAGTAGTAGTAGTAATAGTAGTAGTAGTAGTAGTAATAATTGTAGTAGTAGTAGTGGTAGCAGCAGTAGTAGTATTAGTTGCAGTAGTAGTACCAGTTGTAGTAGTAGTAGTAGTTTCAGTAGTATTAGTAGTAGCAGTGGTAGTTGTAGCAGTAGCAGTTTCTTTTTCTTTTTGTGGAGGGAGGAAATACGTCTTGATGCACACCGCAGGGACAGCGGTAGTGTTGGACTTAGTTGATTTTTCAATTAGACCACTGATTCCCACTTAAATACCCCTCTCCTCAATGCCACGAGGCTTTTGTTCCATCCCGGAAAAGCGTCAAGCCCCAGACTGCTACCATTGCTAGAGGTGCTGAATCTCTTAAGTTCTGACAAGGACTCTGTATTGCTGAGAATAAACACTCGTGTGTAGAGCTTCTTTGTTGATTGCAATCTTTGCAAGCGTCACTGAATGCTTGAGGATTTTTCTAGCTGACAAGTAACATGTACCTAGTGCAGCATGGGTCCGCATTAGTATATACCCTTACTTCTAGTCCAACTTTTTCAGATGTGCCCTGATTTGGTTTTTTGTTGGCCTCGTTTGGCGCTCCTTTGAAGATTGAGCAGCTTCCTCTGCCTGCCTCGTGTTTCGTTTCTTCTGTCTGACAGAGAAAACAGTGTGCTAGACAACTGCATTTTTTATTGCAACGATTCGAGCTTTTGCATCTAAGGACATTATTGACCTACCTTTGTTCTTGCAGTCGTGGAACACATGTCTATACTCCTGACAGTGGAAGCACTTTATAACGATAAGCCTTTTTTTTATATGGCAGGAGACAAACCTAATTTTAATTCTGCCCTTGTGTTCTTCTTGTTTGGCAGGAAATTTACTCAGGGTTAATAACGCCATTCTTTGTTTTCTGCCGTTGGCCTTGAGGAGTTAAGCCTTTAGTTCTTGAATTTGGTTTACAATGATTTCTTAATAGATTTTGTTACTTGTTCTTGATGTGAAAACATTTTAAATGAGGTTTGGACTTCTGGCTTGAGCAGTGAAAATTTTCAAAGCGTAGTGCTATTCCTTTTACGTTTATTAAATATACTTATACCGTTTTTTCTCTTCCTTGTGAGAAGCACTGAGCTTACACTGCTATCAGCCAAAATATATAGATATACTATATTATATTCATTTACAAGAAGCTAAGTATATAGGCACTCGCACACACACATACACACTCACGCTATGCACGGCTGCTGGCCAAGTTGCCAGTGCTGTTAAAGTATGGACTTCTCCTCACTCTACTTTTGCTCTCTCTCTTTACTGACTGACGTGTGAGAGAGCGTCATGTGCGGTACTTACAGCATAGCGCAGGCCAGAAGTGGGAACTGGGGAAGCATTGCGTAGATCTAATTGCAAGAGAATTTCCATACTTTACCATTGATCGTTTTCAATGATTTTAACTTTAACTTTAATGATAACACATTACGGCTATTTCTAAAATTTCTACAAAATCATTTAAAATTACGTATCAACAATAATCAACATAAATCAACTACTTTGGATGGTACAACTATAGATGCTGTTTTTTCACAATTTTTAGATAATACTAAGTCAAAAATTTTGCTTTATGTTTCAGCTATCACAAACCAATTATTACAGTTGTAAAAACCAACGTGTCAGATTCTTAACGATAAATCGACTTATTTGTATAATACAATTATTTAGGTTCGTTTTAATATATATTTGTGTTATCGTAACAATAAGCATATATTTGTTTATGTGAACATTAGCATACCGCAAACATATGTGACCGATGCCTTTACTACTTTTGGTCTAAAGATATTCATGTGGACTATGAATGGTTGTTAAAATCTGCTGAAAATAAATGTGCATATCAACATAATGTAGTGTATAGTAATTCATATTTTATGAACTGAAGTTATGATTACAGTAAATCAAAGTATAAAAGTTATAGACAAAATAATAAAAAATAATGAGACACCTGCTAAATATTTTGTCACATTGATTTACCTTTTTACTTTAAAACTGGAAGAATTATGTGAAGATTCTATCAAAACAATTGATTTGACAACAGCAGAGAAGGCCATGTATAATTAAGATTCTTTAGGTAATACGTGTAATTATACTTTCAGTTTAGTTAATAACAAATTAAGAGATTATTGTCACCTGACTCGAAAAAATGTGCATGTTTTTACTGTAATAATAATTATTATTTCATAAACAAAACAAAAAATTACTTTACAATACGCCACGCACGGGGACCTCGATTGTGAGCCATCTGTTGTGGCTCTATAGACTTCGATTTACCCACGTGACTAACAACTCGTGCTGCTCACTCGTGCGAGTGCGCATGTACGTCGACATCTTTGCAGAGCACCATTAGATGGCTCATAATCTCGTTCCCTGCGCACGATGTGTCGAAAAGTTGCATACACCACACGTGCGAGAGGTTAGATGATTGACACACGTGTATCTTCGCACACTCACTGGCGCTTGTGAGCAAACTGACACGCATGCGTCAATTGCCTTCCTCGCGCACTAGTACCATAATGTACCATTTCGACACACCGTGCGTCGGGACCTCGATTATGAGCCATTTGTTGTGGCTCTAAAGACCTCGATTTACACACGCGACTCACAACTCGTGCTGCGCACGAGTGTACTATTTTATTGCAGGTTTTGAGGTCCTATGCATAAAAAGTGTTATATTAGTTATCAAATGACACCTACAATTTTTCATAACTTTAGCGGTTACAATTTACATTTTTTTATATAAGAAATCGCTATTAACTTTCTAGAAAGAGTTCAACTTTTACCTCAGATAAAAAAAAGTACGTTTCCTTTACAAAATATTTTGAAGGAACTGATGTAGAATATACAACTCCTGGATTTCTTTAAACTTATTACGTAATCTCTTTAAAAACTGTAATCTTATTTAAATGAATTGAAAGTTATCGGAAATACATTTTTAAATCATGATAATTATGATAGAAATCAAATAAATTTATTGAAAAGGAGAGGCATGTTTTTGTTTGATTGTATTTTCTTTTTTGAAAAACTAGAGAAAAAAAGTTACCAACAAAACAAGATTCTTGTAGCAGTTTATACAAAGTTACGACTTCCCTTTCCTTGAGTATAACTCCGGTTAATTTGTGGTGGTAACAATCGGCTAAGAATATTATCTGTACCGAGGAGACTCTAAGATTAAGAACCAACACACAAACAATGATAGTGTTTATATGTCGGAGGGCGGGTTCGTTGCCCTGTGTAAAAGAGCGAAATTGCTCAGATTGCTGATTATATACAATATTTAAAATAATTATTATCAAGTTTCTAAATTTATCTGTTGAATAATCAATTAATTCCTGCACTATATACAGCAATTGTTTATTGATTATTACTTTATTAAATTCTCCTGAATGTTCCCTTAATTTAATTAATTTAATAAATTAATATCTTTTTTTAACTTATTCAATATTTTTCTAATCTAATATCTTTTTTAATTTATTCCTGCCCTTTTTTGGGGTACAGATAATATTCTCAGTTTATATAAACGATTTGAAATCTTAACAGCTATTTTTCTAGTTTTTATCTTAAACTATAAAAGGAACTCGCAATCTTACGTGGAGGGGAAGGTTTGCTTAAATAAGTACAATCAATTTATTTTTATTTATCTTATATTTATTCAGTCATATAATTTTAAGGAAATTATATCTTTAATTTTTACACGTATTAATTGTATTTGAGTAATCGCAATTATTTACGTAAATAATAAAAAAAATGTATAATATACTCGATAATTTACTTAAAATTTGTCCGCCCTTTTAATAGAGAATTTTGCATAAATGACAATTTGAATTTTTCCTCCTTAATATCTCTGCTTAAATACGTAAGGGTAGACTAATGCGAATTTTTATTACAACCGCGGAAAGTTAGTGTTAGGTAACTACCTATCCGACCAAGTCACGTAAGGTTAGGTCGTTCTCAGGGCCCTTGGGTGTCTTGAGCACTGCTCAAGTCGTCGACCCAGGAACTTCGTCTAAGAACGTGGTCGCTAACCCTAGTGCCTCGACTACTTGGGGATGCGTCGTCTCCACGCTTAAAGCGGTCGAGCACCGAAAGTCCAAGTAGGTACCAGTTAGTGGAAGTGTTACCTTGTTGGTGGTGTACACACTTACTTTTTAGCTATCGGCCTTCGTACTTCGTCTCTTTCTCTCCCTTCGTGTTCGTCGCGGTATTGTACCGGTGCACGGGAAAGTTTCAGGTCTGGGTGAGCAACGGATATACCGCGTCCCAGGCTCGCTGAAAGAGGAACTCTTTTGCATTGCGCACTGGTGCCTTTCATGCTGACGTTATTTCCTTTTGAGTAGCAGGTTTTCCTTTCTTTGGGTAAGCGCGCTCTAGCGTTTTCTTAACGTACTACACGCACATTCCCCACGCGCGGCGTTCAAATTTGAATTTTTGTGTTTCAAATAGAAATGGAATATATGTATAAAAAAAATGTGTTCTGTTGCATTATCTATTAGACGGATTTTTTATTACAAGAAAATATAATAAATAGAAGAATGTAAATATAAATGTAAAGCGTGTATTATAAATTCTAGATGATAGAAGTGTCTACTTGCAAAGTTTATATTACTGATAAAGAGTATAGCATTCTAAAAGTATCTAGAATACTTTCAACATTTAAACACTTGGGCAGTATTCAAGTGTATACTTGAAAACTAATGTGCTACTACTTTCCGAAGTTTTCGAAAAATTTTGTTACTATTGTTTCGAAGCATAAGTATTTGATCTGGATCATTATTATACATCACCTGGTTTAACTTGGGATGCTATGTTGAAGTATACAAAAAATCGAAAACTTTCTTAAAATTATATTGAATATTAATAATAACAGAATGATATTAACTCATTTAAGGTAAAACTTGAATTAATGACTGATGTTGACTTGCTTATGTTTATTGAGCGCAGCATACGTGGTGGCATCAGCTCATGTTATAATTGCTATGATAAAGCAAATAACGCATACATGGAAGAAGGCAAACGCAATGATATGAGTAAAAAATATCTCATGTATTATGATGTCAATAATTTTTATGGTTAGACTATGATCCAACCATTGCCTTACGCTGGAGAAACGTGAGAATATTGGAGAAATTGACACATGGGACCATTCTATCAACAATGATCTCATTACGCCTTGTGAAAACGAAAAAATTGTTGGTACTACGGAGAATGAATGCAATGGTCAAATTATGTTAGAACTCATAAGATTGAGAAGTCAAGTGTAACGTGTGAGAATTCAAAATCAAAACCCATTAAAAAAAATAAAGACGTAAAAAGCTTTAGGGTAGGGGCTACGATAAACTTTGAAGATTACAGTAAGTATCTGATTGAAAATTCTTACATCACTCGAGGGCAGAGGATTATTAGATTGCACTATTATCAGCTATTCACTGAAAAAAAACGAAAATTGCTTTAAGAGCAAACGACAACAAACGTTATTTGCAACCTGATAGTATAGATAACCATGAGATCATTTCAGCATAATAGGGATAGAAGCATCCAAAAAGAGGAAAGAATCCATGGTAGAGTGACTTATCAGATAAAACAAGTTTAAGGAGTAGTTGCTTTATTGCCGCAGTTAAAAGTAGAGAAAGCACTTTCAGATGAGCCAAAGCCGATTGTGAAGGGGACACCACTAGATAAGTAGGTGTCGCAACTATACAAACTTATTCTACTCTCAAGCAGATACCCAAGTAAGGTTAAACTGCATCAAGGGAAGCTGACATTATCATCTTTAGTTTGCATTTCTTAAAGTTAACCGTTACCAAAAAAATCTAGATATATTGAAGGTAAAAAATTTAATTTGTTCATACTTGTGCATATCTGTACACAATATGTGTGATGTGAAAGTATTTATACTGATTTTGTTGTTGTTGTTGTTAAATATAAATCTTGCAGCACTCAACCAAATTGCTGACAGCATCTTTCTTTAAACTAGAAAACTTTTTGCAATAATTCCAAATCAAAACTATATGGTGTCAAAACTAAGAAAGGTATATACTAAACTTGGACCAAAGATAATTGCAGAGCTTGATAACAAATTTAAAATTCTCCTACAGACTAGAATAAGCTAAGCTTTTTTTAAAAATAAAGAATGCCGTAATACATTGTTGGATGCTGTAAATAAATTTAAATTTTGTACAGTGTATAATGAAAAACATATTTTATCTTCTTATGCGTAATATGATAAAATTAAAAAATACATCCAATTTTTATAACAATTGTAAGTATTAATTTATATATATTGAGCTCTTACAATTTCAAACTATATATGATTGGAATTCAAGTTACATATGATGTATTTATCAGGCCAACTATTATGAGTACTGTTAAAGCCTAACCACTTGACAAAAACTTTATTACCGCGTCTTCAAAGGATTTTTTTACAAGGTAAATATCTGAATGCTTTTTTTTCTATAGTTCTAGCTTGTAGAAATCTCCAGATATAGATTGATTTTTGAAATCTTTGAGATTATATTCCTTTAAATTTGTTGTTACTACTCGTATGATTTTTAATATTTCTGTCGACTAATTCCATGCATAACCTTTTTTAAATGCTTGTTTTACCTTTCTCACGCGTACTTTATCAATAGTTTTTAGTTTTAGCTCACTGCTTTTTTTACATCTTTTTAAAAAGTTTTTCTAGTCTTAAACATAATTTTCAACCATAACATCTTTTAGTTTTGAACCAATTTTTCGATGTTTCCTAGTGTTATATAATTTAACTAACGTTTGTAAGAAATTTAACCACTAATAATTGACTTGCAAACTGATTTTTTTTACATTAAATGTTATAAAGTACGATTGAATCGCTTGCATATTGAAACTTTCAGATTGCTGTAAGTTAAGTATAACTTTATTTTATGTTTTTGCATGAGATTTTGTAAGTTTGTATTATAGAATTTTTTACCAAAATCAGTTTGCATGTTTACTGGCAACCATATTTTTATAAATATCTAATGCATTGCTGCAGTTATTTCTTCACCAGTTTTTTTCCTTTACAGGCTCAGCTTATGCATACTTGAAAGAAACCTCTACTACAGTAAGCATATACCGATACTCTTTGTTTTGTGAGCGTAAGATTGCATCTCTAGAAGGTCTGCTGGCCAAGTCTCATCTAAACCACATATGTTAAATTTTTGGCAAGGGTGACTACGCCTTGCAACCTTATAAAGTTTCTCAACAATTTCGTCTGTGTGTTAAATGTTTAATCTTACGTTTTTTAAACCAGCTTAAATAAATGGGAATTTTTGTTGTAAGTTAAACTTTAAAATTCGAAAGCTGTCTATTTTTTGTCAAGCCTTTTAATTACTCTTATTAAGTAAGCATAATTTACTACATCTCCAGGCTCTGACAGTGTTCTAACATTGAACAGTCTTCTGTTATTTAAGTTATACTGCAGATCTGGGGTAAGTTTATATCTAATGTCAGGAGGATCTCAGCCACCACATTTTACCTAGTTTTCGACCGAATACATTAACACTCATTTTGATACTAAAGCAAGAACTGTGCACATCAATATATAATTCAGTCTTTATGAAGCTTATCGATTGTTGAAAAAATTAAATTGTCATGACTTGTATTTTCTACTGACTTCTCGCTTATTCATAAGCATAAACGATTGACTAACTCATTAGGATCGTGCCAATGTATATAATCTTCTTGTTTAGTTATTTAAGTGGTTTTAAAATGTGGTTGCAACAAGCTGCCTTTTTTGTGGACTATGGTATCGGAAATTAGAGCAATGATTCTATTGAACTTAATGCTATTATGGGATTATACAGCTCCATTTTTTGTCAAACCCTTTCCTATAAATATTTAAATTTTATAATATTGTGTAGTATTTTTTTTAATTCATCCTGTACCACTAAAGATTTATTAATATACTTTTTTATGAGTAGCTCCATTAATCCAGCAATTATTGGACAGTTTTCATTGTTCATTTTAGTACAATTGTTATTAATGTCTGTTCACAAATGACCAAACTATGTACATCTTTTTTTTTTCGTACTCCATATTTTAAACCTGCTTAATTGTTCTTATTCAAGCAAAGTATTTGTAATGTAAAGTTATTCGATTAATTCCTACTAATTTGCACTAAATCAACCGACTGATTTTGAATAGTATCGTTGAAATAAGTGCCATCCTCATTATAACTTTCACTAATAGCAGACTTGAATGTTACATCTTTTTTACTGAATTTTTCTTTGTTTTTTGGTGCTTTACTTTATCAGTTTATTTTTTTCTTTATCGTTTTAACTATAAAGATAACTATGAGTAACCGAGTTATTACTATTATTTCTTGTTTCTTACTGTTTCGGCAGCGATTTCCATTAATAGGTTTGTAGTTAGTTCAAAAGAGCCACTTAGCACTTTCTTAGCCTTCTTAAGACAACGACGATGACGATGACGACGATGATGATGACGATGATGATGATGATGATGATGATGATAATGATGATGATGATGATGATGATGATGATGATGATGATAATGATGATGATGATGATGACGATGATGATGATGATGATGATGATGATGATGATGATGATGATGATGATGATGATGATGATCCAAATAAGTATAGATCTGCCCAACTACTACGAAATCGTGAAGTAAACTTGGACAGCTTATTTTAAATTATATAAATTTTTTTGTCTACGATTACATTAGAAACATTGTTAATTAATGTAAAAGTTATAAAATAATATCATACAGCAGACATACAAAAACATTGGATTAGTTTTAACGAGCATTACTTATTATTAAAATTATAGAAAACGGAGAAAAATTATCGCACTCTTATGGCGCCTAAAGTAAAATTTAGAATCATTCGCTTGAATTAAATTTTGCTAAAATTTATTTAAAAATTTAAGTATATCATTAATAATAATCATAGCACTACTAATCTATTACGTTCTTTAAAATAACTTTTTTTTATTTGCTATAATGACTGATTTTTTACTGTCCAAGTATCGATCTGATTTTTTACTTTTGTCCAAGTATTGGGCATTTTACCTTACACTAAAAAATAAATAGTAACTGAAAAGTGAGGTTTAAGTTAAGGTTGTAATCAATGTTAAATTAAAGGGACAATAATGTTGAAAAAATTCGTCCAAAATAATTTAAAACAAACTTCTCACAAGGAATATTAGGATTTTCTAAGGAATCATAGAGTTTCATTTCTCATCAACGTGGCTCAGTAATAAAATAATTACCCCGTTTCGATACTTTTGAGCCTTGTGTCTCTGCCATTTATCCTCATTTCTTGTTCTCTTTCGACCTCTTGGTGGATTGTTACTTTACATGTTTGATGTGATAGCTCAACTTATTACTTTAGTACATTATTTTCAAGAAACTGAGAAGCTGGATGGTACGTTAAACGTGTATTCAATATTAGGTTAGGGTACGTGGCAGCTGGGGTGGTGCAGCGCTGGCATTATTTACACATTGCGTCTATATTAAAATGACTATATCTCGACTAATTCTGAACGGATCCATTTGAGAATTTGTACAAAACTTCTACCAATCTAGAGGATCACCTTTGTTGCTGAACGTTTTGCCAAGCTGAAACTTCCCCGCACCCTTTTTTTCGTTGAAGTTTGCAAGTTAGGTATATAGTGCACTGCCAATTTTTTATGAAATATTTATTTATTGTGATTAGCTTCCTAAACTTTGATCATTTCATTAGAAGCACTTAAGTATTCTACGTATCCATGCTAAATTTTGAATGGTTTCGAGCATAAATAACTGAGACACGGGGATTTCTGTTTTAAAAAACTATTGAATCTAAGTGCTTGAAAAAAAGGGTTTTTATTTTTTATCTCAAAAAGTGTCACTTGTTTTTAAAAGTTGTAAGTACAAAAAAGATGTGGATTGTCATTTTTTATTAGCTTGTATTTTTTTTTTACCGATTCATAGACTTTGGAAAATCGCCCCCAAATTATTTATTACCCGATTATTAGACGTCTCATTGACCATATACAACTACGTACAATAGATCAGGATGGTGATTTCGTCAATTTTCGTGTTGAAGTCATAACTATAAGATTGCACATAAAACCCTTGTCATAATGGGTACCATTTATAGTCAAATAAATCATATAGGCAGCTTAGTATGCATTTCAGGGTTCAGTCAATAACAAGCTCTCAAACCATTGAGATGTGAGAGAAAACAGTTAGTCAAAGCATTGAGACATCTCAGAAAACAGCTATTATGTCAAAAACAAACTCATCAAAACACACAGTTCAAAAGGAGTCTTGTTATAAAAATCAGAAGCCCAGGTGGAGAATGAGTTTGATACTTTGTTGTTGTATACAAAGTGGACAAGGTTCTAAGTATTTAGTCTCTGGTCACATTCGATGAAGTTATTGCGCACTATCAGATTCATGCTCATCAGCCGTATGCATCGTCAACATATGGTAACAGCGATAAAATTTTTATTTTAATTCAACATCAATGTGTCCTTTACCATCCAGAAGTTCTTTACATGTTTATGGAAGATTGGTCAAAGTAGATTAAAATACAGCAGTAACAAATACTGCATTAATAAACAACACCATTTGCCACTTATTTAAAAAACTAAGATATAAGATAAATGCCATAGAGGTAGACAAGTGCAAAGCTGTTGGATTAAAAATCTTTATGAAAAATTTTGTATTGGTGTTATTGATTTTCTGCCAATACGTCAGTTTATTGTTTAATTTTGTATGACCGTATCATACAGTACAGTCTAATTAGTGCGAATGTCAAAAAACTTGTGTAAAGATGTATAAAGTCAGTTTAGAGCTTTGCTAGTGTTAGTTTATTTTTAACCACCATGGATGAATGTCGGAGCAACAGGTGGAGTAAAAAAAGCAGAAAATAAACGACGATAAGAAGAGTGGGGAAAATTCATGAAAAGTAACGAAAAGAAAGACATAAAGATTTAAAAAACAAAATCTAAGGAAAAATCAAAAGATAAAGACTGTAAAATTGTTATAAAACTAATCTGTTTAATACGCTTTACTTTAATAAATCTGTCACATAAGCCGTGTACGAGTACTACTGTTAAGCATCAGAAAATCTTAACTTTAGATGATGATCATAAAAATAAAAAATCAAGGCCAAAAAATCTCGTTGGTTAGGATTCAACCAACAGAGGGTTTTGTCCTAAAAATGAAGGTTCTGAAAGAATGAAAAGAAACAATAAAATAAAATTTCATAATAGCGAAAAATAGAGTATTTTGTGGACGTGCAGACATTTAACTAAGGCCACATATTCATAGATTAAGCATGCAATGAGAAAAATTGTACTGCAAAAATAGAAAGAGAGAGAAAGAGCTTGGTGTACCCCCTCTTCCGCCCTATCACTCTGATTAGCTGTTAAACGGTGATATGTATAGGTATACCTTAACAACAGTGACAAAGCATAGTGAGGTAAGATCGATAAAACAGGTATCTCATTTATAAAACTCTTAATTAAGAAAAAATTTTTAGAAGACAAGCGTGTAATACTTAACCTTACATTTACAAGAAACTATCTACAATAACCCATCACGTATCTATAAGCTTGCTTCAGCTGAAGCAACGGTAGTTGACGATATGTCACTTTTATGTAAAATATATTAGTATCGACGGTAACGCTAGCAGTTATGCTTTTGCTCCACAAGTCGAAGATCTGGGTTTCAAATCCACTGACGTCAAATTTTTTTTTTTAATTTTCAGTCAAATCTTTGATCTATTATCGATCCAATACTACGTGTATAGTATGATTATGTTAACTCTCATGATAATCACTATAAAGTTCAAATTCTTAATTGTTGTAACTGAAACAATGTTTTTAAAATTAAATCTATACAATAAATATTGGAAATTATCTATTCTAAAATTAGATAAAATACGTCGATATTATGACAAATGTTAAAATTAAACATTGTAACAATGAGTACTACGTCTAGATGACTGTAAAATTGTGTAAAGTAAATAGTTGCATGCTGCTTTGTAGGCTTTGTAGTTAGCTTGTCAGGCTTGAATTGGAAATTTATTTGTTGAAACATATCATTGTTATACATATAAGTGTGTTGATGAAACATATCATTTTGAAATGATTTGTGATAAGTTTTAAGTATTTCGCACGATTGAATGAAAATAACGAAAACCTGCTGTGTTCCCACGTGTAGAACTAAAAACTATGAATTGAGAGGAGAAAACATAACCTTTCATAGGTACGCAGCATGAATCTTAATGTAAATAAACAAATAAAAGTTATTGCTGTGTTAACAGAGAAATTATGTAATGTGTGGGCCAAGACACAGAAAGAAGATTAAGATTGACAGAAGTATTGTCAGTAAAATGTAATATTCAAGTATCAAATGATTTTTTTGCATACAGCAAATATTTTTAGCCTAAATGCTTGTACTTTTTTGTTTTTGTTAAAAATGTGAGACGAAAGAAAGATTGGATCCTAAGTATTTTTAGTGGAGCTGATGTTAAAGCGTAAGAAAAAATTAAAATTTTAATTACATGAATAGTATTTTTTTAATTTTGAAACACGTACATATACAGATAAAAATTTTCAAAAAAACAGTTATTAAAAGTACCAACTTTAAAACTACAATAAAGATTAACAAGCAGCTTTAAAGTGTAACAGAGCAAATTCATTTTTTTAATGAAAGCTAGACTTGCATCTCAGGGGTATGAAAATTCGATACCTCTACAGGAGACTATTATAAATGGAACGGATCCCTCGTCTAGTGACATTTATAGCTAACCTAATGTAAAGTAAAAGTAGAAAAATAGAAGTTAGCCTACAAAATGTTTTTTTTAATTCAGTGAATCATTTACTACTGAATGCGTAGACCAAGATTCACTCGGAGTTATTGAAGATCATGTCGTACATGCACATTAATCAAAGGAGACAAAAAGAGACCTACTAGGTTCGAAAAAAAATCAAATTTTAGTTTAGTACATCTAGTGTGGGTGTGTCACCAACTGTGATTAAAACTTTGAAGAATGCCAAAGATAAGGTTCAAAATTAAGGAAAAAATTTAAAACAATCTACGTAAGATTATTTCGTTGGAAAAAAATATTAAAAGCAGCAAGTCATTAGTAAAACACTTACAAAGCAACAAAGACAATGAAGAAAGGCTACATGATTTATTGCAAGTAAGTAATTGTCTAATCTTATCGATTCTGAACAGTGAAACTATGATTATTTAAGTGTGTGGATATTTTTTTACAACTATTTTTTAATAATTTTAAAAAAGCAATCATATGAAGCTTGATTTTCTTAATGTTTTTGTAATAAATTTTTTCATACAAGTTTTATTATTAATTTTTATATTGACACAGTAAAAAACGTGGGATTACATTATTTTTTATGTTGATTTAAACGTGTAATAGAAAAGTACACGTAATAAATTTTTTGATAGCATATTGTTCTATAATTTATTTAAATTTGACCCAATCTCTTTTAATATTTCCATACTCCTGTGTAAACAATACATCAAAAAAATAATTTTTGAACTATTTTGACTTCAGAATATTTATAACATCGCACGATATTCATAATTTTGACAAGTGTGTATAAGAATTACGTTTAATATATGTCCTAAATAATTTTTATTTGTTACTGTGGAAATTTATTTTTCCCATGGGCTACCCAATGATTGATAGACTTCTTAAAAAAAAGAGAGACTGTAAAACTGTTTTTCCACTACCACTGCGAAAATTTACAGCAAGTTTGCACTTTTGTTCTCCCAAAGCTTACGATTATGTACGCAAACCTTTTGTATAATGTTTACCACATCTAAATCACCTTAGTAAGTGGTACAGAAAATCGCCTGTCCAAGTGATATTAATCCTGTTACTGTGAAAGCTGTGTACACAAAGTTAATTCCATGAGAAGTGATAACATTAATACTATGGTACTGGCCAATTTTGTAGTAGACGAGATGAAAATTTAAAAAAGTGGAAATTGTAATAGTTCGAGTATAGATACATTAATAAAAGAGCAGGTTTCATAGTAAGTGTCACCCAGAGGCTGAAAATGTTTTAGTCTTGACGTTGGTATATGTAAACGGTAAATGAAAAATAGCATTATCGTATTATTTTTTAAATAGTTTGAGTGGCAGCGATAAGGTTTTAATCGTTTAAAAAAATTTGGTGCAACTGGCATTTACGTAACAGTTACTTCATTGACTTTTG
Source organism: Copidosoma floridanum (assembly GCF_036245765.1). Taxonomy (NCBI): domain Eukaryota; kingdom Metazoa; phylum Arthropoda; class Insecta; order Hymenoptera; family Encyrtidae; genus Copidosoma; species Copidosoma floridanum. The sequence goes on from NW_028321881.1 coordinate 15,208,111, forward strand.
ATTAATTTGATTCAAATTTCACTATGTATAACAAGTTAGGGTAAAATTATCTGCTGAAGAGCCTGTAAAAGCTTTTTTCCTGCGTTCGATGAATCAAAATCTAATTCTTATTAATCCAGATGGTTGTAACGATTTAAAAATAATTTGAAATACTTTTGTGACACGTGATATGTACAATCTAAACAATATAATTGTGCCGATTAATATAATTATTGGTTGATGAGCAGGATGAAAATCGTTCGATTAAGGTACAAAAGTGAGGCGACAACACGTGGATTGGACACTTAATAAAATGTACGTTTGAGTCGCCTCAGCCAACACGTTGTGCCTTACGTGTATTAAGTACTCACGAGTCGCGAGAGTCAAGAGTTGACTAAAACTTTAGAGGACAGGTGACAGACATAAAGAGAGCGCTTTTTTCTCTTGATGGTGCGTTTTTATAGCATCAGAGCGAGTAAAAGAGGCCTTTGGTTAAATTAGGTCAACCAATGAGCGATGTTCTTGCAGACTGCGTTGACAGTTGCATGATAATGTTACATGTTATGATTTTACATATTAGGAAATAGCAAAACAACAGTACCAATCGCATTTTCTGACGAGTGCGATTAAGTTTTTGGATCAGCGATGATGAAAGCTCGTATCAGCAATATAAGAACGCCAAATACAAGTTCGATTGTGACTGTAAGTTTACAATTTTGAAATTAATCCTTCTGAGGATTTAACACTTAATTTTTAATATAACGTAATGTATGAATTATAAATTTTTAATTAGTATACATTATCAGAATTAAACAATTAATGAGCAAGTAACTATTCATAGATACATAGATGCATTTTTACAATGAGGCTGGCCGTATTCTATGTCAGCATATTATGAAGGATTCACCTTAAAGCTAATACATACACGTGCATACATAAACGACGTACAAGCTCCTCTAGTCATATGAGTGTTAAGACCTATGTTGAGGAAAATTATTGTAAGCCTAATAGTAGTGATGGAATTTAAAATAACGTGCAGCACATAAAGATATGAGAGAATTATGTGAATAGCACGTAAGAAATGTAATGTTTCCGTACCCTGTTTTACTTACATCGTAAGAAAAACAGCTTAACTATCTTATAAAAAAATGGGGGTTGATTAATTAAACCCAGCTCAGACATAGTAGAAATTTTTAAATAAATAAAGAAATATTTTAGGATTTATTACTTATCAGCTACATGTATGTTAAAGAATTATTTAATTATATTTTGTGCATTTCTAAAAAGTTACTGAAAATTAATCACTCCAATAATCCATTTTGCCACTGAAATGGAATACTACAACAAATCGTACACAAATATTTACAGATTAGAATTCACCACTGTGATAAGCAATAAAATGAATAAAAAAAATAAAACTCGATGCTGTTAAACAAAAATGATATTTTTATTTAATACGTAGTGAGGCAAAATGGCCTTCACGTCTCAAAATGCTCTCACTGACGCAACGTATATATAAAGAGCATAAAGTCAAAGTTTCTCCAAATTCGTTCATTTTTTGGGAGCTGTAAATACGCTGAGAAAAAGAGAAGAGGACGCCAACGGACAACCAGCCGAGCTGCAGAGACGCAGCAGTGCCAGCGAGAAAGGACGGGAAGAATGCGAAGGCAACTACTGGGAAACTCAGTAGCTGCTATGTCAAGAGTGACTGCGAGGGAAGATACATAGCAGCATCAGCGGCGGTGGTCATTGCTCAAGTGAGAGATCGTGAGTCAGTCTGGAGGAAAGCCTAAAAGCTGTATGCTTAAGTGCGAGCAGTGAGAGCTTCACTGGTTTGCGAGTTTTTGTGACGAGAGAAGAGTGTGACGGAGAGAGAGAGAGAGAGAGAGAGAGAGAGAGAGAGAGAGAGAGAGAGAGAGAGAGAGAGTATTTTTGAGAAGGTGTGTAGAGTGCTGAGAGAAGAGAGACACGTGTGCGCGTGAGTCTAGCAGCTGTAGTGTTCTCCCAAGACGACAAGGTCTCCAGGTCGAGGACTATGGAAGCCGCTAAGATAATACGAGTAGGTTAAGAGAGAGAAGAGGAAAAATAAAGCCGTTAGGACGAACGACTCGCTCAAGGACTCTGGATGACATCGCGCTAGGTTGGACTCGCGATCATTTGACCAGGAGGTGAGGCTAGACAAAGAGAGAGTGTAGCGTATACAGTGAGAAGGAAACAGAGAGAGAGAAGAAGTGTGTGGGTTGACAAGACGAGATAAACGAGAGACCGCAAGGTGTATGCTTGGAAGTGCCGCCATTGTTCGCGTGGTTTGTCGTGTGTGAGGGAAGATAGTAGAGTTGAGAGAGAGAGAGAGAGAGAGAGAGAGAGAGAAAGTAGCTTCTTTGAGTAGACCAGAGAGAGAGATAGAGAGTATGAAAATGTAGAGAGCAAGAGCGAGCAAGGCAGAGAGAGAGAGAGAGAAAGATAGAGAGTATAGTTGTGTGTGGAGTTGTGGGCGAAGTGTAAATATGTGTATGTAAGCGTGGGTCTAGGACGAAAAGAAGCCCCTCCTGGTCCAGGACGAGCAGGACGTGGTGCGAGGCGGAGTCGCTGTAGCGCAGTCTAGAGGACGATGTGAAACGTTGTGTCATGTATTGTGAAAGAGATACTGTGTATTAGTGTTATGTGATTTGAATAAAGGAAAAGTAAAAGGTGTTTATTTGTTCAACTATTTTATAGTTCCGTCCGTAGAGGGACAAAAGGCAAAGTAACGTAATGTATGGAAGAAGAGTAAGTAAATTCAAAGAAGTAACGGTCATTGGAGTATCCCATCAATTTCCCATAGCATTAAAAAAAAACAACAAATTTTGTGGCATATTTTAGGTAAAGTTATCACTAAACTGAATAGTGATATTCAGTTTTAACAAAATTTGGCTCTTATTCATGAATTAAACAAAAAAGTCAGTACTAAAGTTAACGAAAAGTTTGAATAACATTCGAAAACTTTTTACCGCAAACAAATCAATAGTAAATCTTAAATTTTTTTACACATTCAATTTTAACTTGGCTTTGTATTGACAAAATTCAAAAAATACTTTTCCAAAACTTGTGATATATGTATCTCATCAATGAAAAAAGTATTTTTGAACCAAAAAGTCATTACTATTATTTATTACTTATAAGCAAATAAACTGCATTCTAAAATTCTACAAAAATTACTAATTTTTTAAATTAAAAAAAAAAAAAAACATTTTTAACATTCTTAGTAAAAAGGCAACTTATTTGATCTGGCTCTGTTAAAAAAGTGGTTGAAAAACCCATGATTTGGCACTGATATTAGGTACCAACACACGTTTGTCTCTTTACCTAAACTAACAGCATTCAAATAAATATGTTCAGGTAAACGAAAGTCGGAAAATAATTTTTGAATTTACCCTGTACGTTATTACTATACCTACTATAAGTTAAGCGTTGAGCATATTGAAGCAAAAAGAAGTAACAACTAGAGAGGTTATGAACGAATATATGTGAGTTGAAAATCCATCTTGACCAACATTTCGATGGCTAAGATGGTTAAGGTTTATGCTGCTGCTCTAACTGTTATATTGATCCTTACTATCAGCAGACTTTTTTTCCAAGCAATTCATTATTATGCCTTAATTTCTTATATTGATGTTTCATTTAACTTATATTTTTAAATAATTTTGCAAAAACTTTTTCCCTATATGTCAAAATAAATGTGATTTTCATATTTATTCTATTAAATACTTAAGTAAGTTGATACTTCTTGCTAGCAAGATAGTTTTGTTATTTTACAGTAATAAAATAATTTCTCAGAATATGAGTATTATTCTTGCATTCTTCAACTCCCAAGAAATTATAAGCATTCAATGTAAAAGAGAAAAAACTCGGAGGCACAAAAAATCTTACCTGTATTACAATAATATCAAATATGATAATTACCAGCAAAGTAGAACAAACATCTAACAAGACAAAAATATATGTCTGTATACATATATATTATATTTTCTAAGTTGCATTTACATTCCTTATAATTTATATCTTACGGTTACAACCACTTGTAAACTACAGTATTAATTTCAAAATAATAAAAGGTTTAAGCTCATACAGGATTTTCATTAATTTATAGTGTTTTTTTTTTTTTTTTTTTGAAGTAAAAGTTAGGTTGTTCCAAATTAATAATATTTTTGTTTGACCACACAGTATTTGTAATTTTTTAATTATAGGCACACACTTTACTTATCCCTTAAAATCGTTTAAAATACTTATTTTAAAAAAAACACCACTATTAAAAAATAAAATCTTTATTTTGTGTCACCCTGATAAGTTATACTTTCCTTTTTTTATAAACAAACTAATAGAATATTTTGGAAAATTCTTATGTATTAGAAACTTGCCAATGGATTTTATTTAATTATTGATTGAAATGCTATTTTATTTTTTTTTTTGCAGTCAAAAATGAGAAATAAGTTGAGAATTAAGGATTTGAAACAATTATAAATTTTTACAAAAATATTTTGAATGGGATTTATTAAATGGTTTTAGTGATAAAAATTTAATTATGCAGTATGGCAGTAGACGGACGCTGACGATTTGCCTTAATAATTTAGTCCAATAACGAAGGTTAGCTCAGTAGCTCTTATTTATAATAGTACGCAAGAAAAAAGCTTTAACTGCTAATCAAACAATCAATCTAGATCTATAAGATCTGTTTCTTAGTATTGTTCAGATTTTTGTTCCATAATTTTTAAAGGCATGAAGTTTTGATATGGACTTACATTAATTAAAACTTTATTCTAAAATCAACACTTTATAATTAAAACTGAAATTGTACACTTAATCAATACAATAAGTATAGCTGCTGTACCTTAAAATTTTTTACAACAACAACCTGTAAATAAATTTTTAGGAAGTTTTGTGTCAGTTTCCTTGTGCTTTCGGTGTTTTTCCTCTTACATCGAACGTTTATTATTTCTTGGGAGTTAAAAAATGTTAGAATTATACTCATATCCTAAAAAATTAATTAATAATTATAAAATAATGAAACGGCCTTGTTAACGAAAAGTATCCACTTACCAAATTATTTAAAAGAATTAGTATTGAAAACATATTTATTTCAACTTATAGGAAAAAAAGTGTTTGCAACACTATTTAGAAATTTAAGTCAAACATAAATATAAGAAATGAAAGCAAAATGATGAATCGCTTGAAAAAAAAAATCTGCTGACGGTTGAGATCAATCCTAAAATAGTAAAACAATTCGAGCAGTGGCATAAACCTTAATCATCTTAGCTATCAAATCGATGGTCGAGTGGATCGTCAAGTTGCACACATTAATTGATGACCTCTGGAGTTTGTCTGACAGTTCATAATAATTATGATAAGAAAAAATGATAAATTAGTAGTTATAGCTGAACTGCCATCTTTTAAAAGAAAGCTGAATATTTTTTCAAAATAGTACTGGAGTTCAAAATAAGTATTAATGTACGGAAAAAATGAAAAGAAAAAAGGTTTTGAAATCAAAAGTCTGTTCATATAATTACGAGCATTTAGTTCCGTGGTTTAAGTAAATAAGATTGACAGATAACATTGAAGCAAGAGTGAAAGCAAAGTCAGTTAAATATGTACAGCATTACTCAGTTGCAGTCAAAAGAGAAGAACTCGTATCGTCACTTGTTTTGGCTGTGCGCTCAGCTGTATAACTGTAGTCAACATTTCCACTCCTCTCCTTGTAGGCGCTCATTCAGTACACCCCTTCCACTTGTCTCCAAAGTGTGCGCCTACACTGAAAGAAGTGCACAGCTCATAGCAGCATGCCACGCCATCTATCTTAAGGTGATATCACGTCACAGCCACGCAAACTGCTCAGCAGACTCTAGGAGAATGACATGCACTTCTACAGCTAATGGGAAAAAACCAGCTTTGCGAAGAGTGACGATCATAGCTATCCATTCTATATGATATAGTCGTGCTTCCGCGCTTGCTGATCGTATTATTGTATCTGTGTTGAGTTTTATTGTAACGCGCTTCTACTTTTTTTTTCTTAAATTACTTAATTAAAAGTATTGAATAAATATTAAATTACTTTAAACTTACTATCCACAGTCGGTTTCATATTGGTTTTTTTTTATTTTATTTTTTTACTTTTTTTTATTTTATAAAGGTGAGGAATATGTTTATCGCTAATATAAGTTTAGAGTAAACACAAGTAAATGCTAATTTTGTGAATTTATTGTTTGGAGTTAAAATGGAAAAGGTATGAATCAACAGATCTTGAAACTGAGGTGCGAATCGTACTACAATTTGAGATACTAAAGAAGTGACATTCAGCAGATAATTAATGTATTTAGTTATTTTATAAAAGATATTTACAATTATTACATTTAAAAAAAATAGAAAGGTAACCTAAAAAACAAGTTTTAAGCAACGTTTTACAATGTGAGCACTGTATATAGTTCCATACGACGTTTTTTCTATTGTATAAAAGATTCATATGTGATACATCAGCAAAATAAATAAAATAAATAAATAAAAAAAATTCGATTTGATCAACTTTGGATAATAAGTTTAAAGTAATTTAATATTTAGTCAATACTTTCAATTAAGTAGTATGAGAAAAAGGAAGTAGACGCACGTTACAATAAAACCTTACCACAGATACAATAATACGATCAGCAAGCGCGGAAGCACGACCATATCATATAGAATGGATAGCAATGATCGTCACTCTTCGCAAAGCTGCTTTTTTCCCATTAGCTTAAAGAGTGCATGTCATACCCCTAGAGTCTGCTAAGCAGTTTGCGTGGCTGTGACGTGATATCACCTTAAGATAGATGGCGTGGCATGCCGCTATGAGCTGTGCACTTCTTTCAGTGTAATGATCATTTCCACGCCAATTCACTCCTCTTCTCGTAGGCGCATGCTGTTCAATACGAGTCTCGCACTCTTGAACAATGTGCACTCGGTTTGACAGCTGGCCGCAATGGTTCGCTCAGATCAGTGCCAAAAAGTTCTCTCGTATCGTAGCATTAGCGTCAGAGGTATCTCCACTTGTTTCGGGCGATAGCTAAATTACATAACAATTAAGTATAACTTGATAAATTATTTTTTGTATTTTTTTTCTTTTTTAATCACGCAAGAAAGATAAATGTCATAAGCTGATCTACTACTCTTGCTGAAAAATACACATTCAAGAGTTCATTTGGAAACAAGTGCTTACAAGAATCTTTCCAATCATTTGTGCGAGATATATTAGTGGATGAAAGATAAGGTACTTTGCGTTTACGTTTTTTGTCATTGTTTTTGTTTATTAAATTCATGCTTGTTCCGGATTCTAATGATTTACAAGTGACTTATTTTAATTCAAAGATAGAAAGTTAAGTTTTATCAATGCATATGTAAGATAATTATTTTTTATAAAAAACAATATTATTAACTTAAATAATATTTTAAAAATGAATTCATTAAGAAATTTATATTTATAAACTTATTGTTACAGCTTCTGATTTTTAAGAGTTGATTGATACATTTAAGTATCACTAAAAAAAATTATTCAATAACATCGACAAATCAAGATTCTCGTTAGTTTTTCACAGTGTCAACTTTTCAGGTGATGTAATTGTTTCGATAATGTAATTTTTTAGTATAATTAAAAAATTTTGCTGTTCAAATAATTCTTATAAATATGAATTCACCTAACAGATTTTTATTGAGAGGCAAGCTAGCAATATCTCCAACTATCAGTATGAAAGAAAAATATCATTTTCTAAATGAATGGCTGGACAAAACACGTTATCCAGAATTCTTTTGGGTAGAAAAAAGCAAAGTTGATACTCAAGCAGGCTTCAATATGCGTGCGTATAGATTTTAACTTGGAACGATGTGAGTATCAGCTTTAAGAACACATACAAAGGGAAAAACACATCAAGGTAATGTCATCGCTAAAAAAGCTAGTGAACCACTTACCTTGGATTAATCAAATGGAACTCGTACAGCTGTCAATGAAAACAAGGATACATCTCAAAATAACTGAATCAAGTGTCAAAAGAGAATTTTTTTTATGAAAGAACAAACGCTTAAGGTATAAATAGTTTGGAAACTCAGGAGGACCTACGCAAAGTCATTATTACAGTATTTTTCTGCCATATCAGAAAGCCTTGCAGATATGTTTCCTGATAGCCAAATAAAAAAAAGTTTAAAAATGGGAAAAGACAAGCTTAGCTACGTTATGACTTACGGCCTGGGATTCCTCTTTCATAAAGAACTTGCGGATATAGTTAAGAAATGTAAAGTTTATTCGGTTTCTTTTGAAGAAAGTTTAAACGAAGTAGTGCAAAAAAAGCAGACGTATATAATTGTTTGTTTTTGGAAAGAGGATCAAGTAAATATACGCTTTTTAACTTCTTCGTTAGTGAGACATGCAACAGCAAAAGACTTGTCAGTAGCTTTCACTGTTGGAATGAAGCAAAATGAGATTTACATGAGACTTTAATTTACGTGGCCATGGAAGGTCCAAATGTAAATTTAAAATTTATTAGTGACCTAAAAGTATATTTGAAAGACCCTCTTACGAACCCACAATTTTAGATACAGGTACTTGCTCCTTACTCATAGTTAACGTAGCACACAAAACATTTTATGACAGAATAAAACGGTGGCTGCATAGCTTTTTATCAGCGATGTATTATTTATTTAAAAATTTTCTGCTTGAGAAACTGATTATGCTCATTTTAAAAATTCAACATTGTTTCCATTAAAGTTATGTTCAGTTCACTGGTTAGAGAGTTCTAGCGCCATAGAGAGAGCTAAAACTATGATTCCTTATTCAGAAGTATTCATGACAGCTGTCAAACAAAAACTGTTTTTATCTGATAATAATAAAATTAATTTTGAATTTATACAAGATAAACTATTAGAACCAAAACTAAGTTTACATGATACTCTTTGGAGTTGGAAATTTTTTTAAGGTTGTATCAGAGTGGCGCACGCTAACTACCTTTCATGTTTAATGATTGGCATGATATGATGAAGTCTTTGGTATCTTGAATCATCGTTTCAAGAGTCTTAGATCAAGCTACCACTACTGAAATAATGAAAGCAATGTAATAACAGCGAAAGCTTTTAATATTGGATTTGCAGCTGGAGTTGCATTGAAAAAAGTAAACGATATTAAAGAAATCGGTATCCTCAGGCTCAAACAGGACTGTCGTTTCTTTATAATTTATATTTGAAAAAAGTTAATGCTCCTAAGTCCTCTCAAAGTCAAACGTGTTGAGGGAGTTAGCTATTTAAATCCAAGAATTATGTTGAAAGAAAAAACTTTTAAAACAAGATTGAGGAATTCTTTAGAAAAATTAGTCGAGAAAAATTGAATGAATGCACTTGATGCTGATTTAGTAAAAAAAGAGTTTTGTACGTTAGTATTTAAAGACAATGGTCAAATGAAGCTAAAAAATTTTGATAGAAAATGTCATCGATTAGACATGTTTTTATTAGTAATATTTTTTTTTTTAAATCATCCGATAAACTTCAAAATTTTTGTAAAAAAATTTTTATTTTGTTTCACGGGAATTGAAGCATTGAACGAAATTTTTCTGTCAAAAATTAGTTTTTGTTCAAAAATCTAACGGAAAACAGTTTACTAGCATAAAGATGTATACATAATGCTATTAAAAGTGCCGAAGGCTTCAAGAATATTAATATTAATATAACTGATAAAATGATATTAGATTACAAAAGCTCATCATTTAACCGAAAAGATGCCGAGAAGACAAAGAAAACAAGAAAAATTTTGGACACAAGCTAAAGAAAAACATGAAACAATTAAATCAAAGAAGTTAGAAGTTGCAAAAATTACAAAAGAAGAAACAAAAAAATCTTGAATTAAAAAGAGGAAAACTGAAAGAAATATCAAAATCAACCTCAAAATGAAGTTTATTCAAAATATGATTATTTTTTAATCGAACTGTATTTCAATGTATAAAACATTTAATATTTCAATGTATAATATATTTTATGATTATTCTGTAAAAATAAAACTATTACAGTACAAAAAATTTTATTCAGAATTTTATCCTTAAAAAATTATATTTATGTCTTCAAATATCCTTCTAATAGCCTTAAATCTTTTTTTTTTAGCTTGATAGACACCCTCTACAAAGTTCTGTCTGTTACAGTAGGGTGTATTAACAGAACTAGCGATTTTTAAGACCAGAATTATCTGTTATAGCTCAGACGGTACTCTTTTTCAACAGTTTGAAACTTTTCTACTCCAAATGTCATTTTTCTTTAATTTTTTAACGATGGTTAGGAACAAAACCATTAAGCAATATTTAGTTTCAGATCATTTCAGGACTCATTGTACAAGAAAAATTTTTTTACGAAAAAAGGAATGAAAGTATGAGAAACGGTGTAAAATTTTTTTTGGGGAAACGTATAAAAATTTATTCTAATAACTAATAATCGCAAAAAAAAGTTATTGGATAAAAGGAATCAGAATATTGGTCATGGGAAAATAGAAATCGGAAAACTTGTTAGCCGAAATTTTGTGTGCTGGGAAGAATTGTTTGTCGAAAAAATGGAATCAGATAAAAGGTTTGAAATCCTTATTGATATTTAATCACATGAAAAATAAAACAAACTTTATTAGAGATACTAAAAAAATGTTTTGAAGCGCCAAAAAAATTGAAAAACTCGTATCAGATTACTTTTACATCCATATAAGTAGATGTTCGCTGAATACAGTTAAATTTAGTAATAACAGTGATTTGAATGTATTTTAACGCTTTGAGAACGTTTATAACTCTTCAAAAAAATTTTTGCACAATTCAAAGCTTCTTTTTTCAAAATCAAAATTGTCACTCCACATTTTAGGATGTAACAAAAGATTGGCAAATGTCCTTACAATTTCCTCTGAGGAAAGTTGAATAGCTTATTTTTTAAGTTCTATAATTTTCAATACTGTCTGATTAAGATCATTGGTGTATCCTATTTTTGTTTTACTGTACTGACAAAAGCTATTGTTTAATAAAACTAAAGTAAAAAAAAGGTAACAAGAAAAATAAAGTCATCTTGATAATAACGTCAAATAGGATAACTTACGTTTTTAGATTTAAGTGTTGCTGGTGTCTGATTGTCACAAGAAGTGCATTCCATTTTAGTCATCCCATTATTGTTTGCAATACATTCACAAATCTGACACTTAATTGGTATAGCTGTTGAAGCTAATCTTTGGGAAAAAACACTCAAAAAATTTTTTACCGAGCTAGGTTTTTCGTATGAATATAATTTACTGCCATCAAACAATGTGCCATTTGTTTCAAGTGCAAGTGGTGCACAGTAACCCAAAGCCATTTTAGATAATTTATTCTGTATACGTAGATCCTCATCGCCAGTAAAGTTATGTAAATCCTTTTTAGTATAAGATTGATTAGCATCAAAACCATAGATCATCGTGTTTACCTGATCTTTTTTAAACTTAAACTGATTTGTTAAAATATGTAACTTGATGTTTCTTTCGTGCAGTGCATGATAAAGTACTGAATAGTCTAGCTGAAATATAAGATTTTTTTTAATTTTCAACAATTAAAAGCTATGACTCGATGCTTATTATAAAAATAAATAATATAACACAAAATAAAAGTATAACGGTGTATTCATATTTAAATGGATTCTAAACGACAATGAGCTGATGTACTTTTGTCAAAATAAAAGCTTGTAAGAACGTATGTTATAAAGTTGTCATTGTTGTAAATCGTATGAGAGGTTGTAGATAAGGAACGTCAAATCGAGAAATCCAACATGGGATGTTATATACATTTGTGTAGGACAGACAGTTGGAAATAGATATATCAATGAGCACAGATTAAAAAGTTATAGACAAATTTCAAAGATTAATAGTTTAAAAGAATATTGAATTGCAGTGTCGATAAAGATTAAATTATTACTTGACGGTTCTTTTGAGGCTAATAACAGACTCATAAAAATAGCTTCATTTGAGTTCGTTTAATGTATTACTTAATTTAACTCACAACAGTATTCATCAACACATTAAACGAAAATAGTAATACAATACAAAATTATGAGTGGTCCTTAAAAAAAAAGAATAATATATCAAAACTCAAAAAATAAATCGATTATCTCTTATGTTTGATTCACATAAAAACAAATCTTAACAGTCTAGCATAAATAAACTTTGTGTTGCATGTAGGACTTCGTCATAAAAATTCAGCTTGTACATGGCAATAAAATAAAAATGAACTTTTCACAAAAAAGGGTAAGTAAGCTTGTTAAAAATAAATGAGCCTGGGAATATAAATACTTAATAGCATCTTTTATAATACACTGAAATTTATTAATACTAATACTTTATGTATTACATGAGGTATCTTTCCTCAGCAACGGTTATCTATACACTGAGTGGTCGTGGCGGCGCAACGGTAGAGTGGCAGTTCCGTCGATCTCTGAGGTTAAGCTGCATTCGGCGCGGTTAGTACTTGGATGGGTGACCGCTTGGTCACCATTCGAGTCTCGCCGTTTCGCCTGTGCTCTTGATTCTCGAAGGTCGATTAACTGTTTCTCTGACGCTTCGTCTACGTGATCATAGGTGTCACTGAGTTGGTCCGAATGTTTATGTATGTATATGTATATAAACATCTGGTCATAACTCAGGTGCACCGGTGGCTAATTAACACTATGCTTGTGTAAAAAAATGCCATGTCTGAGCCTACGGGCGATGATAAATGAAAAAAAAAAAAAAAATCTATACACTGAATATACGTATCGTCATTAAACATGCATCAATCACAGAACTCGAGTGCTTCTACGCATGCTCAATGCCTTAGCATCCCAGCGTCGTGCGCGTAATTTCAAATTCACTTATATTCTAACAAAGCTGGAAAGGCAAGTTTTAGTATTTTCGTATAGCTGAGCTAAAGATGCTCATTCGTTTGGTAACTTAGAAAGTAAAAAACTTATACTCCTGGCGTTTAATAGAAGAACTTTGAAAAGTCCATACCCGCAAAAAGGTTCGCACTGTGTAAGACAGTGCAGTCAACACCTTCATATCTCTTGCGCATTTGCCTCGTAAGATGGCGTTGTACTGCATGGTATTGTGGGGACCCGACCCTGCTGCGCAACTTACTTCCCGGAAGATGTAAGCAGCAAGTTTGTGTTTAGGCAGCCATTATTGTTGCCTATCGAGAGCCAGCTTTCCTGGGGCGCACGATAACACTTTGTCGATGATTCTCCCGAAATACATCTTCTCGGCCTCTCGACGTCAAAATCACCGAGCCATCCGAGCCCTTCCGGATGCTTCCAGTACAGTGATCTTGACCGTGCAGCATTCTTGCGTGTTTACGCCGGCCAACGGCATTGCCCAGCAACAGCCCATCATCGATGCAGCTCATCATACCAGTTCCAGCTTGCAGTGGCCCTCAGCTCATCATCTTGCCGCAGCTCCTGCAAGTACTCATGCGTGACCTTGCGAAGTGCGATTTCGCCGAACATTTGCAATTATAATCAAGGTGATTCAATAGTGTTTGCATGCTTTTTTTTTTTTTGCGTACCGGCTTGATAACTTGTATATTCATATATACTTTTCTTCTCGCGTTGTTTTTAATTACAGCCTTTGCGCGGGCCCACGTGAACTTGCGTATTATATGTCGTCTCTCGACGCGCGCACGCGTGCACAACTCGCAGCGTTTTCTTGGAATCACCTCGTGTTTCGCTTAAAGCCGTGCTTGCTGTTGTTTATTTGTATCTCGTTCAACACGATTTTAACATGAGGCTCTGCGTATTTTCAGACTTTTAACGTTATTATTATTTTTTTTAATTGAAATACTCCATTTTTTTTTTTTTTTCAAAAACCCTTGCAGTCCTACACTCTCGTCGTGCATTTTGCGTTAAAATTTTTTTGTTTTGTTTGTTTACTTGGCTTGTTATATTGAAATTTTAAATCATGTCCGCCGAAGAACTACAAGCGTCGCTCAAGCAAGCAATGGACAAAATCACAGAGCTCGAACTACAGGTGCAGGGTAGATCTAACAATTTAAACGCAAGGGGTGACGACAGCGAAAATCCAACACCTCAGGTAGTGGCTGCTGCGAGAGCACCCAAAATAGCGAACTTTATGCGTTCTCACCCTCAGGCGTGGTTTGCTCAAGCTGAAATTACGCTCACAAATTGCGGTATCACGGTCTCCGCGACCAAAGCGGATTACATTGCCGAAAAATTAGATGCGGATTCTATGATGTCCATTATTGATTTATTAAATTTGCATCCCAGGCCTCCAGATCTTTACGAGCAAATTAAAAAACGCATAATTTCTACTTTTGGGGGCTCGTCGGAACAGCGTCTCCGTCAGCTTTTGCGCAACCAGGTTTCGCTAGAAGGCAAACCGTCCATGATTTTGAGCAGAATGCGTGCCTTGGAGACAGGATGTGGGGAGGAGGTCCTCAGGATCGTGTTTCTGGAGCAACTTTCTCCCGGTTGTCGCGCAGCCCTTTTGATCCATAATATCACATCCCTGAGAGCTTTAGCAGAGGCAGCAGACAGGTACTGTGACTCCCTCGCCTCCGAATACACAAATATCTCCGCTGTCAAAACTCATGCCCAAGCCACGACCCAACCCATCAGCCCGGTAGCAAACCCTTCGATTTCGTCCATGGATGATCGATCCTTTCAGCTTTTTGAAAAATTATCAAACAATGTTGATACCTTAAAAAAAGTGTCGATCTCCTTATGGGTAAAAATTGGATCGGCCCCTCCCGCGGCCGCTCTAAGTCGCGTAATCGTAACGACCACTCTCGCCGCAATGATGACAAAGCTACTAAGTCTGAGTCCAACCCCGGCCCCAATTCTGATGGTCTTTGCTACATCCATCGTAAGTATGGCGCTAGGGCTTTTCGCTGTAAGGGCAACTGCTCTTGGCCTAAGGCACAGGAAAACTAGGTTCTCCTCCTCGCGTGGACGCTGCGAGCGAGGTTTCTTCTGGAGCAAGACGCTTCCATATCCGCGACATCTCGTCTGGTTTTCTTTTTCTTGTTGACACAGGAGCAGAAATCTCCTTGCTACCCAAGACCGATCCTTCAGCTAGACCCACTGACTTTAAAGTCGCAGAATCGGATCCCCACAATTGCGAGCACACACATTTTGTAGCTTCCTTGAGAAGCCCTTTCTTACCAATGAATATTAAACCTTTTCTTGTTAATGTTAACAAGCATTTAATTACTTCACCTTCCTCCTCAACTCCTGGACACGGCAGCCATGGGACTGCCACCTCAAGCCGATTTATAGGCCACGTACACATCATATCCCATAGTATTTTTATATGTAGGCACGTCTACCTTCTGTGTATACTATTTAGTCTGTAGAGTTGCACTCACACGCTCTTTTGACCTGCATGCACAGCATTTTCAGAGAAGTAGTTGTCCTTGCGTTGAGCATATATACGTACAATAAATACGGTGACTTTTAAATCAGTCTATGATAATAAAGTAACTCAGTACTGTCACTAATAATTGTTTTATTAAATACAAATAAAAAATAAAAAACATTATTGATAATAAATATGCAATCAATAAAAAAATCACAATACGTGTCTACTTAAAACATATGAACCATTATTTTTCGAAAAAATAAGGGATGGAGTAAAAGTAATTAAAGAATCGTAATGTATGTATTCGCAATTTTTTTTTTCGACATACACAGAATCTGCTGAAAAGTGCTAATTAAATCCAATTTGTTTTATTCGAATGTACCTAACAATAATTTTCTTGTCTACCACAAATACTTATTTATTATTTATTATTTTGTTGTATTGTATACCATCATATTTGACAATTTTTGCAACTATACACGTATCGTGATTTTCTTACTGATTGCATATTTATTATCAATAAAATTTTTTACTTCTCATTTATATTTAATGAAACAATTATCAGTAACTTTAGTGAGTTATTTTATTACCATATACTGATTTGAACGTCATCGTATTTATTAAACGTATATATGCTCAATGCAAGGATGACTACTTCTCTTTACACTCGAAAATGCCGTGCATGCAGGTCAAAAGAGCGTGTGAGTGCAGCTCCACAGACTATGTAGTATACACGGAAGGTAGACGTTGTAAAAACGCCTACATGTAAAAATACTGTGCAGTACACGCCATCTTACGAGGCAAATGCGCACGAGGTATTAAGGTGTCGACTGCACTGTCCTACACAGTATGAATTTTTTTGTGTGTATAAACTCATACGATGTATGGCACTAACTCATTACTTGATTTTCTGTAATTACTTTTTTTTCTTCGAGATCCTAAATTTTTTCTGCTCTCGCTCCAGCTCTTCTTTAACACATATTGATTATTTTCCTTTTACCTTCTTGAGGTCGACAAAATAATTCTTATGCGTTTAAGCGGTCGTGATCTCAAAAAAAAGTGTGTGTACTATGGGAATTGCATGCAAACATAAGTTTTTGTCATTAGAGGTATAAACCGATCAGCCAAATAAACGTTGTGACTCAAAAAAATGGAAACTATGGTCAAGAAAGTTTATCAATACATTGAAATAAGTGGCCGTTTTCGATTTAAGTTGGAGGAGATAGGCTGTCTTATTGGTAAAAATACAATTTGAATTTATATTTCTTTCGATCACTTCAAACAACGCTTTAGAGACAAAATATACATATTTTGGGGATCAGGCAGAACACCTGTAATATTCTATAAATTATTTGTCGAGAAGGATGTTTTTAGTAGATGGTATTTGGAGAATGGAAACATCACTAAATTGGAAAAGAAATTTATATCGAGTACTCTGGCTGGAATTCTTAAAAATGATTTTCCACTGACTGCAAATTGATAAGCCGTGGTCAGAAGTATGGTCAAATACGGAAATTGAAACTTTGCTTAACAGATTGTTTGGTATCTTATTGATGCACAGCCAATGCGCAACACCTAGTGTACTAGCTTGATTCTTCGTGGCTATGCCTTTAGCGTTTTCAATCATGGAGGGTTTGGGGTATTGTAAAGTAAGAACAATAACCAGCAAGCAGCCGATCTAAATAAAACGAGAGGAGCTCGTAATTCATTTGACAGTATCAAGCTGTGAGAGTGGCTTGATGCTCACCAGCCCTTTACCGAATGTGTTGATTTAAAATCCTTAAGCACTGGACTTATTGCAGATGAAACTGTAAGCTGTCATCTAACGATTGAAAGGAGAGAGCAAGGTATGAAGAAGATGATTGGCAAAATAATATCGCACTATGCTCTATCTTAGATGTTAAACTTTAAACCTTTGTCTATCATTAAACACAAACACAAACATACAAAATATAACTAAACCATACATTACATTACAAAAATTTACGGTTTGTTAAATTTTCTTGCATTATTTTTTTCCGTTGGGGCACTTTTAAATATGGACTAATTTTCCCTTGGAATGAAAAGTATATTTAAAGTATAAGTAAAATCCGTGAACGAAAAGGAGTTGTAAAATCAATTACTAGATTTGTTGTTGACGAGCGTGTTGAGAGACCAGAAACAATATAAAATGTACATTTACAAGATGCTAATTATCAATTAGGTAACCAAGGTGGTAAATATTATTCACGAAATGATGAAGTAATAAGCAGAAGTCTCATTTGTACCTCATAAGGACATCCACTCTGGCCAAGTGAGTAAGACACTCGACTACGAGTCCTCCGGACCAGGTTCAAATTCCCTAACTGGAGCAAAGAGATGCTTTTTTTTTACTACTTATATTAGCTTTTTTAACAGCTTTAAGGCAAAAAAAATTTAAAATTACATGGGTTACAATTTATACTTTTTTATTTTTTAGTTGATGTAAATCTTGCTTAATATCGTGTAGGATATCATGTAGACTATCGTGCAAGAAGTTTTACACCACATCCTATAAGATTTCATGTAGGATATCATGTAAGATGTCGTGTAGGATATCTTGCACGATATTGTGCAGAAATTTTGCTACGGAGTTATTGTTGAATCTAGTATAGTTGCCATGGGTCAACAGAAATTTCTGACCAACATACTAAACAAGTACAGTTTTGTTGCTCATTTATCGAACTTTTCAAACGAACATAATATAGAGACGAGAGTTGTTATTGAGGACGCCAACGTACTTATTGTAAAAATAATACGAGAGTTAGCGATACTGAAGGAAAAACCTATGACAGTCGCCAGAAACAATATAGATTAACTTTTACTTCTAATCGCTTTAATTCCATGAAATTCCAATGCCTACTTTCACAAAGTTTTTCCGAGATCGAAGAGTGGTTCATTTTATGCCTCAGATGATAATGCTCATTTTTAACCTTACGTGTTGTTTGCACATGCATTCAGTGGCTCAGACACTACAAGTACGATTTTTAACAAGGGGAAAAAAA
The DNA here is from genome assembly GCF_036245765.1 of Copidosoma floridanum. Taxonomy (NCBI): domain Eukaryota; kingdom Metazoa; phylum Arthropoda; class Insecta; order Hymenoptera; family Encyrtidae; genus Copidosoma; species Copidosoma floridanum. The sequence goes on from NW_028321881.1 coordinate 15,226,489, forward strand.
TATTTAATTATTTCGAAAAACATTAAACTTTAATTGAAAGTAGTTTAATTTTCTGTAAAATGTTCGAAGACTACTTCGAGGAACAAATGACAACAGAGGTTAAATTATGTGAGAATGAAGTCAGGGAAAAATTTATTAAAGTATTGACTGAGACGGCCAAGAAATGTACGTATCACTTATATAAGTCTCATTATGAATTTGGTTGTAATGTTAACGAATTACAAACTGTTAAGCAAAACGACAGCTGCGGCAAAAAAACAACTTACCTTAGTACTGCTTTCGCCAACGAGAGTTGCCCTTAGAGACTACACCAAACGTGTTTGCTTACAAGTACAGTCATAGATATGAAAGTCAATGGAACCTGCTCACTGGGGGTGGAAAAATACTGGAACCATTTTATTTCCTGTAATGACAACGCAAACACCAGGTCAAGAGGATCTCTTGCGTCAGGTATCGTCAATGGAAAGCTTCTTTGATTCTTATATGCTAATACAAATATATAAAAAATTGAACACAATATTTTCATTACAGATTTCTTGCTCATGTTGTAGAAATTGTTACACAAAACTTTGTACGTGCAAAAAAGCTGGGTTGCTGTGTACACGAATATGTAAAAATTGCAATAGAGATAAGTGCGAAAAAATTGCGAAAAGAAAGCAACCATCACTGTTACTTTTAATAAAGAGGTTGGTGAAGTCATCGACTTAGAAAATGAAATGATCGAAGATAATCTAAGGCGCAACACTTGTTTTACAGGAAAAACTTATATTTCAGATGCTGTAGATAAAAGCGTTTATGATTTTCATCGCGAATAAAAATTTTCTCGCATGCACAATTACATACTTTTTAAAAATATACTCTATAACTTTCTGCTTATTGCACTTGATTGTAAGAACGCAAAGTAGCTCATTACTGATAAAAATTTGTGGAATCGGTTAGTTTTGTTCAATGAAAAAAAAACCTTACTCGAGAGTATGCCCAATCGATTGGAAATCTTGTAAAACGTAAAAAAAATTTATCCCGTAATAGTCCACTAGTATAGTACATTACGATACTAGTGCACGAGGAAGGCGATTGACGCACACGTGTCAGTTCGCTCACGAGCGCTAGTGAAAGTGCGAAGACACGCGTGTGTCAATTACGTAACCTCTCGCACGTGTGGTGTATACAACTTTTCAACACATCGTGCGCGGGGAACGAGATTATGAGCCATATAATATGGCTCTGCGAAGATCTCGACGTACATGCGCACTCGCACGAGTGAGCAGCACGAGTTGTTAGTCACGTGGGTAAATCGAAGTCTATAGAGCCACAACAGATGGCTCACAATCGAGGTCCCCGTGCGTGGCCTGTTGACATTAATAACATTTTTGAACTTAAAAATAAGAATTATTATGGACAGCCTGGCTTACAAACTGAAATCAAATCCAGCGTCAGTATCATTCACTCTTGTAAGATGATCCCAAGAAACCATTCATTAATGTTTGTCTCAAAAATATTTTGATACTTATTTAAAAGGTTTGAATTTCCAAACAAGTGCAAATGGTTTTTGCTTATATATATGTACATATATATGTATAGTAAGAGTAGACAGAACGTGGCCGTTAGCGCGTATGCACGCTCTTGTCGGGTCTTTCAGTACAATGAGAGAGTATTTTGTAATCCAATTTAACCTAAGTTATTGTGGTTAAATAAACCTCTTAACATGTTATTAGTTATAAGCTTTGTTGATCCACTACCTTGAAGTAAATATATTTAACAAATGTTTGTTAAATATTAATTGTATATAACTTTCATACTTATTTCACATAAACAATACTAAAACCTTTTAAACAAAAATTTACAGATAGTTTATTTTTAAAGCTCCTAAGAAAATACACAACGAATAAGTTACGCATCATGTTTAACAGCTGATAATACTTTTAAAATATAAAAAAAAAAACTCGAACACATGTTTCTGTCACTTGGATTATAAATTTATTGAACTCCTTTATCCTTTTTTTTGGATTTTTTCATTGTTATTGGTTAAAAAACATGTATACTTTTTAAGATACATTATTTCTTCACATTTTTTAAGGAATTAAGAAAAAGTGGTGAGTTGCTTACGTAGGCACAATGAAGTGAAAAAAATAAATTTATGATTGTTTATTTCCTAATCTCTTAGTAAATAATATTCATACGTAGTACCTGTCATCAACATATTAACAAGTTAATGCACACATTTCATTATTCATAAGTAAATCATAATAATTCACCAAAATATCTTTGATATAATTGAATGAAAAAAATGAAGTTTTAAGAATCGGGTCCTGGTATGACTTTTGGAAAACCAGTGATTAGCATTTGTGATTAAAAAAAATCTGAAATGGTAGAACGTTTAATTTCTGTGGCACTCATAATATCAAAATAAGAAATATTGTAATGTATGACGTAATATTATTTGAGAAAGAAATTTAAACTTAAGAAGTATGTCATTGTTATAAAAAAAGAACAACGTTTTTAGAAAAACGAAGTAAGACATATTCCATAAAATATTATGTAAATAAAACACGGTCAAAAACGATTTGACGGGAAGAAAATTCAGTTATTTTATTATCCAAATAATGGCAGAATGTGTTTAAGTTTCTTCCACTTAAAAAATATTTATAATTAGTTGTAAAACATGACTCATAACTCATAAATTTTGTATTATCCTAGGAACTATGAAAAATTAAATCAATTATAAGTTTTTAGTCTTTGCTTATGTATTTGGAATTGTTTAAGAAATGTATTCAAGTTACAAATAATTCATACATATATCTGCCTATATTATATAGTTGTATTGACGAAAGTGAGTCTCAGCCCTCCCACTCCCACTCAGCTGCCCCTCGATTTACGTAGTTATTTGCTTGTTTTAACCTCATTTTTAATCAAATTATATTTGAGTTAGCTCCCCCCACTCCCCCTTAGCTGTCCCTCCACCTCTCCTCCAATAAAATACTTATTTATCTAATGTTTTACCATCATAAATGTTCAAAAATATACGTAATTTAGTACATAAGTAGTACCTCGTTTTTAGGGTTTTTTTAAGTCACTGATCATAGGTCTCTCTCTGCCTATTATCTTCCCCTTACTCACTATGTGTCTCTGAAGTACCATTATTTGTTTGACTTGATTGAACTTTTACATTTTAAATCTCTTTCTGGTCCATGTCTACTTCACCCAAATATAAAATTCTTGATCACTTGAGGACTTTATTAAGTAAAAGACAGAATTCAGAAGGAGGTATAATTAAATAGACAAACACAATTAAGCTTATAAAACAATAATTCATTCTGTAAGCTTAATGTTTTGACATTTTATGTGTCATTTAAACCCATCTGTTCTTTTAAAACCCTTTCCACATTTTTCACATATTTGTTTTTCATGGTTTTTATGAATTAACATACGTCTGTTTTAATGTGACGATCTTCAAAGTTACATATTTTTGCATTACTGAAAAATTTCTAGCTAAACAATATTTTTAATTTCTGATTTTTTTTCGGATGCAATTTGAATAAAAATTCTTTTTGGATTATTACATCTTAAAAAAGCAACGGATAATTGTCCGTAACAGAATAAAGGTTTTTTAATATATAATCCTAAAGAAACAAAACTCTGTTTTTCTGATTTTTTTAATAAATATAGAACATGCAAATACAAAGGGAAACTGTTTAGTATAGCAGACAAAAGGTAATGATAATAAGGTGCCAGTATTTAATGTTATTCTAGGAATATAAACTTCGCTTTTTTTTCTCCCATACTTATTTCTGCTTCTATATTATACTTAAATAATTTTGTTATTTTTAAAAATCTTGTGCCTCTACAAAGACCGTCTGATATACTTAAAGTTCTTATTAACACTACTATAGCATTTATTTTTAATTTTAATTCGTGTAATGGAAGATCCTTTTTAATATTATTTTAAAATACTATTAGAAAATTACTATTTATGTTAATTTAATCATGTTAAGTTAATCATATGTTTTATCAACTCCTTTGTGAGTCACGTATTCTGCTGTTGTGAACTAATTTTTAGCCTGCATTGATAAATACACGAGTAATGTCATTAATTTCTCAATTACTCTCACTGAAATCCATAATTAAATTTTTTTTCTTATAATCCATTAAATTACAAGTAAAATAAAACCAGTTTTAAGGGTATGCCACAAAAAAATTTTTTAGAACGAAGTTCTTTATGTCGCGTTACTCGGGGGGCTGGAATTTTAAAACCGACAGATTCTTTTTTTTTTGAATCAGAAATCTTTTCCTCTCAAGTTTTTCCCCTCACCCCGTCCCCCCTCACCAAGTGTTCTCTACACACTTCCCCTCTCCTCACTATATATGTATATCTGTCAACCGTGCCGTGTTACTCTTCTACACACCTTTACCCACCATTCCCCCTCACACTTCCAAGCAATTAATTTTTCAACAAATTTTAATTTTATTTCCCCACAGTAATTTTTCTTTGACTTTGAATTTTTTTCTTTCACAATTCTAATAAAAAAAAAAAAAAAAAAAAAAAAAAAAAAAACATTTTCCATTATAGAGATTTGAACCCTCGACCTTCTGCATGTAAGTCCTGTACCTAACCCACTCTGCTACGAGCGCTGCCGACTTTAGAAGTCGGTTTCTTGTACTTATCGTGTGATTCGTAACTATAACATTCCATTTTTATATGTATTCACTGATAATACATTCAATTATGAATTTGTTTTATAAATTGTGTATTTGTTTTCTAAATAATACATCTAAAAAAAAAAAAAAAAAAAAAAAAAAAAAAAAAAAAAAAAAAAAAAAAAATTTAATTAGCATAAATATGGTTATGTAGATTAAATTTAATAAGGCGCGTTATTACGCATTAAATATTTGTATTTTCATTAAACCTGAGGTTTTTTTGGCATTACAGTAATGCTAATAATTACTGTTATAAATGAAAAAAGGTAATGAAATTAAATATGAAAAAAAAGAAACGAAATATGAAAAAATGAAACATGAAAAAAAATAATAATAAAATTAAATTAAATTTGAACAAATAAAATTATATATTGAAAAATAATGAAATAAAATATAAAAAAAGAAATAAAACAAAGGAAATACAAAAGAATGAATATAAATAGAAAAATGTAAAAAAAAAAAATAAAGGAAATACAAAAGAATGAAAAAAAAGTAATGAAATTAAATATGGAAAAAAAAGAATGATGTATGAAAAAAAAGGGAATGAAAAAAAAAAGATTAAATATGAAAATAAGAAAGAAATTAAAAATAAAGGAAATACAAAAAAACGAAAAAAATGTAATAAAATGAAATATGAAAAATAATAAAACAAGAAATGAAAAAAAAAATAAATAAAACAAGAAATAAAGAAAAAAAAAAAAAAACAAAAAATAAAATAAAAAAACAAGAACAAACCTGGGGGTATAAATGGGTCATGGGACCCACGGTAAGAACGAAGTTCTTTGAACATGACGAGTATAAAAACACAATTTCTCAGGTAACAAGGGGGTCGCCAGACCCATTGAAAGAACGAAGCTCTATAAACGTTAATACTGCATTCATGTAGTTCACTAAACAAAAACTTGACAAACGAAAAAAAAAAAAAAATAAAAAAAATAGTTCAGTACTCACGATGGTTGAACTTCGTGAGAACGTCGTGCATAAATACAGTACTCACGAAGTTCAACCATCGTGAGTACTGAACTGTTTTTTTTATTTTTTTTTTTATTCGTTTTTCAAGTTTTTGTTTAGTGAACTACATGAATGCAGTATTAACGTTTATAGAGCTTCGTTCTTTCAATGGGTCTGGCGACCCCCTAGTTACCTGAGAAATTGTGTTTTTATACTCGTCATGTTCAAAGAACTTCGTTCTTACCGTGGGTCCCATGACCCATTTATACCCCCTGGTTTGTTGTTGTTTTTTTTTTTTATTTTTTTATTTTTTTTTTTCTTCTTTATTTCTTGTTTTTTTAATTGGGGGACCAAAACGAGATATTTTTTGTGGATTTTCTTCTACATGCATTAAAAAACAACGTATTGAAAGAAAATAAGTTAGAGAACTATGAGGATATATTATTATAAAAAAGAAGAGCATCAACAGATAATGCCACAGTAAAAAAATATTTTTATGATATATTGGTTATGTGATAAATAAAAATACAAATTAAAAGGGTTAAAAAACTACTAATGTCGTTAACATATATATGTATATGTGTGTACTGCAAATAATATACCATTAAACGAACAATATAGAATAATTTTAAAAAAACCTGATTTAGCTTATACACAAACTGTATACCATACGTTTACTTGCTTAACTTATTCATCCTGATAATCGAATAGCTGAAAACAGTTTATCTTGCTTCTTGACGCTTCAGTACTTAATTAAGATTTAATTGAAAAAAAAGGCAAGAGCCTTTAATTAAATAAGTATAGGTATTACATATTAAAAAGAGTTTAACCAAATAACGCAGCACACCTCCCATTTTTATATACATAATAAACCCATAACCGAAGCACCTTTGTAATCTGGGGCGCTCCTAAGAGATATTCTTATTTTATAATAGTACTTTATTTAAGTAACCCACTGTGCTTTATGGCAACTTCTCAAGAACAAATAAGTATTAGTAGCATGGCACTTTCATAAATGTAATCCATTATGCTTTATTTTTTTGTAGAAGTTGTTGAAACATAAAATGTCACGTCGTTTCATTCAATTGTCTCACAATTTATAATATATTTAAATTATGTTTACTACTTATGCTCAAGGCTAGATTACCACCTACGCACACAACTCACATGCATAGGTTGGCAAGTTTTGAGGGGTGGCAATTAATAAATATTAATAAAATAGGCAAGTAATGATTTTTACCCAAAAAACTCAATTTTTTAAGATTTCCTGTCGGTCTCACCTAAACTAATGTCCATCTTAAAGACATCTTCGGGGAAATTTTTATCCAAAGATATCTTTTAGATGGAAATTAGAAGCTTACGCGACATCTACAAGAAATCTTGAAAAATTGTATTTGCTGGGTAAGCAAGCTTGCCACTTTTTATAAACTGACGCTTTAAAAAAAAGCTGTTTATTCGGCAATTAGGAACTAAAGTCCACGCAATTTTTTAAGTTACTTTTGAGAGCGCTGCGAGGGCTCTTGGTGAGTTATAGGAAATGAAGTAATAGACAAAAATGCAAGTGATCTTAAATTACTAATTAGGTGAGAGTAAGGTGAGAGTCGATGCTTACACACACATGAACAAGCGCGAAGAGTATGTGTGTAGGGGTATATGTACGTATGGCATAGAAGTGTGAGCGGGTCACGAGTACGAGCATGAAAGGGCGAGCGAGCAGCAGTGCTCTCTACTGCGGCAGAAAATGAACTTTGACCATTAGCTGACCATCACTGAAATGGACACCAAGCATTATTTCTAACTGGTTTACGATGGCGCGAGATTTAAAAATATGATGAATGAGTCGTTTTTGCAAATTAACACAAAATCCTGTATGGTACTGAGCAAATATTTTCTATCATTAATAAAAAAACATCTCAAAGTAATAATTAATACTGAGGTGATGAAGCGTTGTTAGATAGGTCGTGCGTATATTTTTAAAAATTTAAATTTTCTATTATGTCTGGTATTAAAAAAATTTTTCTGGAAACAACAATAATAAGTCAAGTTTAGAAATAACATACTTTTTAATTACATTAATATAGAAGCCGATAATTACATGTTACGTTTATGATTTACCAAAAGCATTATACTATAACTATATATCTGCAAACTGATGATTTTACGTTTAGAGGTTGGCAGCATCAGCTGTCTAAGTAGCAGACCAACTGAGGTCTCTTGATGCTTCTCTTAATTTACATTATGTTTCGATCTTTTTCTCCATACCTGATAAAATTAAACTAATTCAAGCGTTATATAATAATTGATCATTGAATGATATGAAAAATCGAACCAAATAGATAGTCGTGGAAGACTGAATGCTTACCTTAACCTGCACAATCAGATAAGTAGTTTTAAATATTTATTAACATCTTACAACCATTAGAATTTGACATAGATATATATTAGGCATTATTGTTTTTGTTTATTTAGTTGGTTTCACAGCTAAAAACAAATTTTACTTCGAATCATTAGGTTTGTTTACTTTGTGTCAAGCAATGCTTTCAGATGTCTAGATAACATCAAAATTGGTGAGAAGCTTCTTATCTCTAAGACGTAAATAATGTTGGCAAAAAATTCAAGGGTTTATCAAACAAGAGTCTACCCGAAGAGTGTATTTCACCAGGTACGAATCTTTCTAATCATGGACTACCTCAAATGTGACTGTGTACCTTGTGTAGGCTGAAATGTCCTGGTGATTTGAATGATTTTCATTAAAATTGGCTTACAATATTTGTATCTCTATAAAATTATGTATCTTCCTTTTTCTTTGCTATGTGTTGTTTACAACATACAAATTGACTATCTTTCCTCTTACAGCTTTAAGGAGATACAATGTGTGTTTCTCAACAACTTCCAAATAATGAGTTGCAACGTCCACGTTATGGAAGCAGCCTATGGATCTCTTCAAATAACTTATTGCACGATGAGTTTTATTCACAGAAAATTACATAGAATGCATGCATGCAACATCATTTGAAGTCAACTGTGAGTGCGATATAGGCATTAAGTAATCAAGGATGAATCAAGTTACCCAAAGACTACTTGTGTGATTTTTGAAAGATCCATGTCACAAATATGTGAGTAGGTTTTATTTTGCGTAAGATCTGAAATTTTTATTGTAAATTTTAGTATACTTCTAAGATTGTATCACAGCTTTGGCTGGACATACGAGTTCAGCCATTCGGATCACAACTATTTTTCATTCAGTACGAACAAATAAACAAATTAATGTCATTTTTTTATCTTTCTAGTGGTACTTGTTTATTAAATAGATTTCATCCTCACATTTAACAGTATTAACAGTACGTTTGACATATAGGGAGTAACACTTTGGTATTATAAGTTCCAATGCAAGTGGAATTCATCGTAAAGGAAAATAGCACCTTACGTGGGATAAGCATATGAAGCCAGTATTACTCATGACACTAAGGATAGTTTTAATAATAATTCTGTATATTTACTTACAATTTTGAAAAAATTAACATGATACTTTCATACATTCACTGGTGGTTGGACTTTTGTTTCGCATGCAACGTTTTAGCTATTCTGATAATTATCAGAGCATTCAATAACATTATGCCCACTTTTAAATTTATTTACATAATTAAGGTCAACTTGTAGAATGGCTGAGATATCCTTATCCTGCGTAATCTTTCTATAAGGCTCTCATGCAATAGTTATGCGACACTAATCAACACGCAGTAGATTACATTAATTTGTTTTGTAATTTTTTTTTCCTATAGTACTGTCTGAAAAAGTACAAGTTGACCATATTTTGGGGTGGTTTAAAGATGCCATTCTTGCTGAATTCTTTGACTGCTTCTCGGACTCTAAGGATTCTGTCGACACTTTTGACGTTTACAGGATTTCGTTTGGCTGACTTAGTATCATTTCGTTTACTGAATGTCCTTTCCGGAGTGGCATTGGCATGGGGGGCTGCCATCGCTGCAAGAGCTACTAAACCAATTTCTTCGAATATTCGGCAACCGCTTTCATCAGTAGCTGTGTTGACAAACTTCCAGAAATCGTTGACTTTTACTTTATTTATGTCAAAGGTAGCCCAGTGATTGATATCAGGTAAACGATTCCATTGTTCTTGTACAACGGAAGGCTCTATATCACGAACTATTTCTTGAAATACATGTAAAAATGTGTTAAAGTAATCAGTTTTTCTGAATTCTCTGGATGTAGCTTTTACAGGGTCAAGGCAGGATGCTGCTTCTAATACAGGGCATTGGAACTCACTGAATCTACAAAAAAAAATCAAAACTCAGAATTGTAAGCAAAACTACATCATAGCGAGAAAATATTTTTTATCCACTGAGTAACGTTTATTGATTAACCTTTGTTTCATTTCAATAGATAGAGCTATAACAAAATTAAACGAGTTTTTACAAAAAGAATTCAGTTCAGCGCTGGATGATAGAAGAATGTGTTGTAGTTCTTATCCTAAATCAAAATCTGCATAAAGCACAAATAAATCCTGGTTGAAAGAGTCCAAGTTTTCTGCTGACAGGTGGCGAATGGCAATACAATTCATGACACACGAGAGGATATCTTTATATGTTCTTTCCACTTGTCTCTTAGCGTCATGAATGACAACTCACTCTTCTTGAAAAAATAAATTCAGTCGATTGATTTTTTTAAGGACGTGTTGCAAGATCAGAAGATAACATTCTGTGTCATTTATGATCATTATTTCGAGAACTTCTATAGCCACTTTCTCATTCTTCGCAGCAAGCTCTTGAGCTGATTCCAAAATAGCGGACCACTTCTTGATAATTCTACCTATACAAGCTTCTAATTGCAACCATCTAACTTTAATCCCCCTGAGTATTTGATGGGTAGGAATGTAGAGCTTCGTTTTAATGTCATTTAAATCGTGCTTGTTTTTCGACGTGTTGACCATGGTCTAGATTTTTTCAATCGCTAGCTCGATTGATTTGAGGATCATCATCATGGCATGCTTGGTGGCCAGGTGAGTTTTATGGGCAGGGCATGTGACATCAATAATGTTGGGATATAGTTGTTCCATTCTCGCTTTCAGGCAAGTAGAACGCAAAATCTCCACCAAGCGATATTTTTGAAATGCACCAATGACATGGACACATCATCATAGCGACAAACTGTAGCTCTGTTTCTGCGTTTTTTTTATCGAAGGCTCCCCTGGCAGTTCGAAATCTTCTTTAGTAGGAGGCTTCTCAATACCTGCATTTTTAAGGTGCCGATTACAGCAGGCATGGTACTTCAAAGTTTCAAACTTCGCTCCCAGTTCCTTCTGGCATGCAGAGCACCAAACTTTTAGGCGATTAACGAGAAGAACAAGCCAACTCATGAACGTAGAAATGTCAAGCCGTTTTTCCCCACTCAATTGTGGTTGATATTCTCTGCTTTTTTTTCATCTTAAATATCCTACATTAAATTCAATAGATACACGTAAGTAAACAATATTATTTTATTTTTTTACATATTTTAATGCATGTTTACATACATTAATGTTGTGCAACTTTATACATATATGTATACATGAATTTATAACAATTTCATTTCTAAGGAAGGCTTTACTAATTGTTACTTATAATAAGGTACATTTGAATTATTAATAACAGATACAGTTCAACTTTTTAGTATCACTCATTTCAAGTGGCTGCATTTTAGCACCCTAATATTGTTCAAAAATTAATATCCGATTACGAAAATGTTTTATTATTCAGTGTACGAAATCTTTCATAACGTACATATAAAATTACACCCACAAAAGAAATCAACTTATTAAAAAATATATGTATATATAATTTTAGAGTAAGTATATCTTCTCTCATGTATAATTATATAAAAAAACTGCAAAGCCCTCGCGCTTTTCGGCCGTACTTTAAGTTATTGAAATTACTTTGAACATGTAGGCGAAACAGTGATTTCGTGGGCCAGAGGTCTACCCATGGCCACAAAATTGCACTTTGTGACATCGGTAAATAAAAATACCAAAACTTGGACACAACATTGCACCAACCACGCTCTTTAAGTGCTTAAGTTTTTACTGTGTACAGCTATGTTTAACAAACAAAATTCATCAGCATAGCTAAGGTTTCCCATACTCTCACTGGTTTATTATATTAATTAGTAAACAAAAATTTTACGTACTCTGTGACATTGGAGGCTTTCTCCACTTCTACTTGACATGACAAAATGTAAATGATTATTATAAACAATCTCTTATAAATTGATAACAAGTACAGCATTGGCGATTTTTTGCCCTTAAACCAACGTCGGTTCTTCTGCTATTATGCATAACTTCGCATAACGGTTGTTGCATTTAGAAACTCTCAAAACGGAAATAATACAAGACAGCGGGAGCATTGCAGACAATCTTAAAACAAACAGAGTGACGTCCGTTTTTCATTATTCAGTAAGTATATCACCTTGTTTACTTCGTCTTCTCCTATTACATTCGCCATCGTAACAAATTCAGCACTACATCTTTCAAATTGTTCAGTGTTCATCATTAGAGGATGAGTTAAAAAATTTGACAGACTGCAAGACTGTTAGCATTTTAATTTTTGCCTCTTTACGACAAGCACCGAATTGTTTCTGCTGTAAAAGGGCTCTCTTTATCTTTGATTTGTTGTTTAACATCATTCTTATTCTTATTGTTACTGTACGATTAGTACGTACAGCATTACTTCAAGAGCGTGCTGGAAAAGCGTACCATGGCAGTCTGTTACGACACCTGCTCTAGAGCTCATATTTAATGCATTTTTTATAGTGATTTATTCGATAAGGCTAGGTAAAATATTCGACAAACAATCTTCAAAGTATTGTTGATATATACTTACTGACCAATTGTCACAATACTTTTTAATCGTGAGTTAAATGGCATTGTTTCATGAAAAATGTTGCTCCCTTTGATCAGAGGTCGATAAAGAGTTAGGAAGTTTCCATTAGAAACCACTCTAAAAAGGGCTGTACGAACCGCGGCAAAAAATGTCTCTATGTCGTGGAGCATACAGATTTGTTCAACTGAAGCGAGCCCTCAAGACCGTATTGATGATTTGTCGCAGTACGGTTTTGCCCATATTAATGTCAATTTTTTTTACTTATACATATATGTCTTGTTATCTCCGATTAATGTGACTGTAGGAGAGGCTGTTTTTCAAACAAAAGCTTGTCACCGGTTCAGGGTCAATAAATTTTTTAGTCGCGATTAAACTTATTGTGTGGATTTAAACTTTGTCCTACAGTCCTCACCATTTTGCATGATGACGTCAGAAGTGAAAATACCTTATACTGTGGACAGTTTAAGGACGGGAGGGGCGGGGGAAGGGGTAGGTTGAATCTAACGGATGTGTACGCTGAAGAAGGGAGCAGGCACTAACATTACGTTTAACAAAAATCAATTTTTTTCATTCTAAAACATTAGCTTTTACATTACTCAACTTTAAACCCATGCATCTTTAATCTCGATTAATTTTAGTTAAATTTGAGTCCATTGTGTTAATCAAGGCCAAACACAGAAGCATTTCAAGTTGAGATAAAAATCGGAGCTCAAAATCACTACACTCTTTCCAAGCTCCATCGAGTTTCATTCCAGTCAATTTCGTATCAAAATCTGGAGCTGGTTGACAGCCACAGAGATAACACCACGATTTAAAATTGTATTTTTTTATGTTGGTAAAAGCTTGAAAAAAGTGTGTCTCCCTGACCCTACCGCTTGTTACAGGTATTTTCCTAATCCTTCATAATATGGGGTGTAAATAAAGAGTTATGTCAAAAGTGTGCTTCAACAATTTGTTTTTTTCATTTTTGAGTTCCAAAAATTTCTCTTTTTCTGTGGATTTCCTTGTATAAGTACGATACACTGAATTTAATACTTTATAGTTATGTATTATTATACATATTATTTATGATTTTCGTTCAAAATTGTAGAAAAAAATTTTCCAACGTACCCGGGGGAAGGGGGAGGGATAATTTTTTGTTAACACTTAGTCCACACAGGGGAGGAGGGGGTCGAACGACTTGTTACGTCGTACGCTATTACGCTAAAATGCTTCACCAGAGCTCATTCTCTTTGTCTTCACTTGCTTCACATAGTTTGTTGTCCGACAAGGACTTTTGTCTCGATTTCATATGATTTTCAGTGCAAATGGTGACGGCATCCAAATCGATAAAATTTTCTCACAATAGCAATATTGCAAAATTTTGACTGTGTGCCTGATCTTACGATAGCACGCTGTTCCTTTAAAAAAAGATTGATTTTTCATCTCAATTACATACCGTACAGAATTACCGCCTAAAGAGCTTTCTATAACACTTCTCAAAAATCATTTGATAATTAGTGTGACTATCGAAAAAATTCATGGAAGAAAAAAAACATCGTACAATATGAATATTGTGTCTTGTGATGCCTGGCAAACTGTCAAGGTACAATAAAAAAAAGTTGAACTTATAAAAAACAATTAAGACAATATTTGTAATATGTCAAAAGGATAGTTCATCTACTTATTTTGATAAAACAATCTAAGTATATAATAATTAGGAGTTCATATTGTTTCGGTTGTCCGGAGGTCATACATGTAGATTATGTAGATTATACAGTTATATGTATGGAATAGTTAAATATAGATCATCTAGTCTTGACTGGATGAAATTATGTTGCATTTCATACAGATAGCGCAGGTCTTCGGAAAACTGGTAACAGATGTTACATAAATAGTTTCTTGCAATGCCTACTTCAGATGTCTGAAATTTAAAACAAAGTTTACAAATTGTAACCTGATGTTTCTCAATATAAAGAAAACAATGTTTTCAAAGTGTTATTGCAACTGCAAAAATTATTTTGTCAAATGCAAGTATGATTTAGATTACATAATACATCAAGAATTCTTATGATGTAACAGTATTGTTTTAATCGAATAATGTAGAAATATTTTTTTCTTACTAATATATAAAGCAAAGTCGCTAAAACCGTTGTAATCGCTAACCGCGAAAACTACTGAACCGATTTTTCTAAAATTTTGCACACTGATTCATGATACCTCCTAGATGGTTTTAGTATAGTTTTTATCTTAAAAGATTGAAATAACAATAGCAATAAATGAGCTCAAAGTTTTGCAAAAATACGCCAGCTTTTCACTTTAGTTCAGTAAAATTTGCTAGGTAGCGTTGACAGAAAATTGAAGCTACCTGCAACATAATTCAATAAGGGCGGTTATAATAGGCCAGAGCGTGTCCATAGTGATGTAGTCGAGCTGTGTCAGTTCAACGAGATGTATAGAGAATGCTGATGATAGTCTTGCAGCTGGGTATCCCGGTTACGGACGACACTCTTCTCTAAGGGAGAAGGGACCTACGTGTCCATTCACCCTGAATCTCGACGAGTGCGATCAAAAAAAAAAAATGAATAACAACCGATGCCCTCTCTGCCATAATACCAGGAGACATATCTAGCCAGAGCACAATCTGCACCAACTCTTCAGGGTTGTGTGGCAGTCCCACCATCCCACCTGGTGCAGTTAGAGAATTTGTGGCTATAAATGTAAGCAAGGGAAAACAGCTCTGAGGGGCACGGGCAGCCACAACGGCTACCTTCTTGGTCGTCGCGTCCCCAACGCGCTTACTCACATGTTCCCGTCTAACGATGAGCGGTTGGTTATCCGGGGAACGACCCGAAAAGAGATAATCTTTGGTCAGCGGCGTACCTCCCCCCATCACAGTCTCCGTACATCGAGACTCCCAGGGTAAGAATCAAGCAACCCGTAGCCAGCTCTTCATATCAGGAATATTAATAAAGAATAGCCTGGAAGTTTCACCACTGGCACTTTTTAGGGCCATTATAAGGATTTACGTTCCCTACTTAACCATCAATTTCATCGGTTCTTGTTAGGATCTACCTAAGTGTAAACTACCTGGCGAACAAATACATTTTTACTACCATTTCCGGAAGCGATTCGTCGACTAAAAGACTATATTACCTTAAGACGGGCACTATTAAACCAAGTCAGCCATTCACTAGCAGACGTCACCTGCGGAGTTGTTCTTCGCAAGGCTGGAAAACTGGTGACCGACGACCCTGTACTACCCTCTCGACTCTAAGCATTCAACCAGGAATCACTGATCTCCTCCAAGATCAGGGTTGGGCAAACCTATAACAGCTATGAAGAAAAAAAAAACTTAAGCCAACGGGACAGCCTCCACTGGACAAGTATCACTAACCGATCTCCCCATCTAAGATCACCAAAACAACTGAATCTGCAAATAAAAAAGGTGCGATAGACACCAACATCTTCGACATTATACCGGAAGACGTTGGAAAAGAGCACTACAACTAGCTTCAAAGCTTCGGACTTTGTAATTTTTTTCCCAATCAATCTGGGTCTTCATTAGCAAGCCAGAGAAGATCACCCTGAGGTATCCAGGCAGTCACAATTGCTGTTAACTGCAGTCAAGAAAGAGTTAACTTAAGAAGCTCACCGGTCTTTTTTAGGGCCATCGGACGTCGAATTACCTTGCCAACAAATATATTAGAACTTAACAAAGTTGACAGAAAACAGCTTTTAGGGGTCACAAAAATTTTAAGCATGCTAAAAGTCGCTAGAGGGTGAATTGGAAGAAAAACTTTAAGTGTATCTAATAAATACAATTTTACTTAGGCGTCAAGAAACTGACGCAGAAAATTTATCGAGATTGAAACAGCAGCGTCAAAATCGACAACTAAACAGTCCATTACGTGAGAGATCAGCTTTTTATTGTACCCTCACAGCAATCTCTGACATCTTTCAAGATCCTACTTCAGATTTTTTAATGAGTAGAAAATGTATTTGTGTTTTTGTGGCAATAAAAATGTAGGGTTTAATATCTAGGACTTTGTTGCTCTGGTCATAAAGTTGTGAGATATGAGAAAAAATTTTTTTTTTTTTAATTTAAATTTTTTGGGGGTTTAAAATCTTAACAGCTCAAAAAAATAGCCGTTTTCGTGAATTACACGGGAGAAACTGTAAATCAACGGCTTCTAATGGCCACCGATTATTTTATGGCATAATGAACGCACGGTACTTTTTAGCGTAATTATTTTTTTGAATTCTTACACCTTGTTATTTGACCAAATAAACTATATGGATTCCGAAAAAATATGTTTTTAATAAGAAGATTTTTGTTCTGAGATGTACCAGGAATGTGTATAAAATTTTTAACTGAAAATGTTTCACATTACATGTCAACACACTGTGGTGTTTTATTTAGTAAATCTTGGGCTAAGCCGAGACGGTAAGATGCTAACAAGCAAACGCAATTTTTTATTAGTAAGCGAACTCTGTTAATCGTTCTTGCAAATGAAATGAACACCTCAGAGACAACGTAGAATAACATAATTATATGTGTTTTGATCGCTTCTTGTCATCAATAATTATTTTTACGTTCATTGTAAGCATACCTTTCGCGATAAAAGTTTTTAAGTTAAAACTATTATGACGGCAAACTTCATTTCTTTTAACATAAATCAACCGAGAAACACTATGACGTTGTATTTGGTTGTCTTTTGCTTACATTGCTGGCACTGGCATGGCAGGATGTCAGTTATCTACCGGTTTGGCTGATAACTGCTAACTGCTCGTTGACAATTTGAATCCAGGTGATTTTTTTTGTTTTTTTTTTTCATTTAAGTATTTTGCTGTATATTAAAAATTTTGAATAACAATTCAAAAAATTAATTTTCCTATTTTGGGCATTTTTGAGAGGCTGGTGTGCCCTCGGTAGAAAGAATAGCATTCGCCACATAAGCGTCATCGCTCCATGGCTACCTTACGTCCCTCGGGCCCTGCTTCACAGGTCCCTTGGGCCGCAAAATAGCCCTGGAGACGATGGCACTTATCCGACGAAAACTACTATTTTTTGACGTAAAAAAATTTTTTCGTTAACTACATACTTTTAGATTGAGAACTTGGTAAAGGTAAAAAATATCATGTTTTTACTACTGTCAGCGACATATTAATCAGCTATCACTTCATTGTTTTTACCTCATGTGGGCTCAAATTTTAGCTTGAGATGTTTACTTTTAGCTTGTAACTGGTATGCACAACAAGAATACTGCATACATTATGTGGTTATAACAGTGTCGTAGTATTAATGGTTATATAAATTATGCAGAAAATATAATATAATTAAAGATATCATTTGTTCACGTAGATGTTAACACATTCTATTATTGACACACAAGCGTTAACTAACAGTTTTTACTGGAACACCACTGAGCAGCATGATATTCAAGAGTCTTATGTAACGTTTTTTACTGCTCTACAAAATAAATTAAACCATAATCAATAGACCGATATTGTTAGACAACTCTACACAGGTACGTTGAAGTGGCTACTTCAAACAATTGTAATTTATGGATGTATTATATAGTAATACTGTAACTGCTTATCACGGAAATCTAAATTGTTATAATGGCTACAGCGTTAAAACATCATGTCTTCGATTGTTGATGTATGCTACAATTCTTTACTACAAAATTAATGTGGGGTGAGGACATACCAGCCCCTTGGAAACGCCTGAAGTAAGAAAACTACTATTAAAGAAATTGTTATTTGTATAATCATAATAGACATAAAAGTAGTGTAGTGACTACAACTTCAACAATCGAACATTCATGAGTGACGTTCATTAATCGCGTGATAAAATAGTTTGAACATTAATTATTTTTAATACTGTGACGAAATACTTATTCCAATCAATATGTATATTAGGGAAATTAGACAACTATACAACGTGTAGATCATGCTGGGCAACGGTACAAGAAAGGCAAACTTTCATTGATATTTCACTTGCTGTACAATCCAAAACGGGCAATCTTTTTTTTGCACAGTGTGGTACGTATACATTATCGAATGAGTACACGATCTGTTTATCAATATGCCGATTCACTACTATAATTGATATTTGAATGTTGCTGTAAAATTGAGCGCACTACTTGTGCCACAGTTACGTGCGAACTTTTATAAAAAAAAAATATACGTTCCTTGTCATATCAGATACAGAATACACATTTTAAAGTTTTTGTTTAACCCTACTAAAAATGCTTATATTTTAATGTATAGGAAAATTTTCAATGAAAACCAAGTTTTTCTGAAACAGAACGCTATACCACAGTACATTGAGGTATGTATTTGCTTCGTCGATCCTTGATGTACAGGGATTTTTCAATACATACATTTAAACTCTTAAATGAACTTCTATTGAATTCTTTTTTTACATAACGAGAGCTCACCAGTGACATAAAAAACTCAAGTTTGATGTTTTATTATTGCCCAAGCTTGGCCAAAGTTTTGCCAAACATGAACTTGTGCGCAAGTTTGGCCAAACTTGAAATTTATACGTGAGGAGGCAGTCTCAGGAAAGGGGATGCTTGCAAATTAACGCCTAGGCACCATGTTCTGTCTCCATACTTAGATTCATATACGTAGCGAATTATATTTTTAATACATTTTACAGCTGTGAATGTAGTTATCAAATTTTTGAATAATCCAGTTGTATACAGAAATTTTCTATACTTAATCATGCGATTACAGATGTTTGAAACCTTTTTGCGATAGTTAATTATCAATATCTCTAAACTATTTAAATGATAGTCAAAGACGATTTAACGAATGTTAAATTAGAGAGCTAAACATGACGGTGCTCGTTATCAATTAAATTATGCGATTTCGGCAACTCCTCGTTGAATCTAAAAATATCAATTTACAGGCTGAACATAAAATACTTTTGTTGTAAGCTTGTGTCACCTCTATTAGATATTTTAATTCAAGTTTCATTCGGTTATAACATTGAAATCTTTTTTTATTTGTTTTTGCCACTCTATACATGTTTTCTATATTGTAAATCGTACTATATTATGACGAATGACGGCGATATGATAAATAAATTTTTGTTTATGCCCAATGTGAATTGAAGGTGATGGATAAAAAAAATGTGAGACTTAATAATTTTTAACAGGAAAAACATGGACAATATCTAAGTAATATTTTATTTTATCTTAATTCGAAATCCCTAAAAAATACTGAAAGAATTGGACTAAGTTGTAATAAAAAATCTGGTGTAACTTAAATGAGCTATTGTGAATTGCCTGACAATAACAGTTTTTAATATAATTTTTGTTGATTTTTAAATCGTAAATTTTTATTTTCGGATACAACGTAAGAATTTCAAGGAATTAATGATAAAAAAGCAAACACGCAAAATAAGGGACAACATATGTACATGTACTATTGGTCATAAAAATACTGCAATATAGATTCAACGAATCCCATAACTTATTTAAACCTTGTGTATCTATTGTAAGGGTTTAATGAAAAAAAGTGATGATACTTTTGAGAATGTTCACAGAGAACATACATACAAACACAATGCAGAACACTGAAAATCAAGTAACAGACGTAATTTCTTATTTGGAAGCCCAAGAACTAGATATTTTAAATATGAGTTCTTCTGACGTCTCAGTTATCAAATATATTTTGACAGAAAGAAAAAGTGGTAGAGAATAAAAGAAATACAGTTCATTAACTGCAGTATTACAAAAGGTTATTATTATGAACTGTAAAACACAATTCTAACATAAACTTCAGGTGTAGAATAGTAGTTTTTGTCACAAATAAGCATCTCTCTAGAGCGGTACTACCGGTACCTGGGTTCGAGGACGCTTGCTAAGTAATGACCGAGAGACCGTTGGAACCGTCCTCGTAAGATGCACGGTTTTGACGAATTCTATATTTTTTCCTACTTTGGGCACGTCAGCTACTTAAAAACTCTTAATGTTTGTAAAATACTTATGTATGTATATAAAAAATGAAAAACAGTAACAGTACAATGAAAAACAGCAAAAAAAAATTTACTGATCCCATCGACTGCATTTCTTTTAAATGTGTTTTTACGTATTAAATGTAATACTATTTTTAGATACCTCAATTTACGTCGAAATAGCGAAGTAAAAGATTGTTAAAATGGCTATGTGAGATTGATGACCATGTTTTTTTGAATTCAACAGATGATTTTGACATATAAACTGTGCCTAGTTTTCATGATTTTTCTGATGTCTTCATTAAGATGTATAAAAAATATTATCAAAAATCTAAATGAGCATATCTAGTGGAAAAGTATAATCCAAAAGACAAAAGCATGGACTTGAATGACGAAATACAGTTTCATGTCAATCAAGAAAATGAAGATGCAGGCAAGCAAAAATATTGCTAACGTTACCATAACATATTTGAAATAGCTAAGACTAAAATTACTATGAATTCAAACTTCTCAAGTACCCTGCATATTTCTTTTGAACAAAATGTAAACGTAATTTTAACAGCATCGATATTATTTTGTATTTTTCGTATTTTACGGCAGAGATGAGTAGACTCTACTTATCTCTGTTTACGGCTGTTGAAACCAACTGACACGAAAATTTGGTCATTATTTCATAAAATTAAGTAGCTTCCGAATGTTACCAATAACATAATACTTATTGATTTAAATGTATTTCCAGAACCTTAGAATATAAAGCTTTCATGTTTCATTGATTAGAAAAATTATTTACTTCATACATAAATACATACGGTCTTCTACATGCTTATTTTATGCTCAATATCGTTAAAAATAGTAACTATGCAAGCATACATAAATAAGACAAGTGACAAATGACCTACCCTTGTAGAAAATATTATCCAGGCCATTTAACAGAGCGAGCAATTAACGAACACATCGTATGCATCATTGGAAATTAATGTAACACAACCTTTGTTATAATGGCGAAAAGTAATGAGTTCTTAAACTGTAGCTCGATGGATTTATCGCATGCATCGTCGATTATTTTATCAAGTGAAAGATCGCCGTCATTGTCACAAAAGTCATCGGTTACATCGACTCGCAGCCAGAGATTAGGAAAGGTATCTCTTAAAAAATTATACATTGTTGAAAAAAATGAATACTCTCGTGAAATATTAAAAACATTTGTTTATAATTATAACTATCTTAAATAATTGTTTTTTAGAAATGTGTTAATGAAAAAGGAGTACTAGCTAAATGTCCATTCTGTAAACTGACTCTTGATTTAAGGTACTGCCTCCAATGTAAAAACAAGTTGCCAGAGAACGTTTTAAGACCGAGTACACCTGTTATTTGGATGAATAACATAGCAGTGGTAAGTGTGTCATCTTTAGTACAGTGTTAGCTAAGTGTTTCATACTTGAAAAGCTTTGTAAAAGAAAATACCTAAGTTGAAACGAAACTCATTAAATAATAGTATTAGAAGAAAACACAATAAAATACGAGTTAAATGTAAAGTACTACACATTATGTACCTATGAGTTTATGTCAAAACGTTACTGCACTTATTATTGTAACATGCTTGAATTATAATTTGAAAATATGCTTGTATTCAACAATGGTTATCATTGTGATAGATCTCATTTTTAATAACAGAGTATATAACTAGAACCAAACATTTTATCATATCGGACTTTATATCCTTCGAAACACAAAAATATGAAACATTTGTAGTTGTGACAGTAGCTTACAAAATCTGTGCAAACTTACAATACAAGATCTGTAAAATTACTTAAAATATCTTGTATTTTAAAGAAAGGTTGAAGTGTTTAAAAATTGTAGAAAAAACGTGAGTCATGAGTTTCTCAGTTCTTAAAAAAAATACACCACTTACTCTGGAATAAAGTACAAGTTTATTTTTCAAACGGCTTAGAAAACCAGTATTCAGTATGAAAACTGCATGGTCAAAAGCAGCCCAATGATTTAGAACTCTACATCAGTAATTCAATGAATTATAGCTGTTTTAACCAAGATTAGCACAACGTAAATATAAACACAATTTAACGTGATCACACGTGACGTAATTATTATAAATAAATCCTTTATCACTATGACGTAAACTTATCAACTCATTCCTGGATTTCGGTGTGCTTGCTCTACCTGGCAATTGACGAGTGTGTGAAAGAAGCAATTAAAAAACAGTCTAATTTTTCTGTACAATCTATGTGACACCCACAGTGGGTTTTCCAAAAATTTTTAGTACAAAAAAAAAATTAGCGTGCCCTCCCAAATTCCACCTTGTAATTCGAGCTCAACAGACTCTACAAATTTGTTGCGACTTTGTTCATTTCTGTTATAAAATTGTAGGATTAATTGAATGTAATCATGAAAAAATGCTACAGTGTTGGAAAAAATTTTGCTATTATACAACGCATGTAAAATCATTTATAGAAGGGAGCCATGAACGGTATGTTACCAATGCACCGTGATTTTGTTATACGTGATGTTTCAGTCAGGAATTTCGAATGTCATTTAAACTAATAAAGAACTATTTTTCGGGTAGATAATTATTAATGTGGTATTGTAGTGTGTATGAAACAAAAAACCGCTTAAATAAATAATCCAACAAACTGAAAAAATTTAAGTCCCCTATTATAAAGAGAAAATACTGCTTCGAAAATAAATCAATTTTTAAAATCCATCAGCTTTTTCAGCCATAAGTCGTGACTGAAAATATTTTTTCACTTCATAACAGAACGTATCGGGCAGCACATCCAACCAATGTTCGTCAGAGCTATCGAAAGCAGTAGCCAGTATACCACCTGTGGACACAAGGAGCGAGAACGATATGTGAGTCTTCATATTGCATTAATTCAACTTTAACTAGTCGATGAAATATCTGTACCAAAAAAATTCGTGTTACAGAATATTAATATACCCACCGCCTCCCACAAGGAATGATATATCTATTCGTAGAATACATCTGAACTGTTTGAGTAAGGACTCCCATGTCAATGACATAATCAACAATTTTTACTTGATGTACCTATACAATGTTGTGATAAACAAGCAACAACAGGAGCGAAGTTTAATTTTTGATTCATTTTTTTATATTTCGTTGAAGAAATCATGGAAATCATTAAAGTCAGTCACACCACTAAAGAGAAATACGGAAAATGTTGATATTTTTCAAAAAGACTTTTTGCTTCTGCCAATAAATCAAAAGTAACTAGTTTATTAACATCATTACATAATTAATACTATCTAGTAATTGTTGTAATTGAAAAACAATTTCTTTTACTATCTGCAAGTGTTTAATTAAAAATATTTATTTAAAGTGTTCATTGGTTCCTTGCTATAATATGTTTTTCTGGTACGGTGCAACAATCAATAACAATGAGTCCAATAAAAAGTCCAACGTGGAACAAAAGTAATTCTGATCAAGATAGGACAAAGTATACGCAATAATTAAAATTAAATGTATATTCAAATAATGAAACACGGTGTAGTTAGTAAGTCACATACAAATGATTGCAGTATTTTTGTGTTACTCATCAGTTTAATAATAAAATTAAGTAGGAAACCAATTTTAAGTAAAATAACCAATTTCCTACTAACAATACACAATGCTACCTTGTATACATAGTGATATCAAGCGAAGCTTGATGGTTTACTTTTGCATATCAACAAATATTTTGTAAAAATGTAATTTGATAAAGGTCGCTGTATTTTTGTAGGCCTTGCATCTTGTTCTTAAACTCGCTGAACAACATTGCTTCGTCAACAATCTCGCAAAAATTATTTAAATATTTAAATGAAGAATAAGAAAAAGAAACGGGACAAAATACTATGATTTATGATGATAAAAGTATGAAAACATACAATGTACATGTTTCCCAACAACCCATCAGCACTGGCTGTGGAATATATTTGTTACAATTTGCGGAATATTTTTATGAAGTAAGTTTGTGTGCCAAAAAAAAAAAAAAAATTAAAATAAAACAGTAATAGTTAAATTTGGTTTTGATACAGGATTTCATTATTAATTTAAATGAAGTTCCCACTCTTTCAAACTGGTTTCAACATGAAAATATAGTCAAAAAAAAGATCCGAAATCATGAAATTGATTTTAAATATGTCTTCAGAGTATCAAAATATTTATTGGCAAGGGTGGATCTCGAAGCCATGTAAGAACTTCAAAATAACTATAAACTTGGTGAATGAGGGTTTAAAAAAAAATGTGTATAAGTAACGTGATTGTATGTGTACGTGTAAATACCGAGCGTATTTTTTAAGTAAATATACATACTTATTATTAAAATTATCCTTAAGGGATCAATTATTAAATAACGCTTGACTTGGTTCAATTTTATCAGATATGGAAAAATATATCTTAAATTTAATTGTAATAATCATGTAAATAAATTAAAAAAGTGGGCATAATGTTATTGAATACTCTGGTGATTATCAGAATAGCTAAAACATTGCATGCGAAACAAAAGTCCAACCAGTCGGTCTGCTACTTAGACAGCTGATGCTGCCAACCTCTAAACGTAAAATCATCGGTTTGCAGATATATAGCTATAGTATAATGCTTTTGATAAATGATAAACGTAATATGTAATTATCGGCTTTAAAAATAATTAGAAAGTATATTATTGCTAAACTTAACTTATTATTGTTGTTTCCAGAAAAATTTTTTTAATACTAGACATATGAAAAAATTTAAATTTTAAAAAATAAACGCACGACCTATTTAACAACGCTTTATCACCTCAGTATCAATCATAACTTAGAGATGCTTCTTAATTAATGATAAAAAATATTTTCTCAGTACCATACAAGATTTTTTGTTAATTCGCAAGAACGACTCATTCATCATATTTTCAAATCTCACGCCATCATGAGCCAGTTAGAAACAACGCTTGGCGTCTATTTCAGTGACGGTCAGCTAACGGTCAAAGCTCACTTTCTGCCACAGTCGAGAGCACTGGCGAGGCCAGTCAACGTGTAACTGCTAACTAGCGCACACGTGTAATAAGAAGCATAGAATAAATGGATTATAAAGTTACATCATATCATCGATAGTTCAGGTTTCAAAGAAGTAGTCATTTTTTCGAAAAGGTTGATTTCGCAAAAATTTTTTAATACTTTTAAAATTTCCAAAGTATCCTCTAGTTGAAATCAAAACTTCTACACAATTGAGTAAAAAAATAAAATATTCTTACACTTATTGATGCGTTCAAAAAAATGCCAGTTTTAACGGTTTGTAATTCGATAAATGATTTAATAATTTCTGAAGATTCAACTGTGCTGGATCAATTCATAACAAATATTTTGACATTTATTTTATAAACCTGTTTTCAGTACAAGACTATCTATTTATTAAGCAAAAAAAAAACAGTTTCACCAACTTTAGCCACCATTTACTAAACGTATTTTTATACATTAAATCGTGATAAACCTTCAAAATAGTAGTTGAACTGGCCTATAAAAAGTAATTGCAACCTCCTGCATGTTCATTCCTTAGTACAACACTACCATAATATGCAATTTTCAATTGCTTCAAATTTATTTTTCATGCACTGTACAAGAAGAGTTGTGTAAATTTTAATACAGTAGTTTCGTAAATTTTTACCAATTCGTTATGAAATATATATTCTATACCCACTTTTTACATAGATTAAGTAATATTTACTTAACAGAAAGTAAACTTTATTAAATATTTTTATCTACGCATGTTATTTACATTATTGACAATTAGTTGTCTTTCTACATTAACAGTAAGTTTAAATAATGTTTCATGATATTGAACGATAGTGTGTTTTTTGTTGGGGTGCAGCTTCACAATATTACTCTTCTCGAGCGTTGATATAAAACGTTTAATATGTTGTACACATAATTTTATACATTCTCGTAATATAATTGATTTTTGGTTTTAAGTAACATATGTCACGTACGATATCATAGCTACACGTACGTGCGCCCCCTCTTTTTGGAGCCTACTACAGATGATTGTAGAGGGAGAGAGCAAAAGGGTTAAGCAGAAGACGTTGATACTAGTTCCTCGACTATTTACTTCGTGCGAACCCTAAAACCATAGAATCCTACGCAACAGTTTTAGTGTCAGAAGTGGGATGGTCATCGCGATTAAATAAAAATAAATTTTTTTTCGGCTTTTGTCGACGATAAAGTATCGACTCTTGTGATTTTTGGGAAACACACATAGTGTCGTGCCACGAAGTGAACTAGGAACTGCTACGAGAGACATTATCGGAGCGAGGAGTTGCTGAAGTACGAAAAAAAAAGCAGCTTGAATCAAGGACCAAGGCGGAGGATACCCGGGACTACGATAGAAATCAAGCAAACAAGGATGATAAAGATCTTGGTCGCCATTATTCTAGCCGGGAGCATATGGTAAGTAATTGAGATTTATAAATAAATAAATATATTCAACTGTCCTAGGAGTCCTGTTAAATTTTTTTTAGTGCGTTGTAAATTTATTTTTTTGCTATATCGGTTTTGCATTCGGTATCCTCCTCATAGTATCGGCAGTGCGTCATTAGGGTAATTTATCGTGAGTCAGAAAAATTTCGGACCGTGAAAATAAATTGGTCAGATTGAAAGTAAGGAAATAATAAATAAATAAATAATAAATTAGACACACGGTAAATGTTACAGTAAAGCGGTTTTGTCATCGTAAAATAGGAACGCAAAGAATCGTACAGAAATTTACTTATAAGTGTTTAAGCGCTCTCATACAGACAGGAAATAAAGAATTTAAAAAAAAAGAATAATAAAGAATCTACGATGGAAAACTTCGATAAAGCGCACAGTGATGTAGTAAGTGTTAGGGAGGACGAAATTCCCTTGTATCCGGAAAACGAGTTTGAGTCAGAAATACTGACCGTATTTTTAGAGCACAGCCCCGAAACTCAAGTGGAATGGGAAAAAATGGGTAAGAAACAGAAAATGCTAATGTTAAAGTTTTTAAAAAAAATGAAACCAGGGGTGATTAGGGAGGAAGTTTTACAAACAACGTCATGCATAATGGGGGCGGGTGCAGAATATTCGAACACCGTAAGAAACGGCGCCGTGAATACGTCACCCTAAAGGAATGCAGATTATACAGCCGGAAATGGGATGAGCAAAATTTTGAGGGACGTAAACTTGTACTCGAAAGATAGGTTCGACAGTAAAGATACACAGGATACGCTTTAACATGCGTTCAGATGAGGAGAAAAACAAGCAGCGCAGCAAACAGCACAGCAATGAGTGACTCAGTTTTCGGAGGAAGCACTTACACAAAATTCTAGGGAATTAGTATTTGGCCATAAAAACAATTGGTACTTACCGTCAAGAACGTCGGGAGAGATAACAATGTATTATAATAATCATAATCAGCGATGAAAAAATAATAATAATAATTACGCGCCCGGTAATAACAATTATAACAATCATAATAAGCAACGAGAAAACAATTATAACAATTACGTGCCCGGCAATAACGATTATAAAAATTATTATCAGTGACGGAAAAATAATTATTATAACTATGGACCCAGGAACAACAATTACAGCCTCTACAATCAGAGAGAAAACCAAAATAATCAACACAGTCATGAGAAAAATACGAGAACGGACGGGTCGCGTGTGGAAAATTTAAACTTCCAGGATGCTTGATGCGCTTCGCAAGCGTCGGGCATCCCCCAGTAGATAGGAAGATAACTAAAACACTCGACAGCAGAAAAACGGCAAACGTTGAGGTAAGAGAGTCGCTAGGTGCGAGTGCGAGAGTTGATATGATGACATGGAGAGACAATTTGCCTCAAAACAGCCCTCAAATGGAAGTAGGACAAAACGATAACGGAAGCGAGCCTCAGCGTGAAGCAAAAATAAGTATATCTCTAGCAGGTAGGACACCCCCTTTGGTATTTATGACAAGCACTCAACTGAGAGGTGGGGAAGAAAAATTCTACGTGGACACAGGAGTTTAAATTTCTATTATAAAGGAAGACAGTATTCTTCCAAATGCATTCTTTGACGTGAGGAACCGAGTAAGAATTGTTGGTGTTACGCACGGAGAGCGTAGCACTTTAGGTGTAGTTGAAATACTACTGAATGGCCTTATGTGTAGGTTGCATGTGGTCCCACGCGACTTCCCAATAGATGGGGAAGGTATTATTGGATGGATCATTTTTAAGTTATATCAAGTTCGCATAAGCGTGGCAGAAAACA
This sequence comes from Copidosoma floridanum, assembly GCF_036245765.1. Classification (NCBI taxonomy): domain Eukaryota; kingdom Metazoa; phylum Arthropoda; class Insecta; order Hymenoptera; family Encyrtidae; genus Copidosoma; species Copidosoma floridanum. The sequence continues at coordinate 15,255,214 of NW_028321881.1, forward strand.
TTTTTGAATTAGGAGGAATGAAAATTAATTTAATCGAGCCAGAGATGCTCAAGATTCTTGCTAGGTCAAGGCACGTTATATATGCCCGCGTTGGGGTAAATAGCGAAAAAATAAAAGTAGGGTGGGTTCCTTTGCAAAGAATGAGAGAAGGAGTTTTATTCGCAAATTTTATAGCCACAAATAATGGTGGAAAAGTTTATGCTGAGTGTGTAAACACACCAAATGAAACAATAAGCATACCTGTACCGGAAATAGAGTTATTAGAATGCGAAGTGATGCGAGAGGCCGATCCATTTAGCGTTGAAGGGGACGACGCTCGGGGCGTTAATGAGGCAATTATAAGACTTTTTGAGGCAGATGGCCGAGAAAGGAGAAAAATGAACAAAGTTGAATATGGCGTTACAAATAATCATACAAGTGGCAGGAACAATAGTGATTTCAAGAATACTGACAATTTAGGTAGGCTGTCGGATAAAGGAAAAATAGCGAGAATCGATAAAATAATGCAGCTTATTGATGTTTCAAGTTGCATTGAGGAAGAAAAATCACACGTCCAGAAACTTAAAGAGTATAATCCGTTTGTATTCGGCCTCGATGGAGAAAGAAACAATAATAAATATCTCACTATCGACGGGTATACATAGTACACATAAATATGCATTTAATTTTCATTTAAGACAATGATGATATGTTATTTAGCATATTGCTTATTAAAAACGAGTGTGAATAATCTGACTAAATTTTTTTGCTGATCCATTCACTTCTTACTGTTAGTTCTGTCTTATGACATATGAAGATGAATATTCGTTTAAAAGTTACAAGAAAATTTAATATCATGAATATGATAAGTGTGATGAATAAACAAAAAATAACAAAGAAACACTTACGTCAAGAAGAGCAGTATCTATTACAAAAAACGTTTTAATATTTATGTAGTATTGCATAACTATAATAAAACATTGTATTTGTATAAGTAGGTAACTTTTATAAAAATTGTTTCCTAATTCTCTGTGAAATAACTGTTATAATTTATTAAACTTTTATTACCATAAATATTTTCAAAAGTAAAGTGCAAGAGTCTTTCGACGAAAGAGGTAGAATTATGGCACTAGCCTCTTCGACACTACTATCTAATGAAGAAGCTGTTTCTAATCAACTGACCACTGTATCCATTCCTTTAAAGGTTTTGTATGTAATAGTTTTATATGTCTTTAAAATTTTAAATAATATTGCTTCTCGTACTAAAGTTTATGTAAATTAAAAAAAAGACTACATGCATGCCGTTGTTCCTAACCCAATATATCATGAATTACATACACTGTTGCTTTATTAGATATAATGAAATGTATAGCTTTAGGAAAATTCGTAAGGGCGACCAATTATACTAAAATTTTTTTTCTGTTCGTACTTAAGTCGTTCCTTGTGCATGAGTACTTATGAGCTGAGAGACAAGTGCAGCATATAACTCTGTATGGGCTGCTATCAAGGAAGCTTGTCATTTCATTCTCAAACAGCTATTTATTATCTGAGAAGGCTTTTATGAAACCGTTAAGAGAATCCTTTTCTGAAATAAATGTAAGAGGATATTATTTCCACATAACACGGGTAATAATGATTTGATTGTAATCTATTAAATATCACGATTCAAGTCCAGTAATTTACCTAGTTGCAATATCAAGAGCGGACGACAATTTTTGGAGGCTTCACTGAAATATACACTACCCTATCAGAGCTGTTTTCATATATATTTAGCGTTTCTTACGCAAAGATTAAATTAAAGTTCTTACTCTTAAATATTAATGTGAGGTTGATGCACGTTTTGCCTCTGAAATATAACTGTAACTTGCAAAATAATTTTTTGAGTTGATACATTAGCATTTTTTACTGTACACACTTGGATGATAATAAATTATTAAGGTCAATCGTAAAAGTACCGAATTATCTATAAGTCAGTATTTTACAATACAGGTTTGCGGCTTAATAAATTGTTAAATAACTTATTGACTTAACAAAACTTAGCTATGATTTTTATCCCAATATATGTTTCGAACACACTTCTGTGAATAAAAAAAGAAAAAAAAATGTACAACCAATAGAAGCAAAGATAGGGGTTTTTAAATCATAAAATAACACAGTTAAGTAAAGCATTATACTTATACTTTTAAAGGATCTCTTATTTAATCGTATATGATCTACAATGTGTTTATCAACGCATATTATTTATGCCGTACTACATTAAATTTTAACTGCAGTTTAGACTTACGAAGAATTCTAGAATTGTAGCCCCCTGACGTTACAGATATTTTGAAATTTAGGTCGTTTACTACGAACTACTATTCGTAAGTTACACTTTTCATTTTTCTTAGTTAAACATATGCAAACTTCTAAATTATGCAACATTGTCTGTCGTTATACGTTTTTAAGAAAATTAACTGTAGAATTTTGTTTGAGAAAGTTATTTGCGAAATTATAGGCAGTTCTTTTGGTAAGAAATTCTTTATGAGAGTATACATAATATTTCTGCATCAAACTTTAGCTGAGAAATTTTATATAATATCACGTGCAAATTTTTTATGATACTTTTATTATTGCTATAATATCGTTTAAAAACTATGACTTTTATTATTACTATTATTACTAAAAGTGTTCGTATTGTTATTTCCGTTGCTATTCTTAATCCTATTGTTATAAATACTATTATTTATTCCAGACAGTGGTACTTAAGGAGAAATCTTCTGAATGCAATATATTTTTCAGAACCAACAACAAAGAAGTTAGTCCAGAGGGTCATGAGCTACTGAAAAGATTATTATTAGACTAGATTTTCTTGAGCAGTTAATAGAGAAATTGTTTTAAGAAAGCTTAAGTATGAAAAAGAATATTAGATAGAATTTTTAAGCTACTACTTTATGAAAAAGTGGATCAACAAAATCACGCCACTTGTATTTTCCGTTAAAGATGCTGTGCGGACCATAATAATAATATTGATAAGAGAAATCACAGATATCTTAATGAACTGCTAAAAACTCATCCTAGTGCATTTATTTTTTTGTGTTATTTTTTTTTATAAGGCTTTATAATTTTTAAAAGAATACTAAAACGAAACGTTCAACAGGATAGCATTTGTGTTATATGACATAACTAACACTTTATCGTCTCGAGTACCGTAAACTGTAAAGTAATAGACTTACTTCTATCTTCGAGTAGCAATAGTGTACAACGATAAAAAAATTTGTGGCAATTCAAAGTTCTAAAATACAATTTCTTAAAATTAAATATTTTTTGTAAATGAATGAGAAATCAATTGGTCAAATATTAGTTTTTATAACTATGATCTCCACCTTACTTTTAGTGCATTTTAAGGAGGTTTGGGAGTATCATTCACAGAGGCAAGAAACGAGGAGCTCCCCTTTTCCACATAGCTGGGGCCCCTTTCTCCTCTTACACTTTAAAAACTTGAAACTGTACTACAGTTAGTTCATGAAATTTTTTTTAAAAATGCCTAGGGCATAATATTTTTTTGTTGAGTATCTTATTTTTGTATTGAGGTATCTATAAAAACTTTTTTGTTTTCTAACAAATTTATAACGTGACCTTTTTTAAATTAAAAGGCAACTTAATCTTATTGTCTTATAAGAGATTGGTCAAACTATTATTATAAAATAATGTTTTTCTCAAAAAGTTCTCTGATAAGAAAGATAAAAAAAACTTATGTGCACTTGTGTAATACTTTAATATTATATGCATTTATTTTGGCATGGTTCTACATTTTTAACTTTTTTGGTGAAACCTCCTCAAAAACATTCTAAAATGTTTTGATGTGACAGCTTCAACTAATATAAAGAGTTTTCAAAAATTTGATGAAGTAACGAAGTCAAAATTGTGTGTGGTGATTCCTTCGTGTAATAATTAAAATTTTTTTTTTTTTTTAATTTTTGCATGGTTATAAAAAAATTTTTTTCCATGCAGGGGCCCTATCTATTTGTCTAAAAAATATCTTACAATGTGACCAATGGTATTGTAAGTACTTAATTTCCTATGTATACTAATGTGCTCATTTCTTTATTGTATTTGCTGTTGTACGTAAGCGTTTGCGATGCTTGCAAAATTAGCATTCAAAAAACAAAAATACTTGCACGCTAAAAAAATGTTTTGACATTTTGAAATCGTACAAATGCCATCCAACTGGGACTATCAAACGGTCCCAGTCACCCAGTGATGATGGCGCTTGTGTGATAAGAATTACTATTCTTGTTGTTTAGAAGCTGAGTAACTAGTCAGTAACGTCAATGGAGTGTGGTATTTTTATGACAAAAATTATATGAAAGGCATTTTCTTTAAAAGTAAAAATTATTCTTAGCTTTTTTTGACACTATTTTCTGCTTATGCATGTTATAAAATTGATTTACTTGTGTTACATGATTTTCATTGCAAGACCAATTTTTTAAAGCATATAGTGAATTTGAATTATGAATGGACGCATACGAACTACATTATCTACCTAGTTCTACCTTCTCTGGTCAATGTGATACAATTTTGGAATGATACTCAGCTAGATCAAGTTTGAAAACCTGCTGTCGTAAGTCCTTAAATGTATTTAATTTTTATTTATGTGTTGTATTCTTAATGATTCTTTTATTAGACCACTTATGAATATTAAAACTACACAATGTTAAAGATACACAATTTGTCCTGTGACCTGCGAAAAATTCTTGAAATTATTGTTGTAATAATGTTAGAAAGCAACTGTAAACATTAACATTAACATTCTCTCTTTTACAATAGTAACGCTGTTCTCATCTTTACTATCTCTTTACATGTATATTCAAAACTTAGACTTTTGCCTGTATTAAGCTCATGTTTATCTTTTCTTATCCTCTAAGTATTTTCACTCTATTCAGTGAATGGACCTAAAACGGTTGAAACATTTAAATTCAACTGTTCCGCACAATAGTCAGTCAGCTCACCGCCACTATTGATAACGCTTCCTTTACAGCGGTCATTTATACTTAATTTTCCGTTAATAAATGTTTCAAAACATAGTTTTAAGCAATGTACTAATTTGTTGACCCGCTGATCCTGATTTTATACTCGCCACAATTGTCATCCCAGCAATACTTTCTGGTGCAAACAAACAGCTGGTCTTATTTTAGAAGAAAACAATTAACAGGATACAAGTGACATCCTGGATTCTGACATCGAAGACGATATTATGGACTAGATTTTACGTATAAGAATAACTGTGAGAGGATAAGCAAGAAAATACGGTCTTTAGTGAAAAACAAACATCATATATAAAAAAAAAAAAAAAAATGTATTATGGGTAGTAATGTAGATTATTTTAGAGTAACCAATGTATCGCCGAACAATTCTGTTACTTTCTTACATAAGTTGAGAATTAGAAAAAGTGGTTCTATTATAAGTAAAGTGAGTATTTTTTGATCTAAAATATATAATCAACATTTTGGTAAATAAAGATAGCACTGGATAATGTATTGGTTAGGTTTAATTCGGTATTTACTAATTTTTTGAATTCTGATTCACATGTTCTACTATCAAAGGTAGTACTATTGCTTGCTAAGTATAGTTTAAATATTAACAAACTATAAAGTATTAATTGCAGTTTGCATCTTAAAAAATAAGTAATAGGAAAACAAAGTTAATGTTCATGACAAAGCTTAAGAATTTTAGTTTACCAATTAGTTGCTTAAACAAGAAGAAAAATAAAAGAAATATACTTAAATACGTGCTGTACAGCACGGCACTTTCTTTATAAGTTATTTTTTAAATATTTTTTACCAAACGTTGGTACTTCCATCTTAGTTAACGTATTTTCGGGGTATTGATGAGCATTAACATGGACAGAAATCTTCTGTTTTGAATACTTTGTCACGTGTATTTGTCAATTGCAGGTTTATTTCTTAAAAGTTTCTATAGGGTATTAAAAGGACTTTTTGACCTTTACTACGGACTGCAATGAACAAAACATATTAATGACATAGGTATTCGTAGTTTTAAAATAGATTAACACTTATTTTGTAGGAAAGTGATACATTTGACAAGTAAGGAACCGATATCAGTACTACCATAAGAAAAATACAATTTTGTAATAATTGTGTTTAAAATTTTAATTTGACTGTGGGACACCAAACGCAGCAACAACAGATAAGTTATTATTTATGCGCAAGTGCGTTATAATTTTATTATTAAGTAATATAATATCGTAAAAAATTTGCTTTTTCTAGGAAAAAGGAGGTATTGAACAAGTAACAAGTAACGGTACACTAGATTTGGCAGACGCCGAAAATGGAGAGCAAGAAATAAGAGAGCCACTAGAGGGATGATAGAAATGTGAACCAAAGAAGAAAAAAGTCCTACTGAAGCCACCTCTGAGAAGAATATTATAAGACGTTACTAATAATGATACTGAAAAACGAGCGAGACAATAAAAAAAATATGATTATTTGTAGTAATTGCATATAACATGTAATGTTGGTGCAACATGCTGTTAAACAGATATGATGAAAATAATTCGATTTTCAAATGTTACTGTAAAGTAGAAACCTAAAAATGGTACGTCTGACAAAAAAAGTTCACTTGTTACTGTTAGGTAGAATAGATGTTCATTTAAAAAATTGCTAAATCTTTCAGCAGATAAGTAAACCATTTCATTTAAACTGTCGTTAAAACTTATAAATTTTTTTTTTTTTTTTGTTTACTATAAGTCAAATTTATTAGTATTCAAGGAAAAGAACAGTCAATATTAAATAAAATTTATAGGCTTGGAAAATATCACACCGTGAGAAAACTGTAGTCCTACATACTTACGATGTATAATAGAAATTTCAGAGACGCACCTTATAGTACAAGTTCATGTACTATTAGAGATGTTAATGAGAGATGAGACATTGGTAAAAATGTATTTTTGAAGATTATAGGTATTTTTTAAAATAATAATAATTAAAAATAAATAGAAATAATAGTATATAAATGAATTATTTTCATCAGCTTTAAAATTAGTTAACATCTATAAGAAAAATAGAATAATGTTTAATACGACAAAATATTTTTTACAAAAATGGTAAAGTGCAAATTTGTTTATATGTAGCAAAAAGTCAATTTAATTTTATGAACATACATCTTTTTTCACGAATATACATCTTGTATTCATAATTATCATATTATATATTTACTGGCAATGAATACTACACTTTGCCTAACACACATATTATTAACAATAAGACAGGTAATCGATGTAAATGTTCAGTCTGTCTAATGTGTACAAATACAGCTTTGTGATGAATGAGATAAAACAATTTTCACTTACAACAAACAAAAGTGTTGTTGTGTTATTTTTATATTAACACTGTTTAAAGTTGAATTTTCTTTTGTATTTTACATGATATTAATATTGTAAGATTGGGGTGGAAATAAGAATTTTTAATTCAAAACTTCACAGAAGAATAATCTTAAAATGTACGATTTTTCACTGTCATGAGAATAAAAAGTAACTAACGAACTGATTGCAATAGTTTTAACTAGTGTAACCAACACACATTCAAGGAATATGTACTATACTCCAATTTAATTTCTTAAAACACATATACTTACGTACTTATACGTGTATGGATAATATTATTTAATTAATTGTAAGTGTATGGATAATATAAGCTCAATTATTACAGCAGCTCAAGCATATCCCGTTTAGTTGTATAATGAATATGTTCTGGGACTGACATCTGTCGGACTCTTCCACTACGATTGCTAATCTATGTTACCCACATTTCTGACTACTCCCACCTTATGATGACTAAAAAAATCCTGCAAATATTTGGTAGGAGGTATTCAAAATGCTGACCGCTCATTGGTGGGAGTCTTATGCTTTGGAAGAAGTGTATACTTACCCAATTTCTTATACATATATACTTAAAGTTTTTTAATGCTTTAAATTTATGTAAGCACATATAAATTTTTTGTGTTAGGTAAAATTTCGTTCACATACAATTTTTCTGATTTTTTCCATCGGAATATAAAATTCTAACATGAAACTTACCTATAAATTATTACTAATAGACGCATGTATAAACAGTTTCTTTAACAAATTATATTATGCATCCACATTTCAAATGAAGAAAAAAAGCAAATAAGATTAAGTTATAAAAGTGTAAAACAACTTATACGTCATGAATTAATTAGCCAGGGGGTAGACAAAATTCACAAAAGTGTATGGTCACCACTGCTACTAATACGTACACTTCAGTGTAATTTTCCTTTTTCTGTTATTATATAACTGTATTTAACATGCATAGAAAATCAATTTTGTTTCTTATGAAATCCAAAACAATGAGTATATTACAACAGAGTTGATGATTTTTTTTACACAACTGGGCTTTGCATCCTTGTATATGATGCGAAATAGGCTCTGAAACAAGGCTTGAGCGTTAATCTTGTTAAAGCCCTTTCTACTTATAAATTTTGACGGCAGTATAATCCTATTAACAAGATGTGTCTGCTCTTCACGATTTGACACAGCTGCTCTGTGGTAGTTTCACTAATATTCTACAAGCCGTGATGTTACCGCCTTTAAGTTTTCAGTATACTAGACGTTCTGTGGTGGAGACAATAGTCAATACAGTGAAGAGTCCTACTGACTTAGGTAGTACATGCTGTGTAGCTGCATCGTGAGAGTTACTAGTACCACCAATCTATGGGTATTTTACAAGTAGCAGTCATCGAGCGCTTGCACAACTCAAAATGAGGGATTTTACTCCATTTTTATTTTGTAATTCGTTTTCTACATTACATGTGTCTTTAATGCTGTTTAGAGCTGATTACGTTCTTTCATCTCTCTACATTTTTATATCTAAAAAATATCTTTAGGGAATTTAACCTCTGAAACTCACTAAAGATGTCTTTCAAATAGAAATAAGAAATTCACAAGACATCTACAAGGAATCTTGAGAAAATGTGTTTACTGTGAATACGCAACTTTGTAATAATTCAACAGGGCTGTACCTTCAACGTGTAACAATGCTACTTGTTTTCTCTTTTGGACCTCCACATTCTCTATGCCCAGGCACTAAGAATAAGTTTGACTCTTTTAACTTAATTACTCTCGCTAATTGCACGCATATGCCGAGTTATACACACACACTGTTGCAGTCTCTTACTCTTGTTAATGATATCAAGAGCGTTGAAAATGTAGAGATCCTATTACATATGCGCAATACATATCAATTTAACAGCTTTAACATCTTTTCTCCTTTTCACCAGTACTTTATCTCACACCATATACATGGATCCATAACTGTACAGCAATTTCGAAATTACATCTTTCCATTACAAGTTAAACACATTAAAAAAAAAAAACGAAATAAATAATGCTAGGAATGATTTTGTATTTGACATTCTTAGTCCTGTCAATTCAGTAATAGATTTTAAATTCTTACTGGACACTTGTTAAGTAGAAATAGTAGCTAACATCTGGTAAGAAGAAGCATATTTCACAAGCAAATCCTCTGACTTGATCTTCTCTATAATAATGGAAGTTTTCACACTTATGTGTTTTTTAGCTTAGTCATAATTACCATTTATTCCAAAGCTAATGGTGTATTTGTTATTACTAAAGTTAAAGTTGAGCTTGATCCTTGGAGACGTATTTCTTAACTGAGTCTTCGTAGCCAACTCACTTCTATCTCTACAGAATATAAAATAAAGAGAAAAAGTCTACTTTAGTGCTTGAGGTTTTTTGATGTAAAACGTCTATTGGCGCGCTAAGGGGTTCAATCGACGCGATAAAGCAAACCGTGCGATGGCACGATCTCCGGTTTAACTTGACTTGGCTCTCTGTCCCTTTCTCCGTGCGCTTACTGCCACCCCTCTCTTGCTTGTAAAATATACTACCCATATACATAGCTATATAGAAGGGTATATAATAATTAATTATTATACATTTATATACTGTATATATGTATCGTACATATATATTGTCTACGTACGCATATATATTATATATTATACATGTGTAAATAAAATGTTCAAATTTTACTGACTCCGAGAATCAAGCCCCCATCCTTTAGATTGGTAGTCAGAGACCTTATTGATCGTGCTACGCAGCATGCCAAAATATTCTCTGTTCTTATTACTTGTGGATACCAACCAAGAATCTTCTGAATTAGAAAATTAATCGATAATTGAGCTTTTTTATATAAGATATAGTTCAGCCCACCTATTTCAAAAAAAATAGTTATGACTATTTTTGAGAGGTTAAATAATGTTAAGATTGTTTAAAGTTGTGTTTTGAAGTTCGTTTTGCTTATATCTTTTAACAATTTGATATACAGAAAAAATAAAAATAACAGCGTGTAGGGCAAAAAATTTTCTATCCATTACCACTTTTTCTTAACATTTTGTGCTTGTCGAAAAAAAATTAAAAAGGCATTTTAGTAGTAACTGTAAAAGTAACTGAGACCGAGAGAGCCATTGATCGTCTGATGTTGCGCTCGCTCTCTCTCACTCTCTCTCTCTTTCTCTCTCTCTCTCTCTCTCTCTCTCTTTGTTGTACTACTACAGGTAGGCCTTTCTCATTGCTGTGTTAAATATTTTGTGCTTGTAGAATATGACTAATGAATATTAGAATTAGTACCATTTTTCATCACTTTTTAAGAATTTCTTTTTGGTGGACGGGATTATTTTAATATCAATATTTAACTATATTGCAAAATCTCCATGGGTTCTTCCAATTGTATTTATTTAAACTCCATCTTAACCCGTCTTTAGTAAAGAGTCAACCCAACGAAACTCGCGTACGTCCGCAACTACACGCAGTAAACAGGTATCCAAATCCGAAAAGAGACAGAGAGACAGAAAAAGTAATGCACACGAACGTTTGTTAAACTAATGTATATACCTACGTATAGAGAGGTAGTACAGATACTCTTCACCGTATATTATCTCGTTCTCGTTGTTTATATGTTAATGAACAAAAAAAATATGAACATAATTTGCTGTTTCCTAATCTACAATGTTCACTGTTAAAAATACATATTCATAAATAAACTGTCTTTCTAATATAAATATATAAAATAAAGATTATTAAGAGTCAAAAAAATAAATATTTTTCCTATCTTGTGTGTTTTTGAGAGGTTGTTGTACGCTCAGTAGAAAAAATAGGATTTACCACATAAGCACCATTGCTCCGTGGCTGCTTTACGTTCCTCGGGCCCTGTTTCGCAGGTCCCTTGGGCCGCAAAATAGCCCTTGAGACGATGGCACTTATCCGAAAACTACTCTTTTGATCATAGAAAATTAAGAACTACGGAGTTTAATAACATATTCTTCAATGTTTCACATTTGTTGGGGGTCCCGAAACCCACACTATTTTTTCATCTAATTAATCCTCCTTGCAACATGAAAATAAACTTGCTCATTGAGCGTGAATAATTTATTTTAGGTACGTAGCTTGCATAATAGTATCCTGTGAGTTGTCTAAGAAAATTTTTGTGGTATGACAGTTTCAAACCTTTTGTCGCCATTAGGTACTGCATAACTTTCTTAGATACTTTTCCATATTGGACTTTGTAGCAGGTATGAAGTTGGCTAAGATTACTCATTGAATATGCAATATCAGGCCAGATTGATCGAACTGAATAGAGTAGAGGATCAATTACATTTTAGCATGGTATCGTTTTTCGAGCATTTCTGTCCAGATTTCTTCTGAATGAATGTCAATCAAATAGAACTGTATAGTTACATTCAATAAATTATTCTAAGCAAGTTATTCTTGACATCAAAAGCGATAATAGCTGTTTGACTAAAATTTTTAATAATCATAAATAATTACATGATATTCATAATACAGTACTAATATGAAAAAACCAAAAGTTTCCTAGAGAAATGTATACGTAGTTCCCAACGAGAACTTAAGAAAAACATTTTTAATAAGATGTTAAATAGTACTTTTTAATACTCATTCAAACATCGCTATTCGTTTTTCAAAATTATTACGCTTAAAATCTGTTCCGTTCAAGTCACACACTTACCAGCATTTCTAATATGTGTATTTTAATTCTACATAAAATAATTATGTTTTTCATACTAGAAAGCAAAGCATATTTACGTGAAAAGGTCAACGCTTAGAGTTACAATAAAAACAAGCACAGCATGCGTTGTAAATGTTGTCTCCCAGAACTAACAACAACAGCCAGACATCGAGCTTAGTCTGAAATACGAAATAAAAAAGCTCTTTGAGTGCTAAGAAAATTAAAATTACCAATGTAAAATAAGTCAAACCTGGATTTTGGATTTATCTTTATACTACTTTTTTGTGCATTAGTAGTAGAGTGACTGAATGGTTTCATTTCTTCTTGTTCTTTTAATTTATGCAGGTCTTCTGCCATAAATCTTAACATATTAAGCATTGTTTTCATATAAAGCATTAACTGCTCTGCTAGTTTTGTTACGTTTAAAAGTAGTGAGAAATAACAGTAAAATGCAATTAAGCATACACATATTATGTTGGCGATGATTAAAACTGTAAGAAACAATGAAGCACGTGTTATGTAAGTCAAGACTACTCAAACCTTACTACTACCTTTGATGTTGAAGACATCAGAGCTGTCAAAGTTTTAGTAGACTGCTCAAATGGATTTGCCTTTAAACCAACTACTTATTGTTCAAATTTAATCTTAATTGTGTTACATCCCAAGTTTAAGCACATGAATTGTACCATGAGCACAAACGAAATTCATCTGTCAAATTCATACAAGATGTAATGTGTATATACACAAGCTCACATGACAAGCTTATACATCACGATGTATATAATATCTCATATTATATAGTTGTAAGACCAAATTCAACCAACAACCCCTCTCGCTTTTTCATCACCCTTTAAAGTCATTAATATTTCTTTGAGCCCACCTATCCTCTCAAAATGAAGTAAAAACTTCATTTTGAGTGGCCTTTCTCGGGCCCGCCTCTAATACCCTTTATAGTAGTTGTTAAAATCCAATTATTCATCACAATTTATGACTATGTTATAAAAATACCAAACAATACACACTAAAATTATCACTAAAAAGATGACTTTATTAACATGATACATATATGCTGATTCTAGAAATTTACATAAGTGTTAATAATTTTTTTACGTGTTTTGTGAACAATGACATGTTTTTACACACGTAAAATTTGTAACGGATACACTTGATATCAAGATAACTCTTAAGAGATCTTCAGTCCCCGCCGCACAAATAATTTTTTTTTTAATAACAAACAAAAATAAATTAATGTACAGAAACGCGTCTCTGAAACCTTCTGAACCATCAATAAAATAAAGTTTTATTGTACTTTTAATCATTACGTTGACAGGGCTGCTTGTCTTCGTGAAAAGAAGCAAGCGAGTTAATCTGCTCACGGCACCTTGGCACCATCTCGCAAGAGTGGCTGGCATTGGAATGCATCTCCCTCACTTACCTTACTGCTTGGTATCGCGGCTCATTTTCATCTATCTGGCTGCCCGAACAGGAGACTTTAGTAAAAGGAGTCCCGAGCAACAAGCAAAAGCTTAGCTCAAACCCTATACATTACGTCGACGTAACACATACTTCTTCAAAACTGTTATGAATTAGGGAATCGTGTTTTACTAAACCTGAAGCAATAGCAGAATCTTTGAATGTACTATACAGTATTTCACAAATATCTTTCAACTTTTTCAGTATTCAATTAAAAAATTATTTACCACCATAAAAGGACATGGATGAGCCAAAAGTGATTAAAACAGTACCTCTATCGATATATAAGCCTAAAAATAACCTAATAATCCATAAATGTATCACAAATATTACTTGTTACACCAGTGATGATGTCACATGGAAACTTCTAGTAAATTTTGATTTTGTAATTTTAAAGACCTTCTGTATTTGCAATTTGATTTAAATCTTTGTATTTTTTTTTAATGAATATTGTTTCATTATTTGTGTTAGTATTTTAATATGTTTCTTAGATAACTCTGGATTTAATTTAATTTAATTAATTAATTTTTTTTTATTTTAATTTTAATTTTAATTTTATTTTATTATAATTTAGTTTTTGACGTTTTTTCACGGAAGTAAAGCCGTAAGTCGTTACGTACATATATATATATATAAATGACTGTAAGAAGGATTATTGGAATTTTTCATTATAGATTTAGGTGTCATACGAAAAACTTGATCTGGTATTTTTTAAACTATAAATTTTTTTTTTCACTTACACCACTGGCACTAAATGACGTAAAACAGAAATGATTATTGTAGTGTCGAAAAAAATATCTAAAATTATCATCGTTTTGCAATTGCTGTTTTAATTAATTATCATGCAGACTTCAAACCGGTGAAAATATTCTTTCACGTTTAAAACAACCTAGTTTATATCTTTTACTTTGCCCAAATTTAGCAGAACAAAAAACGCATTTAACATTTGTTTCGTTTGAAAAATTTGTCTTAAAAAATTTTTTTTCTTTGTATATAAGATTTTTAACTATATCTATCTCATTTGTAAGCACATTTTTTCTGGAACTGTTATTTTATCATCTTATTTTACTATTTGTGACACTACATATTTTTTGTTTTGTGTTTGCAATTGCATTGTATGTGGATCAACATTTACATGTTTAAGCAGTGTCATGTTATTATCTGCAATAAATGTTATGCTTAACACAGTATATTGTTGTACGAAATATTAATTTGTGATGTACATTACTTTTTTAAGTATAAAATCACATGACTCATAGCTTAAGCCTAAAAATAAAGAAGTTGCATTAAATCCCACAGCTCTTACTTCACAACATAGTATTAGAGGGTTGGCGTGTAAATCACACAGAGGGTAAAGCTCTAGTAGTATATACTATATGTACATGAGGCATTCTCTGTCAACCTTGTTACTTTCTATCCAAACACAATTCTTTAAATAAATGATTGATTTTAAGCTCAAAATTCTTGGTTAGACGTTTACTTTTTTACGCTGTATAGCGATTTTTCATCACTTAACCCCTTACCTCCTCACGCCATAGAAACCACCTCTACCAACTCAAGTAAGTTAACCATAAGCAGACTAACACTTAAAATAGTGACTTGAGTCGTTCATTCTTCTTTAAATAATTGAATTTAACTCCTCAAGCTAGTCATACCACGTAATTACCCTATCTCTATCCAACTTACCTCAAAACTATCCTTACCACATTACAAGCAGGCTGACCCACCTGACCCTGGGTGAAGCTAGTCTATTTACTCATTCTTTTTGAATAATTAAATATCACCTCTCAAGAAAGTGAAACTTCCCACCCCAAAATTATCTTATCCCTTACTCAAAAAAAAACTCTTCTGAAACCGCTTGGAACGTTATATTTAATTATTACAAAAAAAAAAAAAGTAAATAAGAAAATAAAAAAAAAAAAAAAATAAAAATAAGTAAATAATTGAACTTTACCTGGGGCCAGGAAGGTCATATCAGCCTGTTTGCAGTTTGGTAGTGATGGTTCTTAGATAAGTTGGTTAGGGGTTAGCTGATTATTAAAAGAAAAATGATCGACCAAGGTCACTGTTCAAATGGTTAGCCTGCTTGTGGCTAGTTTGCTTGAGTTGGTAGAGATCGTTTTAAAAGGGTGAGGGATTATGGTTTAAGTGATCCAAAATCGCCCCATGGCATCAAAAAGTTAATGTCCAACCAAGAATTTTGAACCCAAAACCAATCATTTATCTCAAGAACTGTGTTTGGGCAGGGGCTGGCCGAGTTGACAGTCTCCTGTATATACATATCTGTGTGTAAAGGGAGGGTTGGGTGTGTTTGTTTTTAAGTGCATCTTTTCATACTTTGCGGACATATAATGCAGCCAGCTTCGTTGTAATGATGCATGTGTGTATTAAAACTATACGTTATGTGTATATGTATGCATAAATTTCGTTGTATGTATGAGTGAAAAGATTATTTGTGCATTGGCTGACAATTGTTGATGATGTATTTTATTTTTAAAAATCCTAATCAATAAAATGCATCATCGAACCCAAAATTGCAACAAAGAATCATTGTTCCAACTTACTATTTTATTGTCAACACAGTTTTGCAAGAATATCACTTATTAGTTGGTCTAATTAAGCTGCTCTTTTTACATTTGTCACCTGTTTTCTAAGGTCTTAGTCCACTGTTCACTCCCACGTCTTACAAGTACATTATATACGTAAGGGATAAAATGTTGGCTAAAGTAACTCGGATGTATTTCAAGAACACAAGTAGTCTTGGGATATGCTACGGAGCAAAGTACAGCAAAAAAGGCTCGTCAAAAATGGTTCTAGTGGAAGCAGAGAAAGCAGGAATTCAAGCATCTTCTTTTCTGGCCACGAGTTTATTTGTGGAGTTTAAGGAACCACGGAGAAATACTGCATAAGGCACTAAGGAACTCTGAAGCAGCAGTATCAGTCATAAGTGATAGATGTTTGTTAAGTTATTCGTAGTATAATAATTACTACGCCAGAATAAATTCATTTAAATTAATTAAATAAGAAAATTTAAAGTGTAATTGAATCTACGTTATTTACATTAAAATTTTATATCTACAAAAAAAAAAAAAAGAAAAAAAAAAAACAAAGCTCATAAGCTGAATACTAGGAGATCCACAAGTTAATCTTTAATAAAACGGTTAATGCCATACCTTAAACAAGTCTAGTCATAACAACTGTAATGACAGTATTTCTGTGGTCATTGCTTTTATTTTGATAACTCCACTTAGACTCTTATTTTTTGTGGGCTTTCCAACACCAGCTTTATCGACAAAACTTCAATCATTTTTGTAAGATTTGATAGTAACTAAGTACATTCTTAAGTTGTTCATCATATCCATCAAAGCTGACCCTTAGGTTCTGTTAAATTTTTTACGGCTTTACCTTTCAATTTTTTTATTTTGTTGTGCACTAAAAATTTTTTAAGTGGCAATTAGTATTAAACTTAAAGTTACGCACATAAATTATCATTTAGAGTTCCAGGTACGCTTCACATTGTTCAATGATTTTGATTGAGCCATAGCTACTAAAAAGTTTGGCAACAGTATTACACTGCAAGTCTTCTTAAACAGCTTTTGAGCATTTTATCAGTGAATTAAGTTTTTAGCAATAAATACAACTTTATCAAATGAAAACCACATGAATGCGTCAGGACATAATAACTCGTAATTTATTTGATTGTTTTGCAAACAAATGCTTTTTCAAACTGATTTTTGTGATACGACGTATAAGCACATGTCCAGAGTACTGTGGACTGTTTGCGAGCAGAACGACAAACGCACAATGTATCTTCTAAAAAGGTATAGGACCATGGTTACGTAAAGTATTAGTTAAAGAGCCAGAGGTTTTTGTTTCGTTCTTAAATAAAATTCAATGAAGTCTAAGAAGAACTATATATTGTTGCCCATGTTATAATCCGTCAATATGGGAATTTAAACGTGTGTCAATTTTATTTATGTCATCGTATGTATTATATAGATATACACACACATATGCGAGTACGTATACTAGTAGGAATTCACCCCCTACGCGCTCCACGCACCAACCTCCCAATTTTTGAATAAGAGTTAAACACTTAATTTTTTAAATTTGCCTTTAAAAATTGATTAAATACAATAGTTGTGCACTTTAACATTTAAATAAAATTTAACTAGAAGACGAATTCAGTAAAAATTTCAATTCACGCAAACCAACAAAAATTGATATAAAAAAAAACAGTACCATGAAAAAATTGTTTTTTTTTTTTTTATTTAAATCTTTAATTCTATGTATGATAAATTAAATAAAGATCAAATCTCAATTTTTAAGATAATATGTTATCAAAAAGTTAAAATTTTTTCCTTGATAGCTGTGGGGATTCAGCACAAACATTTCATTTAATACTTAATTTATTACTTCATTTATCGTAAGAAAAAAATTAGATCTATGCCATGGATTGGTACAGCATCAATATTACTTCTAAAAAAATGACCAGTCATCAAACATTTCCTGTACCGTTATACTTGAATAATATAGAAAGTTCGTTCTTGGTGTGTGAGTCTGAGAAAAAAATTAGAAGGAAAATTTTTCCCTATAAAAATAAAGTAAAAACCGATAGAATCTTACCTCACCAACAAGGGTGCCTCTTTTCAAAATCGAAAAGGGGGTGGAGGGGAGTAGAGAGTGGTAAGGGGAAGCTGAACAAAAATTTAACCCAACAAAAAAAAAGTTGAAAGAAATTAAATTTCTCCTTAATTAGAGGGGGTCGTTGAGGGGGTGCTAGTGGTATATAAGGAATAACCCGTTGATTGTGAACGAGCATAGCATGCCATGTGGCGTCATCATTAGCAGAGGTGTTTCAATTCACTGCACGTTCAACTCTCGTGCGAATAAAACTCTGATGCTTCGCCTCCCTTCGCGCTCTGCGTGCCAACTCCCTAAAAGAAACAAAAGAGCAATAAATTTCGCACCAAATTGAATGTTAAATTTATAGGATCAATCAATTGTCAGTCATAAATCAATGACACATTTAAAGAAGCTAGTATTGTCATGTTATTGTATCAACTCTGAAAATTTTAACTTGGTTTTTAGTTTCGAAGAATATACAAAGTGATAAAATTTCCAAAAGTAAAAAGACAATTGAGGTAAAGATTTTATCAATAATAAACATAATCGTGCTCTTTTACAAAACAATCAAATTCATAAATTAGGAAATAAATTATGTAAATTGTTCAGCTAATCGATTCCTATAAATATTTAATCAGATGAAAATGATAATCTTAAGAAAACTGCATTTCGTACAAGAATGTTAAAATACATCCACGGTAGATTAAACTTAGATCGAATTAGATTTTCCAAATAATACGTAAAGAAAAAAATATAACTACCTTTATTTATGGTCCTAGTGACTAAGGAAAAACATTTCTTTACAAAATCTTCATAAATTGCTTTATTTCTTTTGTTAAATAAGTTTTTTGAATTGCATAGAATTGTTTCTCCTGAATATTTCTTCCTAAGGAAATAACCAGTCGTAGAACTTTTTGTTTACCATTTGATTTGAATAATGTTGACAGTTTATTTTTCGAATCAAAATTGGATTGAAAAAAATTAAAAAGTATATTCAATAATTTGGGATGAGGCTTTACTGATCAAAAAAATTATCAAAAATAGTCAACAAAACTTTGCGTGATAATTGTAATACAAACATTAATTTTAAGTATAAAGTAATAATTTCAGGTGGAGATTTCCATCGAATTCTGACAGTTTTCAAAAAGTGCAATAAAAGTATGATCACATTTAAAAGTATTAAATCATCGGTTTTTTAGTCATATTTCCATACATCATATAAAACACTAATATTTGCTGTGATAACCCAGAATTTCCATTAATATTGTTAGGGATCGGAGAAGGAAAAATAAAATCCTTTAAAATTTATGAAACATAAGAAGCTTGTGATGTATGCTTGACACTTTACTTAAAAAATATAAATTATTTAATTCATAATGTTGTTCTCACATCCCTTAATGAATTCACTAAGTTCTTAAACAACAAAATTCTAAGTCATTAACCAGGAGAAATTAACACTTATTATGGAATACATCATAGAACTTATAAAGAAGCTGATAAGTCTGATGACGATATTTACATAAATGTTCCAGTTGAAGTTATTGTTTCAGGTTTGCCACCTTGTAAGTTAAATTGGAGAATGTAAGCAATCGTGATGCTAATCAGAAATGTAAGAACTTCTGATGGCTTATGCAATCACACAAGATTACAAATAATAAAATTATTTAAATGTATTACCACAGCTGAAATTATAATTGGTGTAAAAATCAGAAAAATGATTTTTTCCAAAGATAATTTTAAATACTAGAAGTACATCTTTATTACCCTTTATTTCGTACTTAATACAATTTCCTTTAGTATTAGCGTTTTAGATGACCATTAGTAATTAAATAATAAATCTGAAGACCAGTGTTAAGGATTCGAGAAAATTCTCGAAGGCTCTTGCCGACCCGGCGTTGTACAGCTGTCTGCTGACTACTGTACGAGTGAGAGAGAGCGCGAGTATGCGTGTGAGCGTGCGCGAGTATGTATGCATGTATGCGTGCGACTATTCCGGCCCTTCGTGTAGCGCCGAGCCGCTAGTCCACGTCTGTCCGCTCAAGTAGTCACAACGCTTATTGTTAAACCGCTTTTAGTTTATTTGACTTTGTAAAGTACCCATGCGATGAGACTCAGCATTAACTTTTCATTTCTTTGTTAAATTCATTATTAATGTTTTCGTCTTTTCTTTATTATAATATAGTTCTTTAATAGTTAAAAGTGTAGTGTTTTGCTTTTT
Source organism: Copidosoma floridanum (assembly GCF_036245765.1). NCBI lineage: Eukaryota > Metazoa > Arthropoda > Insecta > Hymenoptera > Encyrtidae > Copidosoma > Copidosoma floridanum. Next base: position 15,275,572 of record NW_028321881.1, read on the forward strand.
TTACGAGAAGTTCCTTCCATGTGCTGCGCACCTGCAACTTCCAGCTTCCTCTCTCCTTTCGCTACAAGTCCGGCTACAATTAAATTATACAGTCCACTTAATTGACATACAAGTCAATCCGCAACATTTGGTCCTTTGAGCCGGATCTGTGGCGGCGGGAGGGAGCTGATAGCATTAGAAAACGGGCCTTCTCAAAATCTTTCTCGCATCGTGATCGCTAGGCGGCCATTTTGACTTGGCCACGAGGCATGTTCGCCGGCCTGCCTTTACAACGCGGCGACTCATCGTCTCGTCTCTCTCACTTTTATACTAGTAGTTCGTGCGCGTAGTGTGGCTCGTGCGCTTAGCGTCTCTCGCGTTCACTATAGTGTGTCGCGCTTAGTCAACTTGTTTACAAACCGCTTTTGCCCCTGTGGAGTCGAGCGCTGGTTGCATTTCTCTCGCTCCTATAAAACATTACCTAGTCAATGTTGGTTCGTAGTTTATTGTTTATAGTATTGCGCGTTGCTCTCTTTAGCTACTTAGTTTGTAAAGCATTCGCGTGTGCTCGACAGACGTGGACTCAGTGCGTGGCTCACTTTATAGCCTGCGGCCTTGTGCGCCATTATTATTATATATAAACCAAGCTCTCTGCTGTCGTCGCGCCTGCTGCTGCAGGCCACCCGCTGTGTCTGCTACTGCAGACTTCCTTGTCGTCGCGCCTGCTGCTGCAGGCCACCCGCTGCGTCTGCTACTGCAGACTTCCTTGTCGTCGCGCCTGCTGTTGCAGGCCACCCGCTGCATCTGCTGCTGCTGTTGCAGATCAATTTGGTATCTTCTGCTGTCGTCGCGCCTGCTGCAGTTGGCCACCCGCTGTGTCTGCTGTTACTGTAAGACACCCTAGTCCTTCTGTTCAAGGTTACGAATAGAAACTCAGGTATTGAAATCTGTTTGTATCATCTACTTACTCGCGGAGCTAACGATTATTATTATTCGAGTCAAGGTCACGAATAGAGAGTTTGTGCGAAATCAACTCGTATCAAAATAAATATAAACTAGTCGATTTCTTAAATACTTGTTATTAGTTTATTGTATAGATATTTTGTTCGTTTTTGTGATTTAAATTGTTTATGCGTTCATCGAGCTCGCGTACTCCCTTATAGATTTGTATAATTTAACTTAGTTTACTTAGTGCGTGCGTTTACTTCATAGCGTTGATTATAGTATTAGTTACGCATTAACCCCGCGATAGTTGTCGTATTAGATTTAAGTCATATGCTATAGATTATTAGTTGTGTTTGATTATCTTGCTATAAAAAATTAGTTACTTTTATAGCTTAATTGAATTTCCAAATTCAAGTTAGAAATATGGAGGCTCTTTACAGCGAACAACTTAGGCGCCACAAGAGAATTGTCAACGCTTTCGATACTTTCAGGAAGCTTGGTAAAGCTAATATGACAAAAGGGAAAGCTTGTTTGTATTTAGAGTCAGTTGAATATCATCTTTCTAACTTCAAAGTAGATCATTCGAATATTCTCAAGTTGGATGGGTTGGACGAAAAGCACGTTTATTTTACTTCGGATTTGCTTAATGCTACTATTGATGCTTACTTTAACGTTAAGGGAGATTTTTTAGAATACACTAGATTGTTTCCACCTGATCCAAGTCTTCCAATTCCTCCAGCCCCTCCAGTTCCCACAGATTCTGCTGGGGAGAACTCTTCGCTCCCAAAAATTACATTGCCACAATTTTCTGGGAATAACTCTGAATGGGAGCACTTTCGTGACTTATTCAGGGCTCTCGTTCATAGAAGAGATGTCGCATCGATTCTTAAGTTTCATATCCTGAAGGCGCATCTGTCGGGTGAAGCGCTTAGCTTAATTCAAGGTATCCCTGTTACCGAAGAGCAGTATCAGCATGCTTGGGACACTCTCGTTAACACGTTTGATAGTCAGCGACGTCTCGTCCAATCATACACTTCACTTATTCTTTCTTGCAAACAAATGAAGCTTGACTCTTGTTCTGAATTGAAGCGTATTCAAAAGAAAATAATTAGTCCAATCGATTCATTAGCTACATTGAATAGAGAATTAGGTTCTGCCGATTTATACATTGCTTGGATAGTCGATAGGTTCGATAATAACACAAAACGTAATTGGCAGCGATTCTTAGGTAATTCAACTGTTGCCCCCACCCTTCAACAAGTCCGAGATTTCATTAAGTCCGAAATCATTACATTAGAAGCACTCGACGTTAAAGCTCAGGTCTCAGCACCTAAAAGAGATAGTATTAAGGGTTCGTCTCATCTGACTGAGGCTAAATCTTCATCGTCTTGTCCTGATTGTCAAAAAAATCATCCACTTTATCAGTGCCCTTCCTTTAAATCCAAGCCCTGGGATGAGAAAAAGGATCTAGTTTTTAAGTCTCGTTTATGTCTAAATTGTTTCGGACGCCACTTAGTTAAGGATTGCAAGTCCGAGCGCTCCTGTTCTATCTGTAGTAAGAGGCATCACTCACTGTTGCACAGTGACCTTTTCAAAGCTCAAACTAGTTCATCAGATTCCTCGAATAGTTGTTCTGATGTAAAATATTGTGAGTCTGTCGAGAGTGGAGAGTCCACTCACCAGACCCATTATTCTCGTTTCAAAAGTTTTGGAGTTTTGTTAGCTACTGCTAGAGTTTACGTTATCGGTCCTACTGGGGTTAGGTTGATGGCCAGAGCATTGATTGACCAAGCATCGCAGGTTTCAATAATTTCTAGCTCGTTGTGTGATTTATTGAAGCTAAGTAAAGAGAAGAGTAACCTGAAGCTCATTGGAACAGGTGGAGTTCCTGTTGACACCCCTAAAAGTAAGGTCTTCTTCAAAGTGCAATCTCGATTAGATGCATCGGTTGAGTTTAAGGTAAATGCTTTGGTCCTCAATAAGTTTTCATCTTACCAACCACCCTTGATTAAGGTCGATTGTGGTTTTCAACACTTGATTGGTTTAGATCTAGCTGATCCAGAATTTACTAGTTCAGATAAGATTGACTTGCTTTTGGGAGCCGATATCCATGCTCTCATTGTCAAAGGCGGTGTTCGTAAGGGCCAAGTTAATGAGCCCATCGCCATTGCAACGGCTCTGGGATGGCTCGTTTCGGGTTCTGTCACGAAACACTCCCCTAACCTGGTAGTTAGTTCTCAACATTGTACTTCGGATATTGAACTCAATCGGTTAGTGCAGAAATTTTGGGAAACGGAGGAAGTTCCTCGCCCCAAGTCTACCCTCTCGGCTGAAGAGGAGAGTTGCGAGCAGTTTTATCGTAGTACGGTTAGTAGATTAGAAGATGGACGTTTCGTTGTCGGTCTACCCTTCAAAGAGGACCCAACTATTCGTCAACAATCTCAAATCGATTCTCATCATCAAGCAGTCTCAGTTCAAAATTCGTTAGAAAATCGATTTGTTAAAAACCCTCCTTTAAGAGACACTTACATCAAGTTTATGGATGAATATGAAGGGTTGGGTCATATGGTAGCTGTTAGTCATTCTTTACCCTGTTGGTACCTCCCTCATCACGGAGTCCTCAAGGCTTCTAGCTCGACTACCCAACTTAGGACGGTCTTCAATGGCTCCTCTCGGACTAGCGAGGGAATTTCCCTTAACGACCTCCTTCATATCGGCCCCAACCTTCTTCCTAATCTGTTCGATTTAATCTTAAAATGGCGTCATTATAGATATGCCTTTGTTACCGATATCGAGAAAATGTTCAGACAAGTGCTTGTTCGTGAGATTGATCGTCGTTACCAACACATTGTCTGGAGATCTGATTTACAAGCTTGCTTGAAAAGTTTTCAACTCACGACTATTACGTATGGCCTCGCTTGTTCTCCTTATTTGGCTTGTCGAACGATTAAGCAGTTAGCAAGTGATTGTGCTTCTCAGTTTCCTTTGGCTTCAGTCGTATTAAACGAAGAGATCTATATGGATGATATACTTTCAGGAGCACATGATGTACCCACCGCCGTAAAAAAGGTAAATGAATTGATTGAAGCCTCGGATACAGGAAATTTCCCGCTTCGGAAATGGGCGTCTAACGATCCTAATATATTACTTGGCTTGTCTCCACATTTGCTTAGTACTAATCCTCATCAATTTGGCCATCTTGAAGCTTCTGTGTCCGTTTTGGGATTTTCTTGGCATCCGAAAGAGGATGTTTTCCATTACAAAATCAATGCTCCCGAAGTAAAACAAATTTGGACCAAACGTTCTATTCTGTCAACTACGGCTAAATTGTTCGATCCTCTTGGTTGGTTATCCCCTACAATCATTTTTGCTAAAATTATTATGCAGGAACTTTGGTTAGCGCAGTTAGACTGGGACGCTGAAACCCCCTGCGAGATTCTTCAACGTTGGACTCATTGGCTTAGAGAGATTCAAGAGTTAAAAGCTATCACTATTCCTCGTTAGAATCATTTTTCTCCTGAGTTCGTTAGTCTAGAATTACACGGTTATTCTGATGCTTCTAAGGCTGCCTATGCCGCCGTGTTGTACTTACGAATTTTTAAGGAGGGTCAAGTCTTCGTTTCGCTGCTTGCATCTAAATCCAAGGTGGCTCCGTTAAAAACGCTCAGTTTACCAAAATTGGAGCTCAATGCTGCGCACTTACTTGCGAAGCTTGCGAAACACCACCTCGATACTTTTCCAATCAAGATTGATTCTGTACATTTTTGGTCAGACTACAAGGACGTGATTCATTGGTTGCACTCTCAGCCTTCCAAATGGCCTACGTTCATCGCCAATCGCTGCAGCGCTATTCATACGCTTCTTCCATTAGCGTATTGGCATTACGTCCCTGGAAGAATGAATCCCGCTGATATCGCTTCTCGAGGAGTGTTGCCGTCTCAATTATCAGCTAGTGCGACTTGGTTTTACGGCCCGCATCATCTTCACGAGAAAGAGTTAACATATCCTGAACTAACGACAAGACCGCGAGATCAAGAGTCCTGCCAAGCTACGACTTGTGGAGAAACTCCCCGAGTTTGGCCCTTATATTTGAAATTCAGTAATTTACATAAACTCTTACGCATTACCGCGTATTGTCTGAGATTTTGCTTTAAGGCTTATCATAACATGCTCAATCGACGGTCGCTAAAAAATTCAGCGCCGTTTAATACTACGTTAATTTCTCAGGAACCGTTACCAATCATTGGACCCCGTCTTTCTCGTTTGCGAATTCGTAGTCTACTTGAGGCTGAAAGTCTTGTTTTGAGCTCCAACGAGTTGAATAATGCCGAGTTCATCCTTATTCGGTGCCATCAGATGTTGTACTTTAAACATGAGTACGAGATCTTAGAGGCCGTTCAAGACTCTACAAACCGAGAGAGCGAGTCTGAGGTCATTTTACCTCGAAATAGTTCTCTTCTTCCCCTCAAACCGGTGTTGTTTAATTCCTTACTTCGAGTAGGGGGTAGGTTGAGTCGATCGCTCGTTTCTGAGCATTGCAAATTTCCCATCATTTTGCAACCGGGTGATCATCTTACGAATCTTATCATTCGTGATTATCATGTTCTCACATTGCATGGAGGTACGCAGCTCACGCTCACCACGTTGAGGCAGAAGTTTTGGGTTCTTCGTGGACGACAATCTGTTCGTTCGATCGTTTCACGCTGCTTCACGTGCCGTCGTTATTCTGCACCCACCCTCCAGCAACAGATGGCTGATTTGCCGGAAGCCCGAGTCGCCCCTGCTCCCCCGTTTTCTCGATGTGGCGTTGATTACGCTGGACCGTTTCCTGTTCGTTTGTCTAAGGCGAGAGGTAGAGGAACTCTCAAGGGTTACATCGTTTTATTCGTGTGTTGTTGCACTCGCGCCGTCCACCTCGAGCTCGTCGAAAGTTTCGATACAGAAAGTTTCCTCGCAGCTTTTAGCAGATTCACTGCTCGGAGAGGTCAATGTACTGACATTTTTAGTGATCGAGGCACTAATTTCGTAGGCGCATCCAAGGAATTGATCGATAAAGTTGAAATGGTAATTCGATCCGAACCGTTTTTAAATGATCTAGCTTGTCGTGGCACTAGATGGCATTTCAACCCCCCGGCTGCTCCCCATTTTGGTGGATTATGGGAGTCCGCTGTCAAGTCGGTCAAGCATCATTTGAGACGAATTATCGGAAATCAAATCCTTACTGTTGTAGAGTATTCCACGCTGCTCTGCCAAGTCGAAGCGTGCCTCAACTCTAGGCCGATCACCCCCTTGTCTGTCTCCCCCGAGGACCTTTTACCCCTCACTCCAGCTCACTTTCTTATCATGCGACCCTCATTTCTCGCTATTGAGCCCGACTTATCTGACGTCAAGATCTCTAGTCTGCATCGGTGGAAACTAATGACTCAAATGGTTCAACAGTATTGGCGCCGCTGGTCGTCCGAGTATCTGCAGCAGTTATTAACTCGAGTTAAATGGTGCCAGCCTCAAAGATCATTAAAGATAGGGGATCTTGTGCTCATTAAAAAGGAAAATACTCCCCCGGGTCACTGGCCGCTAGCTCGAGTTACAGAGGTGTTTTTTGGTAGGGATGGTTTGGTTCGCGTCGTTAAACTTCGCACTGATTTCGCGTCCTTAGAGCGACCCGTGACTAAACTCATCCTTTTGCGTGCGAGTTGCGAATGATTTGTAAAAGAGAAAGCGCTCTCTTATCATATTTTGTAAGTCTTATTTTAATGGTTTTTTCTTTTGTAAAACTGCGTTTAGTGCTTAAGAAAAATTGTTAGTTTCCTTTATTTTGAGTTTTGAGCTATTTTGAAATTGGTTAAAATTCTAACCATAGTGTGCGGTATTTTCTTTTCTTTTTCTTTATCTAATTTTCTTCGATACCCTAGACTGTTTTTTTAATCGTTGCTTCCCCTTCGGTCCAGCAAGGTCGGGGAGAATGTTAAGGATTCGAGAAAATTCTCGAAGGCTCTTGCCGACCCGGCGTTGTACAGCTGTCTGCTGACTACTGTACGAGTGAGAGAGAGCGCGAGTATGCGTGTGAGCGTGCGCGAGTATGTATGCATGTATGCGTGCGACTATTCCGGCCCTTCGTGTAGCGCCGAGCCGCTAGTCCACGTCTGTCCGCTCAAGTAGTCACAACGCTTATTGTTAAACCGCTTTTAGTTTATTTGACTTTGTAAAGTACCCGATCAATGGGACTCAGCATTAACTTTTCATTTCTTTGTTAAATTCATTATTAATGTTTTCATCTTTTCTTTATTATAATATAGTTCTTTAATAGTTAAAAGTGTAGTGTTTTGCTTTTTTTACGAGAAGTTCCTTCCATGTGCTGCGCACCTGCAACTTCCAGCTTCCTCTCTCCTTTCGCTACAAGTCCGGCTACAATTAAATTATACAGTCCACTTAATTGACATACAAGTAAATCCGCAACAACCAGAGTCTTAAGGAAATTGGCTTATATTCAAAAAAAATTTATTTCCGCAAGGTTAATTGTTGCCTGTCAATGTTGCTTTACCAAGATACAAAAGTAAAAATTGATTATCCATGTAAATTCATCATGATGATAAATTAGTTTAAAAAAAATATGGTTTTAGAAGAATTTTTCTTCATTTGATTAAATGGTATTTAATAAGAAAGTTTTACTAAATCATTTTATGATCAGTTATCCCTACCAATATCATCAAGATTGAAATTTAAAAAAAAATGTCTTACTCAAAGTTAAAATCTTAGACTCATAATTAAGTAGTTAATAATAAATTTTTTTGGTTCAGTATATGAACTAATCGGAAAAAACAAATGAAACAAAATTATTTAGTAATCTTTACTGAATTATTTAAATCTTCTTCCTGTAAAAGGTAGGACTAACGGCGAGAACGACGATTTAGATATTCTTATAGTTTAAATTATTATAATTATTAAAAACTGATCAAAGGTCACCAGTAGGCCATTAGCAGTATCCAATCAGTGGTGCGAAAATTCTCTAAACATTTTATTTATCCGAATTTTTTCAGAATCATTTTATTTAAAATAACGGAGGACCGTAACGAATTTCTAACCAAAGCGTCTACCTATTGTGTAAGGCATTGGAAGGTTCTTAAAAATATTGATCTTATTATAATAAGGTCACATTGTGTAGAAGGTCGGTGGGGGGCAAGAATGGATCTTACTAAAAGTTGTGCAAGGCAGTTGGGGGACTGTTCATTTTTTAAAGAATTGTGGTGGTTGGTGGAAGCATCCAGAGTTTTTTTTAAATAATTGTAAGGATCAGTGGAAAATTTCTTCTATGTTGTTACCAAGAGGTATGACAAATCTCACATTTTTTAGACTACCTTTAGATTTAAATAACATTGAAACACTGTTTTTAGAACTTAAATCTGTGAAAAAAATGTAAAAGAAGTAGATATTATAATATGGAGTAAAGCGTTAATGGTTCTAAAGAAAGCTTAGGAAATAGTGGATTTCACGATGTGGTGGTTCTTCACGATCGTGCCGTATCAAAGTTACGCGGGCCTTTGTGGTTTCTTAGTTTTTGATTAGTGTATTACTTACAACATAAAATTTGTCGTACTGGCACTTGACTCTAATAACACTGCATACATAAACAAATAAGCATACCAATAAAATTGGATTGACTAGAGTATTCTAAGTCATATCTGCCTAATGCAATATATACATACAGTTCATACTTATAAACGTATCAGTCGAGTTAACTCTCGAATCTCTGCAATTTAGTTATTTAATGTAAAAAAAATCAAACATGACACCGTATTAAGATTGGATTTATAAGCTGGCTTAATAGTGTAAGATGAGAGAAATTTTTTTGTTAAGGTTGTTACCAGATCAAAAATAATTTAGTACTTATAAGTATTTTAAAAAAGATTTAATGAAATAAAGTATACCTAATTTATATAGTGTACTAACTTATTTACATTGGTCGATTAAAAATAAAAATAAAATTTCCTTGTTTTACAGTATTGATTGGATGTTGTAGAAAAAAAAATGTATGTGAAATTCTTATAACGTATAAATCTGTGTCACTACCTTTAAAAAAATTTTATTTTTAGCTAGTATTTATAATGATTTTGAAATCTGTTAACAGCTCATATTATATCTATGCTAATATTGACTGCAACAACTGAACTTAAGTATCAAGTGATTTATTAGGTGACATTTCACATGATCTTTTGGCATGATGATTCAAGTGATATATCACCTGATAAATCACCTGATTTCTGTAGATAGCAAACCAGCTACACAGACAACAGGGCTTCATGTTTCAAAAGGTGAAGTACACTTGTACTAGAATCGTATGACTGCTATGTCTGCTTAGATCGCTTGTAAGCAATTCGTACAATACCAGCAGGGTTTCAAGTGTCCTATTATTTTATTTGCCCATAACGGATTCTTGTTTATTACTTATTGGCTTATAAATAATTTTATCTATTTATGTTACTACCTAATAAATTTTAATGTTTCACGAAGATTTAATAACCAACGACTAATCAGATTTTTACAACAATGTTTACTGTACACATAATTTAGCAGTTGCGTTAAAGGGTTTGCGGACTCGTTGCAGATTTTGAAATTTACTTTGCAGGGTAGGAAACAGCAGAAAGGTAAATTAACTTTGAGAGCTTTCTTACGGAACTTTATACCAGGGTAAAATCCACAAGCACTGCATAATGCTGTTGAGGACGTCCAGGCTTTGAAAAAACTTTTTCAAGTTATCCTTGTGCTGGTTAGATTCTAGGAGGTACGATCCTGCACTGGATAGAAGCTGGAACTTGCAGGGTGAAGGAGCAGGGAATAAAAATAAACGTGAATGCATAAACTAAAGTTTGACTTTCACTATTTTGGATCAACTTTATTATCTTGGCGTACAGATTCACAAAAAAAAAAATGAAGAACTCAGCTTCGAACGACTGACTCTCATACTCGTCGTAGTGTGGACTGTGCTGCTGCAGCGTGAGGCATGGAGCTCAGACCCGCACTCTCTGACTCGCTGTAGCAGTGTGCATGGCACTTTTCACAAATGGTATACATGCGTGGAGCACTCGGCTCAAACTCAAATCGCCTCTGACACACACATACACATACACACACATGACACAGAGTGTCTAACGTCATACGTGCTCCCCAAGTTAGTGTACAGAAGCTAGGACGAGCAAATGGACGTCAAGAGAATACGAAGAAATAGTCCAAGCATACGCTAACAAACAACTTTAGTCACAATGTGGCAGTAAACTTGGTATAAAAAATGACCTTGGAACATTTTTCACCTACAATTAGACATAAAGCAGAGGTAAACTTCATTTTGAGATTACAAACAAAAACAGAATTGGATTTATTATAGTTTTTTGCTTGATAAATTCAAATCTTATCATACCTATGAACTAAATAATAAGAGGGGTGGTAAAGTAAGCCCGCGAATACAAAATTGCACCTATTCGGTAGTTACAAGAGATATAAAGAGTAACCTTTGATTCAATCTCCGAGACGATGCGTCGTAATATTAGCTTATGGAATTGTCAGGAGCCATTGAGCTCTTATGCATTGACGAAGATTTTGGTACGGACTTCGATTCAGGCTGGGAGCCTGGAGTCAGCATCCGTTTCGTCGATTAAAACATCTTTAGTGTAATAATTTGAGAATCGATGAACTCACGTAAACGAGCAAGGGAAAAAGGTTTATCACTATTACTTAAGTGTTTCTACCAAATTGTGTTAGTAAAGTGATCAAACCTACTGAGGATGAGCAAGATAAGGACGTCTGCCCGAAGTTACGAGATAATCTAAGGGGCCAAGAGTCTCTTTAGATAGATGTTTTATTTTTACGCAGAAATTTGACCTCACATTAGGGTAGCTGAGAATCATGCTAGTGTATGAAGTGACCTGGCATTGCTTATTCACGGAAGCACCTAAGCACCACCTAACCAACTACCACGGAGCTAGCTACGTGGGTTAATTTGCATAGCTTGCTACTGGCTAGCTATAATCATATTATAAATATATGTACATATCGTTTGACGGCAAAATGATTTGTTCGTTCATCATCAGGTTTTCACGTAAAAATTGATGTACATCTCTAAAATAATCAAAAAAAAGCAAACGTAGATTTTTCTGCGTCCCAAGCCTGGTGTGCTATATATATACATACTTATAATATAATTATAGCTAGCCAGTAGCTAGCTATGCAAATTAACCCTCGTAGCTAGCTCCGTGGTAGTTGGCTAAGTGGCGTTTAGGCACTTTCGTACTTATTATAATAAACTTTTACGAGGGCTTCTAAAGCCTGAGTATAATTATCATCCAAGGGGGATATTTTTTACAAAGTCGGCCGCGTATCCGGTTACATAAGTTCAAAGATGCTGGTACTTGATTATAGCCTGGAGCTTGGTTTTAAAATAAACTAAGGCCTTTCAAACGTTGCAAAAGCTTTGCAACTTCTTAAATTGGCCTGAGAACATTGGAATATTTACAGATGGTAAAGAAGACAAAATGTGTACAGCAAGGGCTGAAGTGGAGATAGTGATCGCGATTGGCATAGTCGTGAGACTAAAACGGGACGCAAAGTCTTTGAATTCACCCGCCACAAGGCAATAGGTCTCTTCGAACTCATCAATAATTTGCTTTTGAAGTAGTCATACTCGTGAAAGCCCTCATCAAGATTCAGAATTTGATTATAAACTGCTAGGATTTATACATGTGAATCGTTGACTACTTTAAGGTGATTTGCCAGTGGGTTTGTTCGCAGTAGTAGTATCGTGGCCTCACGCTCTCTCTCACTACATTGCTTACTGCTCATCAGGTTCTGTATAAAGTCTGCTATATGTAATAGCCTCAGCTGTATATCTATATATGGGGTCCATATTCACAATGGAACCATGAACAGTCACCTTCTCCGTTGAATATCTAAATAAAATCTAGGCTAACCCCCCATTTATCCAGTACGAGTAAAAAGCTCGTGATCTTGGCTACAGATCTGTTATTTTAATTTTACTGCCGTGAGCTTGATTAAAGTTATATTTATATAGTTCTCGTAGGAATCCGTAAGCTTTCTATTCTTGACCCTTCTGTAAGTATGATTCTCCTACAGCTTTTTTGTCAGATTTAACACGCTAAGGGGGTATAACATTTTGAGAGTAAGTACTTTGATACTTCAATAATAACCTCGCAATATTTTATCAAGTTCATGAAACTTTTTAGTTTACTGGTGAACCACCTTCATCAAAGACTTGTATTGACCCACAGTCGTTCTAGCTGCGCCTATCTTTTTAAAGCTCTCGACAGCATTATTTATCTTTTTGTACAATGCTAGCTGCTAAGCGTAGAGACTTTCCATGTCAGTCATTTAGGAAAATGTAAATAAACAGTCACAAGATCGAATCAGCTGACCCGTACAATGCAAAGCGATAAATACCAATAGTACTACAATACGTTAATTAAGCTAAAATATCTCGTGAATAATAATTACATTTCAACTGACTAAAGAGACATATTTAACAGTTGCTATAGTATTAAAATAATGAAACACTAACATATACGCTCACGCAGATGTAATCAAAGTCAAGCCTGATTTTCGATTGGCTATCTTGACATCGTAAAACAGGATCATGGAGCTCGAAGAGAACTCGCAGCAGCAGCGATCAGCAGGTGCAAATCCTTGTCAGCAGCAAGCGCTGGTATGCAGCATCGGCAAACACAGCTATTGGGTAGCCTGCAGAGAAGTGGAGTGAGAGCAGCAGAAGCTTTCTGTAGGGGACGTGTAGGCAGTAGTGTAGCAGCAATGATGCTGATACTTTCAGGTAGACCGTTCACCTATGGAGAAAAAATGGCCGTCCTCGATAGGAAAGCCCCTGAGTCACGCGTAGCTAAGGCGATGATGATGGGGACCGTAGCGACCTGCGGGCTCGGCAACCTCAGTGAATCAAGGGCCAAGGGCGAGCTGGGAGCTTGGCAACCTTGATGACAGTTTTAAGGCCAAGGGAAAACGGGGCTCGGCAGCCTCAGAGACGATGAGGCCAAGGGTGAGCTGAGAGCTTGGCAACTTCGAAGACGATGGGGCCAAGGGCAAGCTAGGAGCTCGGCAATATCATACAATCCTCAAGACAGAAATTAAAGCTAAACATTTTGCTAAAAGCATGTGTCAAATTAACAAGGAGAGACAATTAAATTAAAAATAATGATAGATCTCAATAAGTCTACTTTAATTTGGTATAAAGATTCATCATCGTCAAGAATAACAAATAAACTGTCAAAGGTAGGAATCACTCATGACGTAATGCAACAGACTTATGACATAAATAGACGAAATAGCTTGCGTGTTCTGTTAACGAAAAATTTTGAAGGGAAACTTAAAGAAATGATAAGATTCAGAACTAAATATTGATATAATTCTTGATATTGCCTTGTGTCCGTTTTTAACACAGAAATGAAAGCTACACACGTTCTTTATGGCAATACTTTTTTCAATGCTCTCGATAACTCAACTTTTGTATAATATGTAAAGGTAAAACCAATTATTACTATCTAATTATCATTTTTAACAAATGTAAATCATGAAACGGTTTCACTGATTAACTGACCGCCATATGAGTGAGTAGATTAATTTAAATCGGCACGCGGAGTCTGAGCGTCTGCTCGTTTAAACAGCAGACATTTCACTCTTACTGATCGATAAATGATTACTTTTACTTTGAAATATTGTATACTATTTGTCTGATAAGCCTAATAAGCCCCAATTTTCGTTATACTATTAGAAAGCCAAAAAGTTTTTCTTTCACTACGAACTTTTTCCATCACGATCTTAAGTCTCCTGTACGAGATATTACATTATATCGTAGAATGGAAGAGAAGCCTCCATAAGAATTTATGTTAAAAGTAAGTCTTTTAACTGACTCGTTTTCAAAAATTTGCCTGATAAAGGGACTCAAGATTTTAAGAGAAGATGCTTTATACCTTTAGTAAAAATCTCTTCAAATTTTGCTGTGAGTTAAATCAATGGGTAACGTGAATAACCACCGTATTAGACTTGTATGGTATTGATTTACATTTTTGAGGAGAAACAGTAATATTAGGTGGAGACTATGCAAATTTTACCAGTTTAAGAATCATTTTTGTATTAGCTACCATAGAAAAGTCAATAAAGGTCTCTTATTTTTTAAAACGTTTTAATATTTAAAAAAAAAAAAAAAAAATTCAATATCACAGAATAAAAGGTTTTCGTCTTTGTTATTAGACGTAGGAAGAAAAAAAATTAGTATCTTTACAATACCATATGAATGGAAAACGAAAGACTTTTGCATTATAATTTTTTGTAAGCAAGTATTTTTTACATAAACCGAGTTATTTTACCATCTCATAACGAATACACTTAATTGTAAAACAATAAAATAATAAACATTATGGAAGGAACTGCTACATCCTACAACAGTATTGATTATGCAACAGCACCAGGAACAGATGAATCTGACGAAAATATAAAATTAATTTCGCTAGTTAAAGTTTTAAACCCAATTTATGGAGGCTTACCACCTTATGACATAATATTCAAAGTAATTCCAGTTGTTTAATGTTATTTAACTAATGTTGACAAGAAATTTACTAATCATAGACGAATTATATAATGGAACTCGTGTACGTATAACAAAATTATTCAAGTATAATATTATAGCTGAAATCATCATAGGTGAAAGCAAATGACAAAAAGTATTTATGACTAGAATTAATTCAAGTATTTTAAATCATTTTTGTTTACCGTTTGCCTTATATAGAAAACAATTTCTTCTGATTTTGGATTTTTCTATGGCAATAAATAAATCGCAGAGCAGAAGTTTTGGTTCGATAGGATTAAATCTTAAAAAACCTTTATTTTCTTATAGCTAATTATATGTAGCTCAATTTTTATACACAAATCCAAATAATGTTTTCATTTAAAATAATTCAGAAGACAAATTAAAAATAAAAACTATTGTCTGGCACAATATTCGTGATGAATTCCGACGTCATTATATCTTCGTATCAAACATCAATGTATTTAAAGAAGTATTATTGACGTAAAAATATCTACAATAAAACGTATTATAGCTTCAAAATATTTGAAGTAATTGTATTTTCAGGAATTGAGATTTTAAATCTAAGTATTAAATTTTAAGATTTCAAGACTACTCTTTAGTAACTGAGCATACAAAAATGTATACGAAAGTGGTACATGTCAACTTTATGGAGAAATAATTAAACATAAGCAAAATTTAGCAAAAAATTTGGAGAAGTACAAATTTTAAAAAATCCATATATGTGACACCTGTAATCAGTTACAAAAGAGCTTGTCAATTTAAAAGGCACTGTTTAACGCACGAAAAAATCATCAACAAAAATGTTTCTTGATAATGTGGAAGAATATTTTTAAGAAAAGATACTACACAAAGACAATTAAACTTACAGAAAACTAAAAAAGTAATTTTTAAACAATATCCTTTGTCAACTTAATGAGATTCTTTAAATAAATGCTTGAAACTATTTTGAAATATTAATATACATGTATTATTCAAGAGCTCATTGGTTTATATACGGTTTGATTTTCAGATAACATTATTTAGAAGAATGTTAAATATTATTATTGTTAATTATTATTTTAAAATAAATGAAAATTGTGATGTGTTAAAAAAATTGTATTGTTTCTGATACGTCTATAATGTTTAAGATGGAGAAGGGGTTGCAATGGGATTGGGCAAGGGGGAAAGTGTGGGGTAGTGTGGGGAAGGGTGAGGCAGGGTTGGAAAGCAAACCGTAGGGTATAGTGAAAAAAACTATATAATATAGGAAAATACATGTATGTTAGTCCGTTCTGTTAGATTTGCTAGCTTATACTGATTTGTAATAATAAAATAAGTACTTATTTCTATATACTTATCAAGTTACACTGTTTTTTATTTGTCCTGCTAATATACCTCATCAGGTTAGAAGTGAAAGTTAACGCTGTCAACTGTAAATTTTTTTGTAAATTGTAGAATGTATTCGGGAGAGAGGACGTTTTTGAAAAGAGCAGAAATAGTAAAACGTCTCAGAATAGTAGCAGTGCGGTTGCAGAAGAAGAAATATTTTTTTAATTTCAAGGAGTGCTCAAAATGATCAGTCACTAGAAGTTTCGTGCTTCCATGTACGAGAATCCTGCTCTTGAGGATAGTGAGAATGGTAACGAATCAATGATAGACTATCCCGTAAACTTCTTAACGATCATTTAAGATAGGTGGTATGTATATGTTACAATAAAAAAGAAAACAAAAGTCCGTAAATAGAAGCTAAAACACGTGATTTGTGATGGATTAAAAATTCGTCTGACCGCTCAATTTGTTTTATAACTTAGAGATGCATGCATCCCATTTATTTTATTTGCAATAAAATTTTTTTTTTATTCGTGGAATTTATTATATGAAATCGTATTTATTGGTATTCGTTGAAAACAAGGTTATCGAGTAGGTTATATCGGCTTTCTTTCGATTTCATTATCCATGACAACAGGTTCTTGTAATTATAACCGACAAAAAAAGCAAGTGATGACTTGCCGTGGCACATGTAAGAGTTACAAGAGATGTGCGGGTAGGTGACGTATATGGGCAGTCTGGGCCGACGCGTAGCGGATGTTAGATGTGATTGTGTGGTGACTCGATTACTTGCGTGCGTGTCCATGCTTTACAGATAAACTTACGTTAACTACGTATATTCAAACAGCTACACACATTTGCTTAGTATCTCCGTCGATTTGTGTGTGGCTATGAACCTATACTTAAGCCAAATTTAATCTCATGATACAGACTATACGAACGAAATTAAATCATCATAAATTTCACAAACTTATTCTAATAATATATTTCATTTGTTCGTAAAACTTAGTAATCAAAACAAACTAAATAAATTTTGTGTTTTAAAAAAAATTTCAGATCTTAGGAATCCACTTGTACTTCTTAAATTTATCTATGCAAACTCCCTCTTGACTGAAGCTTACAAAAATGAGTATGTAGATTTCTTGATTAAGGGGGGAACATAAGGATTTAATTAGGACATGGAGGTGACAACTGCATACGGGATTAAAACTCAGTTAAGTTAATTTTTTTTTTTATAAGTAGTCTGAATTAACCATTCGTTATGTGATGCTCAAAATATCTTTAAAATTTGAAATTACTCTTTCTTGTATAACACTACACGTTAACTCTTACAGTTAGGTACTTTGGACTAGTGTTTTTCACTGATATCTTGTGTTTAGCCACAGTTAACTACACTGAATGTGTTACTTGCAGTACTTGTGTGTAGTTGTCCAGTTGGATTATTTGTAAAATACTTATCGTACTTAACGTGAGAATTCATCAACTTCGTAGGGATCAATCTGGAATTTATATTTCTAAGAGAGCTTAAAGCTGTGATATTTTTGATGAGAATTTTGTAGCCATACAGTTACAACGTGCAGAAGTGATGATGAAAAAGCCAATATACATTGGTCTTAGTGTCTTAGACTTATCTAAGACACTTGTACATCGCTTTCCCTACGATTATATACTTACCGAATTCAAAAATTATTATGAACTTTTATACACTGATACAGACAGCCTGATGTATGAGATAACGAGCCATTATATTTATGAAATGATGGAATCTAATTTTTATAAATTTGTTACTTCAGATTAATCAGAAAATAAAAAGTTTACGATGCCGTTAAAAAATAAGAAAATTGGGCTCAAGACAAGTGCAATGGCAATATTATACTGAAGTTGGTTGGGATCACAAGTAAGATGTATAGTATTCTCATTAAAAAGAAAAATGTGATTAAGAAAGTGAAAGGTATAAAGAGTAATGTTGTCAAAGCAACTATCGATTTCAGCTACTACACTAAATACTGTCAAATAAATTGACCCACCCTTCTTTTTTATTTAAGTAAGATTGAATAACGAGGTAATAACATTATTAAATTTATTACTATTATAGTGATGAATTGTCTCATTTCGGTCAAATTTTCCTTCATGCGCATTTAAAGTTTTCAAGATTTGTTTTTATTTAACTAAATTATTTGGTGTCATGTGATTTTTATCAGGATGCTTTTTTTTAAGCAACTTTATTAATCCATCAGTCATTGCATATCTTAGATTTTTTGTTTGAATTTTAATATTTTTGAAATGTATAGGTGAATCACCAAATGCATGAAGTCCATTTTTTTCTTTTTTTATCCCATAAATTCGATCCAGTTCTGGCTCATTTCTATCAAGTATTTGTAAATATGGATTCATAGGTATATTTTGATCGACATTATGGGTTAAATCATCATCTTCGCTATTTTTATCTACCGTATCATAGTCTTTGACGGAATCATTCGATAAAAGAGCATGTTTTTTATCATCACTATTAGTATTAACTGATTGCAACATTTATGCGTCAGTTTTTTAAATTTTTTGCTTAAAAGGCTTAAAGGATTTTTTAGATAAAGATTCAGAGCTAAGTGGTACGTTTTTAACTTTTTTTGTGCCATCAATAATTTTATGAACGGGGTCAGTAATGGGCTTGAAAATCTCTCCAATGTGCTTTTCAAGATATTCTCTTCCCGACTTTACCAATCGATGCTTATGTCTCACAGCTTCTCTAGCTTTTTCAACTTGCTAAAAAACATCTTTTTCCTCACGAAAAGCGTTCATGTTGACCATTTGATGATTAACAAAAGACTAATATTCACTTAATAAGTAAAAGTACTATTTATAGCAAACGAATCAAATCCTTTCCTATATCTACCATCATCGACATATCTTTCCTTATCTATCACGATAAATCTATGTTTCCCAACTTTCCAACACTATCCATAATTTTTTGAATTTATTGTACGTTATATCAGTATTAACATGATCATTATAGATATGTTTCAAATTAATATCAACTTGTAGAAATATTACTAAGAGGTGTAAATTATCTCTGACTGAATGCTTTGGAACTTGAGCGTAGGATTGGCATAGATAAAAGCAGTCAACGCTCTTGTGACGTCCCGTGCAGAACAAGGCTTTCACATTATCTTGTTTTTTTCACAGGCAATGTCATCAAATATCATTATGAAGTTGAGTAGTGCCTTATCCAGAGATATGACTGATTCATGATCGCGGTATGAAAAATACTTTACACCATCCATGGGCTTCAACAGTTGTTCTAGAAACTTATACTTTGGCTGATTCAGTGACTTTGAGTATAGATAAACATTCTTAAATCTCAATCCATTGGGGTGAGTAATTAAAGCCAGCAAGCTGTTTGTTTCTCCACAGTTTGACAGACCATAAAGAACAGCTCTTATCGTACCGGGTAGCAAGTCACCACGGCATTTAATCTTTTTATCTTGCTTAACGATTTTATCAAAATTCATAACAGGAAGCTTTGAAAGACTGAAACATAATACTGTAAATAATTTGCCTTAATATTTTCAAACTCATCGGTCATCATTTTCTCTAACCTTTTATATTATTTTGTTGAGATGACGATAGAAAGTTGAGTATTGTATTCTACGAAGCTCATGTTTGCTGTATGCTGACTTAGCTGAGACTGAAACATGATGCTGTAAATAGTATGCTTCCATTCTTCTAAGTTCGTTCATCATATTTTTTAATCTTGCTTATCAGTTTGTTGAAATTTGTGACAGGTAGTAATATATTCTGTTCTCAAAGCTCGTGATGACTGTATGCTGAAATATAAACTGTAAATTTCAAGCTCATTTATCATTAAGCCCTTGGAAGGTAATGACCATTCATCGTCGCAAAGGTTGTGGACTTATAAACATACTTATCAATAAACTGCCTGTAGAACTGCACACACCAGGGTATCAATAGTGTGGGTTGGGCACTAAACTAGCCAAAAGATTAGCTCGTGGAGATCCAGGTATCAATCCATTCGATCAGACTAGCAAACAACACGATATAGGCTATTCTCAGAATCGAGAATACATTGCAGCAAGAAACACCGCTGACAAGATTCCAGCTCAAAAGGTGTGGCAAAGATTCAAAGCCGTGGACACTAGTTCAGAAAAAAAATTTGCTGCTCTTACTGTTACCAGCACCATGAAATTAAAATCGAAACTTGGCATAAGATTAATCTCTCGTACAAATTCTAGTAAAGTAAGTAAGAAAAAAATAAAGCCAAAGAAGACTACTTTAAAAGGTTTAATTCAAAGTTCCTCAAAGTCTATGGTTCCTAGTAGTAGTGCTCGAAATGTTATAAGTTCGCTTCAAAGGGAGCGCAGGATGCAGTGAAAAAATCTGGTGGGAAAAAAAATATTTTCATACCTCGAGTACTGTCAATCCCACAAAAAACTGGTGGATTCATATCATACATCATTCCTGCATTTGCTATCTTAAGTGATATGGGCACTATCACTAATGGTGTGACTGGAGTTGTCAAGGCTATCAATGATGCTAAAGTTGCTCGAAAACAGCTAGAAGAGAGTGAGAGGCACAATAAAGAAATGGAAGCACTCTTACTTTAAAAGAGACTATTCTTCTAAACTATATAAATACGGCTCAGGTCTTCATCTAAGGCCTAAAAAAGTCTTCAAAGACGGAAAAAAAGTTGTTTCTACGTAAACTGCCTCATCAAGCTCTCACACAATATGACCTTATCAAGTATGCAAAATTTTCAAAAATACCACATTCCCGTGGAGTTCCCAGGAGAAATCCTTTGCCAGCTTATGGCCCACGTTTCTCCGAATCAGCAATCGTTAGTCTCAATGATAAGGATGGTCCTCGTACTTACTGGGTTGCCTATAGAAAAGGAGGCAGTAACGTGATGTATTTTGACAATTTTGGTAACCTACAACCACTAATTGTTTTAATGCTTTATCTTGGTGTTAATTATGTCAAATATAGTTATAAAAGGTTCCAACATTTTGGTACGTATAACTGCGGTCATCTATACTCAAGCTTTTTTGGTAAAAAACTTCATTATTAGCCTATACAGCATGATATGTAACGGTGGCATTTCCCGAGAACTGCGTGTAGAGCGATTTTTTCTGACGCGAACCCCGTTGGAATTAATTTTTTAGGGCAAATAGCTTTTAAATGGGAGCCGATTGAAAATACGTTCCAAACTACCCCTAAATAGGGTTGGAAAGCTATAGCGCGCCCGCATAAACTCGCGACGTTGCCACATTGTTATTGGAGCTTAGTCGGTAAGCAGTGAGAACTATATCCATGTGCGCACGCAAGAGCGTCAGCTACTGCTGGTAACTTGAAGGTTGAATGTAAAAATTTTTACCTTAAGGTAAATATTGTCTGCTCCTTATGTTGTCAGTTGTTTATCCATCACGCGCTTACTGTCTTTCTCACTCTCATGTTGGACAAAAGCATCTTTAAATTTTTATACTTAAGTAATGTTACCTCGAATGGTTACCTTGGCGGGTACTTCCCGGGCACTTCCTCGGGTACTTCCCGAGCACTTCCCGGGCACTTCCCTGGTACTTCCCGGGCACTTCGCGGGTACTTGGCGGGTACTTCCGAGGCACTTGGCGGGTACTTCCTGGGCACTTCCCGGGTACTTCCTGGGCACTTCCTCGGGTACTTCCCGGGTACTTCACGGGTACTTCACGGGCACTTGGTGGGTACTTCCCGGGCACTTCCTCGGCTACTTCCCGGGCACTTCCTCGGCTACTTCCCGGGCACTTGGCGGGTACTTCCCGAGTACTTGGCGGGGACTTGGCGGGTACTTCCTCGGGTACTTCCCGGGCACTTGGCGGGTACTTCCTCGGGTACTTCCCGGGTACTTGGCGGGTACTTCCCGGGCACTTGGCGGGTACTTCCCGGGTACTTGGCGGGGACTTGGCGGGCACTTCGTCAGGCACTTGCCGGGTACTTCCCGGGTACTTGATTATTGCAATTTATGAATGGACTCGTTCTAAATCGTGTACAGACGACATACCCGGGAACGTAAGCAAGACATACCTAACAACAATATTTTTGACAAAGAGCTCGACTATTTTTGCAAAAACACTTTCGTGTAGAGTGGACAAATCCCTACTAATATGGTATTTTACTTTCATTCGAGGTAACATTACTTAAGTATAAAAATTTAAAGATGCTTTTGTCCAACATGAGAGTGAGAAAGACAGTAAGCGCGTGATGGATAAACAACTGACAACATAAGGAGCAGACAATATTTACCTTAAGGTAAAAATTTTTACATTCAACCTTCAAGTTACCAGCAGTAGCTGACGCTCTTGCGTGCGCACATGGATATAGTTCTCACTGCTTACCGACTAAGCTCCAATAACAATGTGGCAACGTCGCGAGTTTATGCGGGCGCGCTATAGCTTTCCAACCCCGTTTAGGGGTAGTTTGGAACGTATTTTCAATCGGCTCCCATTTAAAAGCTATTTGCCCTAAAAAATTAATTCCAACGGGGTTCGCGTCAGAAAAAATCGCTCTACACGCGGTTCTCGGGAAATGCCACCGTTACATATCATGCTGTATATATGTATTTTAATATTCAAGTAACATTAGTCATCAACGAATCGTTATGGGAAAATAGTTGATATTAAGTTTATCAGAAACATCATCCATTTTCAAAGCACACTATTTTCCACCTATCAAATTGTCACCAGCATATAGTTATGTTCTTGGTCTAGTAGAACTCCTAATTTTCAATTCAATTTTAAATATCGTAAAAGTAATAATAAACCTTACGTAGGCGATCAAGTAGTTGTTTGTCCAACCAGCAGCTACGAAATTCAAGATATTAGGTCATTTTTGTTCGACGGATTAAAATCTGGTGATATAGCTATTAGCATCAAACCAAACAATAAAACTCTTTGCAGCAAGATAACGTGTAGTTGTACTATTGTTACGCCAGTGTAACGTATGGGGTTTGAGCTAAGCTTTCGCTTGTTGCTCAGGATTTCTTTTATTTAAGTCTCCTGTTTGGGTGGTCAGATAAACAAAAATAGGCCGTGATGCGAGGCGGTAAGGTACGTGAAGGAGGTACAATCCCATGCCAGTCGCTCTCGCGAGACGGTGCAAAGGTGCCATGAGCAGATCAACTAGATTGCTCTTTCGCACAAAGACAAGCTGTTTGAGGGGTTCAGAAAGGCTGCTCGTAAGGATGGTTGCGTGAGTAAAAATTAAAAAGATAGGTTTGTATTAAAATTTTGCTTACTGTTTTTTTTATTGGTTGCAAACACTAGAGGCAACCTGAATCGACCGATATTTTGACCGCAGAAAACTAGGATAATTTGAAAGAGTGCCGCCGATTAAGAGCAGCAGTGTATGGAACTTGACCAAGATGAGTCAAGCAGAGGACCTTGACCAAAAAAGAGTCGAGGATGATAAGATTGCTTGATTGAGACTGGCTAGTATAGGAGGCTTCGGGCCTTTCATACGGTGTCGCATGGGTCGATTCGGGGGTGCCGTTCTTGTGTACACGCTTAGTTGGTGTATTGGGAAGAGGTCCTGAGTGCGAATCAGGATAGTGATCATCGAATGGGAAAGCTTGATTTCAAGGTCACGCTCTTGTATAATTCAGGGCCGCCTTCCAGGTTTCAGAACGTGATGGCTTGCACTACTCTCCTCACATCTAGCATTTCTTATAACTAATAGTATTACTGAAGTAGTTCTAGTTATTAAAAAAAGCGAGTGGTAAAAACAGTAATGGCTTAGCAGTAGCAGTGATAACAAAAATAAAAATAATAATAGCAAATGTAGTAGCAATAGCTTCAGCAGTGGCAATATAAGTATTAATTGCAAAAATGAAAATACAAAAAAAAA
The DNA here is from genome assembly GCF_036245765.1 of Copidosoma floridanum. Lineage (NCBI taxonomy): Eukaryota > Metazoa > Arthropoda > Insecta > Hymenoptera > Encyrtidae > Copidosoma > Copidosoma floridanum. The sequence continues at coordinate 15,299,291 of NW_028321881.1, forward strand.
TAATGATAGTAACAAAAAACGTAATAGTAATAGTAATCTAAGTATAAATGTTGTTAATAATTATCATTATGCTGTTTATTTATATTTATAGCTGTGGCAATATTCTTGAGAGTAGGAAGGAAAGGGGGAAAAAAGGCCGTTTAGTTGTATACAGTAGAGGTGGCATGGGGTTGCTTGTTACAGTGCAGGAGTAAGGAGGGCACCAATGACCATTGAGGTGTGTGGCTTGGTTTTATTTGACTAAAAACAACATTCGTTGTTTGTCACCTCTTGGAATTTTTCCACAAGTTGGCGTGTTTTAGCGTCTGAGTTTTCACGGAAAATTTTATCTAGAGCAACACTGCATGCGAGTGTGTCTTTTTTGAAACGGTTCCTTCCCGAAGGTGATGAGAAACGTCGAATACCTCTTTTTTTTATGCTGAACGTGCGGATAAATAGGAGTAGCAGAGAGCGAAGATGTGGGAGTGCAGAAGAGTGGGTGTGTCTGGTAATTAAAAATTTTTAAAGAGTCGGCTGCAGACGTTTTACTATTAACTTAAGACCAAAAGATCCTACAGGTCGTCTTCTAGGCTTTACTAAACGAGTTTTTAGATATATTAGTACTTACAACTCAGATTTACTGGTCGCTGTTCTCAAGATTAATACATTAAGAGGTAAGCGTAATATTACTAGTGGAGCCTATGTAAACAGAGAAAAAGTTCGTACCATTCACAAATTTTTCCTGCTGTACCACCGGGATACAAGATTTCCGAAGTTCCATCGCAAATAATTCATTTACCTGTTGCTGTTAAAATTATGGATCATCTTTAAGTGTGCATTAATGATCAGGAAGGTTACTTGATCAATTTTTGTGGAAAAATTATAAATATACGGCTTCACTTGTAACAACTCAAAAATAGGCATGGTGTCCAACATTACAGTTGGACAAGGCTATGAAAAAAAATGAGCAAAGGTTAGGACGATTACATAATCGTGAGGTAACAAAATTAGACAAAACTATAAGAATAAATCAAAATGGATGAGATGGATAAGTTATCAACAAATATGCAGAGCGTTAACACGTCTAAACGTGCAGTTTAAAAAAAAAGTTAGGCCTGAAAGTTAGAGCTCTTGGTGTCAAATAACTTGTGCTCTCTTTTTCTGCCTATGAACGGGAAAAAGTCGTGATAAAAGAAATTCTGGAGATTCAGTCAGGTGTCGTTTTCTATGAGTCAGTTGCACACTACGAAATTCACACACATTGACCCCATATTGCACCCCATAATAGCAGTGATGAAACTTGCATCTGAATTCAATATCAAGATTTGTGTCTTTTACCCTCTTAAAGTTCTTTTAGTGCTTCTGGACGTATAACAACTGGAGATGATGGTTCTCTTGAGAGAACAAAACGAGTCAATGCCATCTGTCATCTGTTTGAAGAAATATGATATAAACTTAATGGTATGGAGATTAACAAGTGTAAAAATGTTGGATTGACAACTTTAATGAAAGAATGGATATCTTTTTCTCCCACCATACAAGTAACTAACAATCAAACTTTCGAAAAGTATAAGCTTACATTGACTCAGATTGACTGGCTTGTGTCTTACATAACTGCATCAGACAGACAAAAATTTAGTCACCAGATGTTATTGCAAAAGACAAGCCTATTTCTATGAATTTTTGCAATTGGGAGTTGTATAAGTATTTCTTCTTGTCAAAAACTTTCAGGCATGTGTGGACTGTTTAAACTTCCAATCAGTTGGAAAAGCCTTGTTTTTGTATTTTGTTCTTTTAAAAAAAGCAAAAAATTGAGCCTGCTTCTAATCCCTATCTCTTTGATCACTGTAATATCAGCAATGTGAAACTTTTATTGAACTCATACTACTATCCTTATGGAAATTTCAATCTCGATATTAATAAAAATCAGTGTTTAATGTTATATGATATGTATAAGAATTTTTATATTACGGGAAAGAACCAGAGCCATTGTTGAGTAAAAAAAGATTTTATCACGCACATGCCTCTCATTGTAATTCACTGCTCCAAGCAAAAGAAGAGTTTTTAAAAGGCACCAGTAGACTTACATTTAGAATTTAAGGGACGAAAAAATTTCCCCGGAAAATGTACCTACTTACTGTCTTATTCTACATGATAACATCGTAGAGTACAATCCTATTAGTGGTGACTCGAGAAAACCTGTTACAGCACGTATGTCAAATGTAAAAAAATACTAGTAGTGAAGTCAGTCTTTATCATGATGGAGTACGTGGTGGACATTCTAGGCTTTCAGAAGCCTGGTAACGATAATGTGTTTAAAGATTTGGTGATTCTTCCACTCCATGAAGATGTTTAGCCTTACGTATTTCTCTTCAAGCCACTATTTTCTTGGTGTAATCTTAATGATATATACAAACGTAAATGCTTACGGCTTGTGCTATCCTATCATGTATTATATTGGTAATCACGTGATATTGACTACACGGAAATTGGTAATGTTTTTCATGAAAATCTCAAAGATGCCAATAAGATCTCTGTGATTGGAGAATTCTTGAAAAAGGGGCTCGATACGTTTAATTTTTTATTTTGATAATGTAGTTGATTATCTAAAAATTGAGCTCCCAACATGACGCTCTCATCATAACGGTGCGTGTAGATCTACGTGTGCCATCTACAATGTCAAACAAATGAAAAAACTCTACTTACGTATTGAATGGGAAGATGCCGTTGATTTTGAAGAAAATCTATAATAAAAAATTATTTAAACCGTGTCTTTTAAAATTATGTCATGAATAAATGTATTAAATTTTTTTACTGTTATTATTTATGTAACCTTCTACTCAAAACTATCTTAAGATTTAAATATTAGGAATCAATGATTCATTTTGATAAAATACACACACACTCTTGCACAGTGTAGAACCCATGTAAACAAATTTCAGTGCAGAGTGCTGCTTATTTCATCACACAGCATTAAACGTGACGGATACGCATTTAGTTTATAGTTGGTAAAACGTTTTTATGCTACAAAAAAATGTATTTATACATAGATTATGTTATGAAGATTCAAAGTCTTCTCGACTCTTCTCGATAGTTTTCACCCAAAGAAGTGGCTGTTGTGTCTCTTATGACACCAGCGATCAGTCATTGAATTATGCACCCCCATGCAATTTTTCTGCGTTACCTATGAATGTGCATCGAAAGAACGGTCATCAGTCGAAGAAAATGCATGGACTGTGGTGGTTTCAGAGTGATTGTTTCATTAGAAAATTACAGCAGCACTGGTATGATGTCACAAAAAATGCTAACAAAATTTACATTTATGAAGATAAAACAGCTGCGTATTTGGAATTGACCATGGAGTGTGCTGTGATCAACATTCAACAATATGTAATGCCATCACATCACATTCTTCGTATGGGATATTCAACAAAGGCGTTAATGTGTGGTACTCATGAGGCACAAAAAAGTCTACGTAGAAAGAAGTTTTGCACATTTAGTAAAGCTTATCAAATTAAATTATTTCTGTGCTCTTTGGTAGAAAGCGACATTGAACCAGACACGGAATGTTTTATGGACGCACTTAATAGTTATAAGAAGAAAACTTCTGAAATGCCTCCCAGTTGGAATATCGTTGATGGACTTTATACTGCAAATACTGATAGTGACTCTGAAATTTTTGTTTTTTTTAACGGCAATGGTTAAGAAGATATTATGAGAAGGTGGATATCCCATCATAGTTACAGAATTAGGAACTTAGGAACTAAGATATCGTACTAAATGACAAATTAAGAAAAAAATTTTTATTTTTCTCGACGCTTCAGTCGTTAGAGGCGCCATATTGGTCGGTCATTACATATGATAAAGAATGCCACATGACATTTTAAACTAGAGGAAAAAGCTAGACTTTGACTGATCACACATCCTGAACAACCTAAACTAATTATGGGCAGAGGGGGGCTTGGGTTAACGCGTTTTGTACCATATATATTAAATTAAAATTTTTGTTATCATTTAAACAGTGTACATACCATCCTAATAAACTCGAACTTAAACTCATAAGCTGGCTGTATTTCTAATTAGGATACTGCATCAAGTAAGCTAGCATTGGTCAGTCAAAAGGGTGATCCGCGATCGTCTTTTCCCAATAAAAGAATATACATTATCTCTCCAACAACTCGATACGCCCGCTCTCAAGAAGAATATATTTCACTGAGACCCCTAAAATAATGAGCAAAAGAAAGAAAAAAACATCCAGTGACAAGAAATACTCGTTCACCCTTGATCATTTTCCTATCGCTATACGCTGAGTTTCTTAGTACCCTACACCTCTAGAACCATTCTGACGCCAAAGGTCGATTTACAGCTAGAAACAAAAGCAGTCGTCGGTACCATCCAACATCACAGCTAGAAGCATCCGGATTACAAGATCCCCTCCAGACGTTACCGCCCAAGTAATGCTCACCACCCACCGCCTTTTTGGTATCATCCAACGTCACAGCTACCAGTATCCGGTTCACAAGGGCCCACTCCCGACGTTACCACCCAAATAGTCCTCACCACCAGATTGCTCAATCTCCCCGACCAACAAGTGGCCTAATCCCGCCCTACCCCCCACCTCTCCCCACGACCCGATCGTGCTATAGCTTGAACCTTCCCCCCCCCCACTACCGCATCTCCTCCCCCCTCCACAGTCTGTCCTCCCACAATCACCCCAGGGAGAAATTTCGGGGGTGTCAGAGTTGGCACAATTTACCTACTATCGTGTAGAGAATAAAAAGTGATGGCCCAAAACTGACTGAGTGAAGTGAAGTAGACCATTACCAAAATTCAACCATACAAAAATTTGTAAGTTGACCTTTGAACTTAAAACGTTACCAAGTAATTCGAAGCCCCAAGTCCAATGCATCTAAAATTTGAGCCTAGAAATCAATACTCGATTGTGACAATTTCAATAGATTTATTTCCCTATTAATTTAAAAAATCCTTCATGGACTACAAAAACTTAAAATTTTTTGATTACTACAGAAAAAAGTCACAATCAGATAAAATTTGACCGCTGATAAAAACGATCACAAAGTTTTGGAAACTGCCATTAATTGATAACACTTGTCTGTCCAGTTAATACCAAAGTCTACCAGAAAACTTGTAAACACCAGTCACTATGCTTTGCTTAGTCCCACCTTGACCGTTACACATGTAACACTTTGCGCGTAGGCACTATTTTCGTGTGCGTCACATTGTAGAAGCTATAGCAGTCAATATTATATTCGTCTCAACAGATCTTATGCAAGATACACTTAAAATTCAAGCGTTGCACGCGTTACTTGAGAGTCATACTAACGTAGTATACAAAATTGGAAAGCAATGTCAGTACACAGCAGTGTGGTGCCAAATTTTATCGACGTCGTAGAGGGACCGCGCACTTAAGGGAGTTGGGTTATTCCCGAAGGGAGATATGGTGAGGAGGAGCACGTGTATCTACGAAAGGCACTGTGTTAAAGTCTGCTGTACTAACCTAGCCCATAAGTCTCCGCTCTCTCGTTTACAGAAAATACATTTGTGTTTAACTTACCAGTACTCATCAGTGTATTAATAACATGGTTAAAAAAATAAGAGAGTATTTTTTAAGGTTTTTAGTATCTCCTGGTTTAAATATCATAAATACTTTTTTTCATGAGGGATAGCAAAAAGAGTCAACAGCATAGTCAGTCTGATCTTCTTTCGATAAAAGTGGCTATGAATTTTTGAGGTTATAAATTTGAATGAAGTAGCATTAAATTATTAAGTCACATGAGGGGCTGTATCAAGATTAAGATCATAATCCTAATTTTAATGGCTTCTAGAAATGATTTCGTGAAAAGCCATCATGCCACGTAAAAAGTCAAGCTGACGGCAGATAGTATACTCAAAGCATCCTTGTTTTCCGCATAAATATAGCATACGAGCTTGAACAAATTTCGTTTATGTTTGTACAAATATCTTTATAACTGCAGACGCAGCTTTATTAAAACTTTGCATGTATAATAGTAAAGTTGTCATAAATATTATATCAGTGCTCAAAAACATTCTCATTACTTCGCATTACTTCGTTCGGTGTGATAAATTTTCCTCAAAAACCTTTTTTGACATCTTACAGTTAAGCCTATGTTGAAGATGATGAAAAAAAAGTAACTCATGAATTTTATTTTTTTTATGGATGCAACTTTCTTGAAGCCGTGTCATGCACACTTTCTATTTTTAAGACATTATTTCTCAACAAGTATTTTAACAATTAATGTCCAACTGTTTTTGTCCTGTTCTTTTACCCTCGTAAAATAGTTTGATAGAATTAGTTTTTTGGATCGGGAAACTAATAGGAGCATAAAAAAATTATCATCCCTAGTTTTTTGTGTTTTTAACAAATTGTACTACTTTCAAATGCCTAAAAAGTTCAGCAAAGGCTCCAAAAAAATGGTAACAGTGGCCAAAACAGACTTTTTGCACCTAGAAAAAAAACTAAGAATTTTACAAATTAAAGTTAAAGACAAAGAAGTTGTGCGATTCTAAGACCAAGAGAGTCAACCCCGTTGAGCTTCAATCAATTTAGCCGTTTTCACAAAAATTGCAAAAAACTGTCATTTTTGCCCCTTTTTAAAAAATTGATTACTGGCGTTCTTATAATTATTAAGAGCTTAAGTAAAGCCACAAGATAAATATTAGTGCCCTTATCGTACACACTAAATTTTAGCAACATCGGTTGTAAACTTTTTGGGAACGGCTACGAAAACTAAAAAAAGGTCTTTTCGTAAAATGTCCATAAAAAAGTTTTGGAGCAACATAGCTTCATGTTTTAGAAACGTTTCTGTTCGTCAAGAGTTTATCTATAAAATGTTCAAATGCCATTTTATTGAACCGCCAGCAAGTATGTTTAACATTAATGGAAAAAAAGCGGTCTTTCGTGCTCGGTGCACTTGGCTTGGTAGTGGGGTGATGTCGGCTCACCTAAGCAGCTCAGTCGGTTTATTCTTTTTGTTTAAGAATCGCGCAACTTTTTTGTATTTAACTGCTTTTTGTACGATTCTTAGTTTTTTTTAGGCATAAAAAATCTGTATTGGCCACTTTTATCATTTTTTTGGGGGCCTTGGCTGAACTTTTTAAATGTTAGAAAATAAAACAATTTGTTATGAACACAAGAAACCAGCAATAGTAATTTTGTCATGCTACTTATAATTTCCCGAAACTTGAACGGATTTGAAAATAATTCTATCATACTAAAAAAAAATACTAAGTTTTAATTGTCTTATTACGAGCAACGAGAAGCGATTTTTATGTCAATAATACAAGAATGTAATTAACAATGTTAAAATTTATTTTATCATGGGAAAAAGTTAGTACTTACTTGTTTTATTTAGTTTTCTTAAGATATGTCTTCTGTAGAAAATTTGAAGTATTTTAAGGTTTTAAATTAACAATTTTGCAAAAGGTTATAATTAATAAAATAAATAAATTTTGTTTTCATGAAAGTATAAAATAAATTATAAAAAATACAGATTATTATGACATTTTATTAAAGTAGAAGGCCTCATGATGGGTTATGAACAATAAAAAAAATAATTATCAGTCAAATGGTTTGAAGAACCAATGACTTAAGGAACCATTATATCACGAGTTACGATAAGTTACGATAGCTAGTTAATATTATGTGCAATTCTTTTAAAGACAAGTAAATCTACCAATGCAGTCTTAACTAAGAATACTATAAATCTAGGACAAAGGCTATGCACTGGTATATGGAAGTTTACGAATTTCAGATAATCAGGAGCATATATTAAGCCATGAATGAGCTTGAATATGAAATGTACATCTTGATACTGTTATTGGGTGAATAAGATGCGAATTAACGAGGTGAAAGCTTCGTTTTCAACCAGGACTGTGTTGCTTGGATACCCTTGGCAATACCTCCTATAGATAATACACGTGTCTCTTCTGTCGAGACACCGGCAGGACAAGGGATAGAATCTGCAAGCGTCGTCGCTTCTCGTGACTATCTCAACACAATACATGAGGGGAGAAAAGGACACATTTAAATAAGGGACTCACCAGTAGTATATTGAAATAAAATAAGTGTTTATTAAAAACAGTGAGATACAAATATCTGTTCACGGGTATATGTGCGTGTGTGTGTTTTGCGTATGAACGCACCTCGAGCGCAAATGCTCCACCAGCTCGTGGCTCAAAATCGCGGCACGGCCAGATGCACGTGGGTAAGAGGGCCACTGCCCTTCACAAAAGCTATTTTTTGGTAGGTACTCACGGACGCTGTCTTCAAGACGCTGTACCTCCCGGTGGCTGTGGCGTTTAAGAGGAGCGCCAGCTCAAGTAAGCAGGTGTCCCTGCTGACTAAGACGCAAAACTGTTGCACGCTGATCGTGTCCCATTGCCTTGCTGACCTTGAGGCTGATGTTACCTGCTGACCAGAAAAACCAGCACCAAGCACTACACCGGGATTTCACTCTAAGAAAATGTTGGGGAGAGAAAACTGTACAGCCATAACAACAAATACAAATCATGGAGACGAAACTTCAAGCACGCTCACAGGTCCTAGCTAACCAGGACTTACTTTCAGCTTTTCTGCCGCTCTCATCCTGTTCCTCCTGTTCTAGCCTACCTGTGCCCCATACCCCTTTTTCAGCTTTTCCTTACTTATTTAGCATATTTGAGGTGGCTCAACGGTAGCTCAACGGTGTCTCTAGGTTATAATACTTAAACAATGATTTAAAGTTACAGACTTGAGTCTTTTGAGCCACTAAAAAGTAATCATGAGACCATTTATCCATGGGACAGCCAAGTCTGAATCAAAGAGAGCTCTTAAATCTATGCTTGACATGTTCTAGTTTATTAAACAGTGCATTTTTATGAAGAGCCCATACCTCTAAGGCATATATTAAGGTAGGCTAAACCTGAGAATCAGAAGTTAAACACGACTCCCTGGTAGCAAACCTGTGAGACGTGCTGAATAAATTGATTGCTAAGGGTGTAATTATACGGCACCAGACCATTGCCCCTCTTAAACAAAAAAGTGACATTTACGAACTAACTTACAAAATTTTCAAGGTCATTCTGAAGAGATCAATGATTGGCATCACTACCAATTGCCCTAAATAACTCAAGATTATCAGCATACTATAACACTTTAAAATCTTTTATAACTAAGATCTTATAATTAATACCAATAGCAAACAATAATAGACCACAATGTGGACCTTGTGGTATCCTGCAACTCACTACATATTCTTTGGAAAAATACAGTACGCATATTCTTTACAAGATACTGTTATCGTTAAGTAACTTGCGCCTTCACTTTATTGAGTACTTAAAGACTATACATTATAGCATAATGATAACCGTAATGCTGAGTATTATTATTTTACAAGATTTATTTCAACTGTTTGTACGGATAGAAATGTTGTATTTTTAACTAGTGCATTTTTATGAGATTTATAATGGACAAAGTTTTTCAATAGTATTTATAGATTAACTTTGCAATTTTTTTTTTATTGAAATAGTAAGAAAAAGTTATTAAGCATTCTCTCATGGTAAGTAGATTCATTTTAATAGTAATTTTTTCTTGTAGCTTTAAGGTCTTGATGTCGGCACCTGCACTTAACTGTAATCGAAGCATGTACTATAGAAATCAAATCTTTTTCCTTATACAAAGACCATCGTTAAAAAAAAAAATTTCTTATAAGTAATAACAGTATGAAGGACAGTGCATTAGACAGTTGAATGGTTGTTTTTAAATTATATTATTAACAAAACATTCTGCAGTATTGTTGTAGTTTTTTTTTTGTATTCTATTACCTGAAATATTTTCCAAAATTAAGAACCACGCAAGAAATTATTCTAATTGCAGTATGCTTAAGCACCTGGTATTTAACTTCTATGAATGATTTAATACCTTCAAAAGATGTTGCACCATTTATTATTTTCAAAACAAGTTAAAGTTCATGTGTTGGTGATGTTCTGTATACTATACCTTTTGCAAAGACTTTCATTACATTTTCTTTTTCTTCAAATTGTTAGTTTGTTATTAAGATTGGAAGATTCAGAAATATTCTCATACTTTATTAATTTTGTAAAATAATCATGTTTGTTTAACTGTATGTATATACAGTAGTATACAGTACCTTTATAAGGGTAAGATTACATGGAGTCTAACAGTCTGCAGCTCAAGGTGAACAGCTAGATGAACAACCGTATGACTTCTAGTAGAAATTGAAAATTCTTGTAGTCCACAACCTGCTTTTGTTAGACTCACGTTTTAAGCTTTAGTACAACTACTTCTTTAAGTAAGTCTTTTTGCTTTGGTCTTTAAATTTCAATGTATGCTCGGTCACTACTTATATAAATGTAGTCATAATGATATTTTGTGCTTTTAATTCATCCACAACATTTAACGTTAGTGTAACATTTACACATTATAAATACAAATTTATTATATGGTAAAACCATTCAATTATTGACTACAACTTCATCTTTCGTACAAGTTTTGTTAATATGTTTATCAGATATGGTGTAACATCGGTGTATCCACATTAATTTTTTTTCCTCTTGCTTCAAATCTTTCCGTGCCGATTTTAAAATACAAAACGCAGGGGCTAACGTGCATCTGCAAAGAGGTGAATCACCTACAAGAATGCTCGTAGCTAAGGTACTACGACCATGCATGACTCACTTACATGCACGCTGGCCCACGCTGACCGGAAATGCAAAATAAAATATTTTTCTACAACCATCGATACAAAAGTTTAACTGGGAACAGTTAAACTGAAATATTAAATTCAGATATAATGTTAGATAAACATAAGGTTGAACATTAGGATAGCTTAGAATTAATGCATAGAAATAAGCGAAAATATTATTACAAGCCAGAATCATCACAAACAACCAGTACGTACTACCCCACTAGCAAACAACTACATTACATATTAACTATAGCAAATTTGGTACACAACTTTAGTAACCTTCAAAGAACTATCCGATTTTTACCATTCAAGTTAGCAAACTCTTAATTTACAGAGTAACTATTTTTTCATCGAATTAATAATTTCATAAACATACTGCAATAGTCTAATTTGTAATCTAGTTGATTGCTAACACCTTTTCCCGAATGTAAAGGAAAAACGGAAAATAGCCCTTCCCTTTTCCTTGACTCGGAGAGAGAGTCCGTATGCCTGCCTCCAATAGGGGTAACAGAGTCCTGATTCCCCAGGGTACCACGAGACGACTCCCTCTCCAACAAGTAGCAGCAGAAGAACATGTTTACCAAAATTATACCAAAATTCCGCATTATTTTCGTAACATTATAAACATTCAAACTACCGGTAAAACAAATTATGTTAACTCACAACAAGCAAAGCACTAGTATTCTAACAACTGCTATTCTTAGTATCATCATTATGATTATTATTGTTATTATTATTATTATTATTATTATTATTATTATTATTATTATTATTGTTACTATTATTATTATAAATACCACCGCTAATTATAAGTTAGTACGGCCGCAGCCACCGTTTTGGCACTTAAGTAGTAGTATTAACTAACAACTCACCAATCGTTTGTTCACCCTAGCATCAACCGAATTGTTAAGCGATTTTCACCGCTCTTTTTGCAATGAACTTAGCTGATCGAACAACCAATGTGTAGCATTAGTAAATATTAACAATACTTGGTCGTAATGTTAAGATTAAAATATATTGAAACTCTGTCAACTTTTGATGTAAAAGAGAAAGGAAGGGCATGAGTAAGTGAATCACCTTCCCTTCTCTTGACGCACAGAGGAGAACAAGCCGGATGTGGGATGTGCCAATTTCTGAGTGGCTAAATTAGAGCAGTTCTAGCCAATTAGATTTTCGGCTATTAACTTTTCTTCAAAATTTTCCCCCGGCAAGTTTTCCTGCGTTTTCTGCGAAGCGAGGTAAACCACTTCAATTCGGCACGCGAAATTCGACGATACCCTTCGAAGTAGACTGAGTAGTAAGAGTCCGCCTCTGCTACAACCCAGTCTACTGCGAAGCGAGGTAAACCACTTCAATTCGGCACGCGAAATTCGACGATACCCTTCGAAGTAGACTGAGTAGTGAGAGCCCGACTCTGCTACAACCCAGTCTTCTGCGAAGCGAGGACACTGTCGAATTTCGCTACCACCCTCGTACGATCAACTGGTTGCCAGAGTCCGTCTCTACTGCCACTTGATCTTCCTCGAGAGCGACTTACATTCACGCTGGTTCAACGTCTGTATAACAACTTTCGCGTTTAAATAAAAGTAAGTGAAAACATATCATATTCTTTCTTTTGACCAAGTGTTTCCTTTAGCGCGAATACCATCACTCGCCCTAGTATTGGTACCCGTGGATCACCGGGAAGTGTAAAGTGTTTTCGTTTGCGCGAACGCCATATTAATACCCGCGGATCACCGGGAAGTATAAAGTGTTTTTGTTTGCGCGAACGCCATTACTCGCCATAGTATTGGCACCCGTGGATCACCGGGAAGTATAAAGTGTTTTGTTTGCGCGAATACCATATTAACACCCGTGGATCACCGGGAAGTATAAAGTGTTTTGTTTGCGCGAATACCATATTAATACCCGTGGATCACCGATAAGTATAAAGTGTTTGTTTGCGTGAATGCCATATTAACACCCGTGGATCACCGGAAAGTATAAAGTGTTTTCCGCGAACGCCACTACTCGCCACAGTATTGGCACCCTTCGGTCACCGGTAATAACAAATTAATCTTCAGTATAAAGTGTTCTTCGCGAACGCCATTACTCGCCACAGTATTGGCATCCTTCGGTCACCGGTAATAACAAATTAATCTCCAGTATAAAGTGTTCTTCGCGAACGCCATTACTCGCCACAGTATTGGCATCCTTCGGTCATCGGTAATATCAAATTAGCCAAGGACAATCCGTTGCCCTCCGTGGTAATAATACTATTAGAATAACAACGAACGATCGAGTTAAGGCAAATGCCTACCGTGATATTAATGTGTTAAGGTCAAATTACATACGATATCTTTACTCGTGACGGTGTTAACTGTTTTTAGATCGTGAACGAGGTATACACCGCTCTTGACAAAAGAAAACCGCGAGCAAGTGCATCGGAATATTGCACAGCAGTCAGTCTTAGTCGCGTGAAAGCAATTGTACCCCTTTTTGAGTAACGCGTCTTTAAGCTGAATTACCCTTTTAACCCCACGTCCCGCCTACGCACCCAGTGTGAATCCCGAGCTATTGAGTGAAAGCTTAGGCTCAAATAATACGTTGCGCCGACGTAACAATGGGAAATTCTGTCGTAACTTGCTCAGATCGACTTAAAAATTGTTTAAAAAAAAGGTGGTTAAAAAAAATTTTTTCACAGTATTTCTACTGTACACAACATCAGTAACAAATATCTAAAGGGATGCAACTAAAAGATTAACTAGTCAAAAGTTATACGGAATTGTATGAAAGTTAGTTTTCATCGATTTTTAAATAATTGTATCTTTTTCTAACACGTGTAGCTAAGCTCCTTCAACAGTTCGAGTGTTTTTATTGGGCTTAAATAAAAGTTGGGGTCAAGACCTATCGATTAATAAAAAATTTTGTTCGATTTGGTGCCTCCATTCAAAAGTTACAGTTGTTTTAATTAGAGCGTAAATATACTATTGATGTGATTTTGGCTAAAATTCAGTATTTTTTATAAAATCACTATAAGTTTTCATTCGGTGGCATAAGATTCAAAGATTTGTATTTTAATCACTACGACTATGTTTTTTCTTTTATTTAAGCTCAGATAAAGCCACCTAATGGAACGCACCACTTTGCTACCAACGTTGGAAGTAGCACTACCATTTTTGCATTCATGTAGTGAAAAGAGGCCAATTGGACGAAACCCCAAGACACTTGTCTCATTTTTTAGCCTAACAGTGATAAAAAAAATGTTGGGCTGGGATTGATTACTCTGAAACAAAAAAATACGGCAGTTTGGGGTGAGGTACGGTCAGAATAGAAAAGTTCGGAATGGAATTTTCAAAGTTTATAGTGCTCGTATGACTCATAGACGTATTATAATGACTTGTTCACTCATACTCAATTTACTAGCCTTAAATACAATAAAAAACTGTAGTTTATGTACCTACAGACTTACACCGAGCAGTTATTCCATGGGGGGTTGGAATGGAATAAAATGTTTACACGCACGAAATACGTGAATAGAAGAGCTTGGCTATTTGAGACGTAACAACTTCTAGTACTACTGTCGTGAGGATTTGTTAATTTTAGTCCTATACTTTGAAAAGTGACCTTTGGTAAGCATTCCTAGTCAAAAAAGTTACTAGTTTGAACTGGTTTCAGTTAAAACCGTTGGTGTAAATATGCTTGTATGCAGTGAAAACTCACTCGTCTTTGCCAATTTGTGGTGGGGATAAGGTACAAATCCTATTTCCAATAGCTGAAGTATATGATGCTTACACATCTAAGTGGCGAATAGGCCTTATTTTTAAACGGTGAAAGTTTTTATGAGTGTAATTGAGGTATGGACATGGGTCGGAATGGAAAATTTGACTCTAAATAATCGATTATCTGAATGAAAAAATTAAAATATTGGCATTAGACAATATGTCAAGTGAAGCTGACAACATCTACCACAATTTAACGTTTTTAAAGTTGTGGATTTCGTTATGGCATGCGAGTGTGAGTACCGGACACAATCTGAGCAAATTACGGCAGAATCACTCATGTATAATGTGTTTTTTAATATTGCGGGTAAGCGTTTATTTTGAATGTATTTTTAAATGTGATAGGTTTTTAAAAAATTTAAGAGAATTTTTTATATACTTTTGATTAGCACAAAGTATACGAAGACTTAGTTTTGTATAAGGACTGTAAAGCATGTATTTAATAACTAATTCAGTACGTTCAGCTGTACCTGAAGAATTTAATGCAAAAATAAGTGCACCAATTTGTTAAGGCCTGATTTTTCTTCATCTAGACGTAGAGTTATTGAAACGTGTGCATAAAGTGAACCATGTTCCTGAGATTCCATTATAAAAACGTATGGCATTACTTTACCAAAAATACTTTTAACATCATCTAAAATTGATAGTAATTAAAAATGAAATAATCTTACTGTAATATTGGAGTATCATTTACTGTCGTGTTTTTAAAAATTTAGATAGAACATACTTTACTCTCTTTCTATTTTTAAATAAGTAAAACAAAAATGGTCTTCCCGTTTATAATAACATGTTACTATTACAAATAATTCTGCTCTTCTACATTTCTTCATTATAGCTATTTTATCTTAATAGTGCTACTGCGTATGTTCTGGAGTACTGTGTCGAAAAAAGGAAAAAATGACAGAATTTTACTGAACTTTGTGGGGTATTGGTGTGGGCTCGGGGAAAGGGGGGGGGTGAGGGGGAGGAACAATCTGGGGTCTATGGGGGTCTGTCGGGGGTTGTGTGGAATTTCCTACCTAGTAATTTAAATAATATAAAAAGATACTTAAGGATTGAAAATAAAAAAATAATTACACATTCGTACCATAATTGTATACACACATGTGCTTGTATACATATGTGTCACTCAAACGTAATCATATCATAGTCCATAAAGGTCAGTGGGGTATTGGTCAGGTTCACCGAGAATGGTGGGGAGCCGTTGGAAGGGAAGCTAATGGAGGAACTGTGAAGGTCTGTGAAGGAGTGGTGACAAAAATTGTAAAGTGTCAAAATCATCAAAAAAATGATGGAATGTTACTGTATTTTGTGGATTTTTGTGGTGGGCTGTAGAAAATAAGTGGAGATATGTGGGGAATCTGTAGAGATTGTATGGAAAGCTCCAGCCAATTAACCTTGTCATATAGAATTATATAAACAAGAATATTTATTTATTTATTTTCTAGGATGCTTCGCCACCTAACCACTGTGCACACTAACCCCAAGAGGACTTTTATTTATATTCGAAATCATTATTTCTCTGAAATATAATAAACATTTCTGTTTAAAATTAACATTGAATTAAGTTAAAGGTGTTACATCATTAAAGATATGAGATCATAATACGGAATCACTCATAAAGCATTTAAAGATACTGTTATAGTAACGGTATTAATGGGCACTATATATGGCACTATATATGATGGGCACAAATATGAAACTCAAATTGATAATATATTCAAAGAAGCTTTTATCATCATTTTGCTTTATTAATTGAGACAATTTTTTGCATGGCGTTAACATTCAGAAAACATTTTTGTAATAATATTTTCAATAAATCTTTTTTTTTTTAAATTATATTTAAAAAAAAAAAATATTGCTTTTTTGCATATAACTTAAATTATTGCTATAAAAGATCGTTTAATTTAATCACACCTAAAAATATTGACTGTACAAAAAACTTAAAATATATTACTTTTTGTAAAAAAATATTCTAATCACTCGAGACAAGCGTAAAAACAAAATGAGGGAAAGGGGTGAGCATGCGTAAGAACGAATAGTGGAGTTGTGAAGGAGTGCTAAGGAAGGGGGCCAAAAAAAGCATGAAAAGAGAATAAGGAGGGGGCAAGCGATTGTTATTATTATTTGCTATACAATAAGTTTTCAATTAGAATGAAAGGTGGAATAAAGACATATTACAGTATTGATAAGCGACATTTAAAGGAGTTGACAAATCTGACAATAATATCTACACTAATTTGCGGATAAAAATACTTTAAGATAGTAATGAAGGTCTACCACCTTATAAACATAACTAAAAAATTGAAGCTATCGTTATGTAAGTAAGAAATTTGAGTGTATTTGACCATTTATGTAATAACACATGGTTGAAAATTACGTAGTTGTTAAAATTAATTATTGAGGCAGAAATAACAACTGGTAAGAAATTGGACATACAATTTTTTATTTCAAAAGTCAATTTAAATACTGGAATACCACCTTCATTAGCATTTATTCTGTACAGAAAGCAATTTTCCTTAGTTTTTGCTTTGCAATGACTATAAATAATTTACCACGTCAATTTTTTGATATAATCAAACTATGTTTTAAAAAACAATTATTTTGAAATGGTCAATAAAACGTTGCTTTATCAAGATGCTTAAGTCGGGATGATATTTTCGTGCAGAATGAAGTATAAATGTCGTTGAGATGAAAAATATTGTGTCGAATGAAATTATTTTAACCACAGATAAACTAACTGCATCATTGTATGTTTCGATTCTCTGCAGTTCTGTCTCTCCGTAGTTTCTAGATCTGATTGGCTCTTTTAATTAGCTTTTAAGACAACAACGTTGGCTGATTTGCTTTTCACGTAACAACAAAAAAGTGCCCTATCCATATATTTATACATATATATATATATATATATATATATATATAAATAATATATTTGAGTAGACAAAATAAGAACAATACTCATGTAATTATCAATGCAGGTTAAGAATGAGTTCACAACAGCAGAATACGTAACTCACAAAGGAGTTGATAAAACAGACGATAACATAATTATTAATTTTCCAATAGAATTTTTTAATTATATCACAGAAGATCTTCCATTACACGAATTGAAATTGAAAATAAATGCTATACTAGTGTTAATAAGAAATTAAAGTATATCAGACGGTCTTTGTAATAGCACAAGATTTAAAATAACAAAATTATTTAAGTATGATATAGAAGCAGAAATAATAACGGGAGAAAAAATAGCAAGCAATGTTTATATTTCTAGAATAACATTGAATACTGGCTACCATGAAAAAAAAAATGTGAAAAATGTGGAAAGGGTTTTAAAAGAACAGATGGGTTACAATAACACATGAAATGTCACAGTATTAAATTTACAGAAAAAATTATTGTTTTAAAAGCTTGATTGCGTTTGTCTATTTAATTATACCTGCTCCTAAATTCTGTCTTTTTGTAAATAAAGTCCTCAGATAATTAAGAATTTTATATTTAGGTAAAGAACACATGGACCAGAAAGATATTTCAAATGTAAAAGTTCAATCAAGTTAAACAAATAATAGTCCTTCAGAAACGTATAGTGAGTAAGAGGAAGATAATAGACAGAGGGGGACATATGATCAGTGACTTGAAAAACTCTAAGAACGAGGTTTGACTTGGGTACTAAATCACATATATTCTTTAACATTGCAGATAGTAAAATATTTTATAAATATGTATTTTTTGGGGGAAGCAAGGGGGGCTGAGAGGGAGCAGAAGGGAGGTTACTTAAATGTAATTTGATCAAAAATGACGTAAAAACAAGCAAATATCTATGTGAAACGAGGGGGAGTGGGGAGGGGGTGGGGAGGCTGAGACTCACTTTGGTCAATACAACTATTTTATACATACATATATATATATATATATATATATATATATATATATATATATATATATATATATATATATAAAATGCAGTCAAAAGGTCGCTTACCTGTTTATACGTATATCTTCCTATATAATATAGGCGTATGAGTTAGAGCGAGGTTTTTCTCCCCCCGATCCCCCCTAGCTCCCCCTCAGCTCTCCCTCAAATAAGGTAGTTATTCTTTCATTTTCTTGCATTTTTCAAGTAATTCTACTTTTTGGCTAGCTCCCCCCCGCTCCCCCCTACCTCCCCTCCCTACTTCTCACCAGCTTCCCCATATATAATGTAAATATATTCGTAAAGCCTTATATATTAACTGTTACAAGTGGTCTAATTTTCAAATATAATTTCATTTGACCATAACAAAAAATTTTGTTACAATTATCTAACTTATGATGTTTATTTTAATTACATACTCTGAAATGTCTTTTAAGGTGCTCTTCTCTTACATAACCTTTTTCACAATTTTGACAAATATTTTTTTGAACGTTTTTTTCATACCTTTTCAAATGTCTCTGTAAGTGATAATTTCTTTTGAAACTTATTTCGCAATTAATACACTTAAAATTTTTTCCAATGTTTTGGCACTTCTTTGTGTGACTCAAATAGTTTTTCTTGTCTAATATATTATCACAGATCCCATACAAAAATATTTTCTTTGTGAATTTTGTCGTGCGATGATAGACACTCTTGATTTGAAAATTTTGAGTTACATTTGTCACAATGATAAAGTTTTGCATTCATGATGGTGTATCTAAAAACATAATACAAAAAACGAATTGTTTATGATTACATAAATTTGGGTACTAGACGGTACTGAAATTTGCTTTTCTGATAAAAGAAAAAGTTTGCAAGAAAGTATAAAAATAGTAATGAACTATGGAATAGTTTTTTTGTAATCTAAAATTTCAAATTCCAAACAATATTTTTAATTTCAAATTTGTTTTCTGATTCAATTTGGATGAAAATTTTTTTTTGGTTTCTACATCTAGACAATGCAACATATAATTGCCTATGAGAAAATAATGAATTTTGTAGGTATACTCCTAAGGCATCAGAACCTTGACTTGAAATTTATTGATAGTGTTAGAAAAAGATAAGGTAAATAGAAATTGTTTTCTGTACAATATAAATGGTAGCGAAGTAGAATTGTTTGTTTGTAGTGTTATACTTGAAATAAAGACTTGATTTCCTTTTTTTTCACCTGTGATTATTTCAGCTTCGATGTTGTATTAAAATAATTTTGTGATTCGTAATCTTGTACCATTGCCAATTTCTTCAGATATGTTAAAGTTTTGTATAAATATAACAATAACGTTAATTTTCAAATTCAATTCATGTGGAGGAAAATTTTTTTCAATACTATTTAAATATTCTGCAGGGAAATTAATATAAATTTTATCGTCTACTTTATCTACTTCTTTGTGAGTTGCTTTATCAATACTATAGTACGTTACTAATGTTTCTACCATACAATTTAAAAATTTTTTGTTCAAAAAATAAGTGTATTCATTGTGAGATGTTAATACAGCTTTACTTATAAAAGAATCATCATCATTAAAAATTTTAGAACACACATCATTTGTTTTCCATGTCTGAGGAATTATAAAAGTTTTAATTTTGCCTTCTCCTATATCCAGTAGCAATGAAGAAAATTTTTTATCAATTAAACATATATTATTTTTTTAATAAAAAATATCAAATAAAGGATAAAAGTTGTAAAATTTTATGGTTTATTGAACTATAGTAATTTTGCTTCCGTTTTTTACTACTGGAAAAATTTGACGAAAGTCTCCACCTAAAATTATTATTTTATTCCCAAAAGGTTTATTACTACTAGACAAATCTTTTAAAGTCCTATCAACAATTTCTTACGCTTTTTTCTGTATCATAGAAGCTTCATCCCAAATAATTACTTCTATATTACGTTATTTTTGTTTATCTGGCTCAAACTGGAAGAATGCACTTTATGTAGTGCTTAAGTCTAAAGGAAGTCTAAAAGTTCTGTGAGTGGTCATTCTCTTTGGGAGCAGAATAGAAGCAATATCTTTGGGCCAAAATTTCGATTATAAAAAATCAAAAGAAAAAAAAAATCAACTAACGATACGATTGGATTAAAATGATTTTGTGATTCTAACAATATCGTAATTTTGTAATTTTTAACGATTTTTAAAATCTTTCATTACGTTGTCGTTTTAAATATATAAAAATCAGGCACTAGTCAGGGAAAATAAAAAGTGATTGTTAAAAATTCATGTAATTAATTATGATCAATATACATTTATTACATATATACATTTGAAGTAACAATTAATATAATTCGGGCTTTTTTCCATACTCCATAAATCTAATTTGCAATTACGGGGGTTGGTGCGCAGAGCGCGCAGGGGGCAAATATAGTTATAAGAGCTTAGAAATATCTTTTGACACATACAGGAAAGACAGCCCTTAAAAAAAAGGGAGCCACTAGAAGAAATAATAAAGCTCACCAACAAAAAGTCAAGGGCCTATCTCTCGCTCTATATAAACTTTACCACTTTTATTTGAAATTAGCAGCTTGTTCTTCAGATTTCCTTAAAAGCAGACCAGTAATCATTCCCCAGCGTAGAAAATTTATTCGCAAGTATTTTTAAAAATTGCCATAGTCTTTCGAATTCTGTAAAATATACTCCAACATTTTATTCTTATACTAACAATAAATTTTATTTTTTTTAAGGCTCAAAAAAATATCAATAAAAACCTTATTTTGAAAAAATTACACTTATAACACAATGAAAGGGGGGGTTGGCGCGTGGAGCGCGTAGGGGGGTGGAGCCCCACTAGTGTATATATATACAGCATGATATGTAACGGTGGCATTTCCCGAGAACCGCGTGTAGAGCGATTTTTTTTGACGTGAACCCCGTTAGAATTAATTTTTTAGGGCAAATAGCTTTTAATTGGGAGCCGATTGAAAAAACGTTCTAAACTATCCCTAAATGAGGTAAGGAAGCTATAGCGCGCCCGCATGAACTCGCGACGTTGCCATATTGTTATTGGAGCTTAGTCGGTAAGCAGTGAGAACTATATCCATGTGCGCACGCGAGAGCGTCAGCTACTGCTGGTAACTTTAAGGTTGGACATAAAAATTTTTATACCTTAAGGTAAATATTGTCTGCTCCTTATAATGTCAGTTGTTTATCTACGCGCTTACTGTCTTTCTCACTCTCATGTAGGACAAAAACATCTTTAAATTTTTATACATAAGTAATGTTACCTCAAATGGAAGTAAAATACCAAATCAGTAGGGATTTTTTCACTCTACACGACAGTATTTTTGCAAAAATAGTCGACCTCTCGGTCAAAAATATTGTTGTTAGGTATGTCTTGCTTACGTTCCCGGGTATGTCGTCTGTACACGATTGAGAACGAGTCCATTCATAAATTGCAATTATCAAGTACCCGGGAAGTGCCCGGTAAGTACCCGCCAAGTGCCCGGGTAGTACCCCGGAAGTGCCCAGGAAGTACCCACCAAGTACCTGGGAAGTACCCGCCAAGTATCCGGGAAGTGCCCGGGAAGTACCCGCCAAGTGCCCGGAAAGTACCCGAGGAAGTGCCCGGGAAGTACCCGAGTAAGTGCCCGAAAAGTACCCGCCAAGTGCCCGGGAAGAACCCGGGAAGTACCCGCCAAGTGCCTGGGAAATACCCGACTGTATTGTACTTGGCGGGGATTTTCGGGGCACTTGGCGGGTACTTCCTGGGTACTTCCCAGGTACTTGGCAGGTACTTCCCGGGAACTTGGCGGGTACTTCCCGGGCACTTCTTCGGGTACTTCTCGGATACTTGGCGGTTACTTACCGGGGACTTGGCGGGCACTTCCTTGGATAGTTCCCGGGCACTTGGCGGCTCCTTCCTGGGCACTTCCCGGGCACTTGGCGGGTACTTCCCGGGTACTTGGTGGGTACTTTCCGGGCACTTTCTCAGGTACTTCCCGGGCACTTGACGGGTACTTCCCGGGCACTTTCTCGGGTACTTCCCGGGCACTTGGTGGGTACTTCCCGGGCACTTACCGGGTACTTCCTGAGCACTTCCTCGGGTACTTCCAGGGCACTTCCTCGGGTACTTCCCGGGCACTTACTCGGGTACTTCCCGGGCACTTACTCGGGTACTTCCCGGGCACTTACTCGGGTACTTACCAGGCACTTCCTCGGGTACTTGGCGGGTACTTCCCGGGCACTTACCGGGTACTTCCCGGGTACTTGGCGGGTACATCCCGGGATCTTGGCGGGTACTTCCCGGGCACTTCCCGGGTACTTGATTATTGCAATTTATAAATGGACTCGTTCTTAATCGTGTACTGATAACATACCCGGCAACGTAAGCAAGACATACCTAACAACAATATTTTTGACCGAGAGGTCGACTATTTTTGCAAAAATACTGTCGTGTAGAGTGAAAAAATCCCTACTGATATAGTATTTTACTTTCATTCGAGGTAACATTACTTATGTATAAAAATTTAAAGATGTTTTTGTCCTACATGAGAGTGAGAAAGACAGTAAGCGCGTGGATAAACAACTGACAACATCAGGAGCATACGATATTTACCTTAAGGTATGAAAATTTTTATATCCAACCTTTAAGTTACCAGCAGTAGCTGACGCTCTTGCGTGCGCACATGTATATAGTTCTCACTGCCTACCGACTTAGCTCCAATAACAATATGGCAATGTCGCGAGTTCATGCGGGCGCGCCATAGCTTTCCAACCCCATTTAGGGGTAGTTTGGAACGTATTTTCAATCGCCTCCCATTTAAAAGCTATTTGCCCTAAAAAATCAATTCCAATCGGGGTTCGCGTCAGAAAAAATCGCTCTACACGCAGTTCTTGGGAAATGCCACCGTTACATATCATGCGTGTGTGTGTGTGTGTGTGTGTGTGTGTGTGTGTGCGTTTGCATGTGTTTGTGTATGTTTTTATGTTTATGTACTTTTTCTTAATAAATACAATCTTATTATTAGTATTAATACGAGAAAATAAAGGAACATGTTAAATAAAATAAAAATTTTTCGAAAACACGTTTTACTTGTAAAAAATTTTTTAAATAGTTTTATTATTTTCTACCAGTAAAATACTAAAAAATTGTGACCTTTCTGCATGTTGCTATATTTTTTGGTATAGTACTTTTGATGTATGTATTATATTGTAAATGCCATTTTTCATATTGGGCACGTTTTTATGGGTCCACAAAAAAACTGATTGGTGATGATATTTCCTGTTGTTATTATTTCACCATAATATGACATTTTATAATCACACTAACATTTAATACGTCGTACAAACATCCACGCGATGACAACAAAAAAAATTAACCCATATATCTATTTCTTTCATAGTTGGTATGGATAATATAGATGAGAACATATAAACTTGGATTAAAGTTACGAGGAAGTATACAATAAAATTATATTTAATAAATAATACACAGAAATAAAGGTGATCTGACTTATAATGAAAGATGTCTAAGGGAGAAGGGCATACGTAATGTATACATGTTTTTGACAGCAAAAAAACGTATTAAAATTATTAGAATTGTTTATGATAGATTTAGAAGTCATATGATAAGCTTGGCCTTTAATTTTTAGTTATAAAGATGTTTCTTTTTTTTACTTACAACAGTGGCACTAAATAATGCAAAAGAAAGAAAATATTGTAATATGGAATTAAATATTTAAAATCGTCATCGTTCAGCCATAGTTGCTCTAACTTACTGTCATACAGGTTTTAAGTAAATTTAAATATTTTTCCACGTTTACAACAAATGAATTTTTGCTTTCAACTTTGCTAAAATTTTAGAGACAAAATAAACTGTATTAATATTTTAGAATACCACTATTTAAATAAGGTAACAAAATTTTGGGTGAAATTAATAACAGTTGAAAGTATTTTAAGAATAGGTTGACTTAACATAATGTCCCCTAAGAACTTGAAGCATTTTTCAAAACTAATTTAAAATCATACTTATGGAGCACAATCCTTTGAAATATTAGGAATAGTTGTTCAAATACTTTATCGTATATTTAACGATGCTGCTGTTGCTTTAGGTATAGTTGAACCCGATTCTCAAATTCATGTTGATTTTGAAGGAACATTTAACGTTGCACTTTGCCAATTGAGAATAATTTTTCTACAACGAATAATGTCTGAAAATATTTGTAGCAAAAATTTATGGCAAAAACTTCAACAATGCTCAATTGAAGATCTTAAAAAACATTCAGAGATAATACTTTATTATAGCTGAGTTCAGTTTTAGAATCATAAGAAAACTAAAAAAATTTTTAAAAAGACTGAAATAATTAAAAGAACATAACGTGATTAATGTGACACAAGTCATTTTTATTATCTGTGACAAGATATTTATTAGAAAAAATAATTATTCCTTTTACAAAAAAATTCAGATAGATTCTTTCAGTTGAAGAAAATAGTAATCAAAGCTTAGTTATACAAGAAAGTATTGAATCATTGTACCTTTGATTACTGTTTCATATTATCTAATTGACGAAACATTTTTAAAATTATTGTTAGATATTAAAAAAGAAGAAATTGAATTGTTGCAAGCGTCGAATAACTGCAGAAAAAGTGATATTTTTTTTAATATTTCTGGTAATGGTATTAGCTTTTGAATAAATAACTTCACATTTCTCATCAAAATTATACTTTTGTTTTGAATCGTAAGGTCATCGTTACACTGTGTAAGAAGAGAAAGCAAAACATATGACAGCATCGATTATGCTACCTACAAGGGTGTTTATGAGTTTGACAGCGATGATTATATAAATTTTCCAATTGGATTGCCTAAAATATTTGTAAAGGCTTTTCTCCACCTTAGCTCAATTAAAAAATTGTAACAATTGTTATGTTGATAAAAAAGTTAAGTATATTTGATGGCTTACGTAACGATACAAGATGAAAATTACAAAATTATTGAAATTCAATATTGAAGCAAAAGTTATAACTAGAGAAAAGAGTTAGAAAGAGCATTTTTATACCAAAAACAACCTATTATACAGAAAAGTTATCATTATTACCTTTTATTTTAAACAATTTTCTTTAGTCTTAGTTTTTTCCATGACTTTTAATAAGTCTCAAGGTCCAAGTTTAAAAAATAATTAACTATATTTTAAAAAATAACAGTTTTCACATAATCGATTATACGTTACGTAACCAAGGTTTCAAAATGAAAATGGAATTCATATGTGAACAGAGACCGATAGTAATTTAAAGATAGAAAACATTGGTTGCAAAGAAATTTTGGACGTTACTAATCCAAAGTAAATAAGAAATTTTTAATTATTTTACTTTTGCAAAAGCAAAAATTAGACGTCGTATCATTGCACACTTTTTTAAATTTATAAATAAATATATGAGTTTTATAAAATAATTATTTATATATTGTATGATGACATAACTCGGTCAATTCTGATATTTGTTTAATACTGTTGACTTTCATTTATAATCAAAGTTATCCTGTCCTATTGTACGAAAACATCATTTTTACGTATGCTGCTTGGTTGTGTAAAATATCATCAGCTCAAAAACAAAAAGTTTAAAATTTACTGATTCATTTTTAATAATTATTTTCTCAGTTTTAAAACATTGAATAAGAGCATGATGATATAAGTATTGAAATAATATGTAAAGTAACTTTCTAATAATATGAAGTTTTAATTACATTCAAATTTATGTCTACTGTATTTTGCTGATTATCTAGGTTAAAGATAAAAGGATAAAATTTATTTAAATATTTGACATATTTTAAGTAAGAGGAGAATGTTATTTCTATTTATTTGTTGTAAATAGAGCTACGAGCAGGGTCAAAGGTTTAAATGTTTTATAAGATAATTCGATTTTTTTATTAATTATGACAATATCATGTCATAATCATTAATATAATATATTAAAATACATATTTAATGATGCAATTTATAAGCTTATTGAGAATTTAAGAAAAAAACTAGAGTGCCTTAGCACTATCTTAAAGAAAAGGTGAAATTGAGCTCACAAATTATGTAGATGAAATAATTATAAACGATGTTATAGAAAGTAGCTGAAAAATAC
Source organism: Copidosoma floridanum (assembly GCF_036245765.1). Classification (NCBI taxonomy): domain Eukaryota; kingdom Metazoa; phylum Arthropoda; class Insecta; order Hymenoptera; family Encyrtidae; genus Copidosoma; species Copidosoma floridanum. Next base: position 15,325,767 of record NW_028321881.1, read on the forward strand.
TAGAACAAATACTAGACAGTTGCTTAGAAGATATGTTTGGAAATTGTTAGGTGGCTAAGGGAGATTTCTTAAAATACTTCAGAAGAGCGTAGAGTGCGGCGCAAGAAGTAATTTTACAGAAAGTGATCCGATAACCGACATAATTTTACCTCATTCAGAGATGCGGATGAAGGAAGTTCTTAAAAATTGTGAGGGGGGCTTTTTGGCATGTTCAGTTATTGAACTTAAAGTCTGCATGAATGAGTTTTTGTTTGAAAAGTGTCAAAATAAGTCAAAATTCTTGTATATAAATGTGAGAAAATATGTAATCAATTATACGTGTACACATATTTGTACGCTTATGTATGTGATCATAACACATTATATGTAGGTCAATATACACGCGTATGACATTTATACAGGTTGGAATAATATGTCAAGTAACTTTCTAATAATATGAAGTATACACATACAGGTATTTATTGTTACTTTTAATTATACACATATGCATTGATTGTAAATGTGCTAGGATCAGTACACTAAAACAGTAAAAATCAATAAATGTATGAGTGTGTTAACATACACCCATATATAGCTATTTATATAGTTACGTATACATGTAGATATTTATATTCCTACACGTTTACATAAAGATACGTATGAAAATATAAATTACTCATATTACATACCTTTACATATACGTATGGATTTTAATTAACATATGCATATACGTATGTGTATTATTTTATTGATTAAATTAACTTCCATATAATAGTAGTTTTCGTCAGATAAGTATTATTGTCTCTGGGGCTATTTTGCGGCTCGAGGGACATAATATAGCCGTGGAGCAATGGTTCGTATGTAGCAAATTCTATTGTCTCTACGAGGGACATACCTGACTCTCAAAAACGCTTGAGGTCGGAACTGATATTTCGCGTCTCTAAGACACGAAGTACAAACATTAACGCTCGAAGAGCATGGTATTTGTATGTTGGTGCCCATGTAGCGTATAATGTTTTTTTTACCGAGGGCGCAAAGAGTAATTTGCACCCGTGGGTACGCTTTGTACCCAGTAAATCACTTTGGGCCCTAGCAAAGAAAAGTACTTTGGGCCTGGAGGGTGGAGACCAAAAATTATCGAAAACTAGAAAATTATTTTTTAGCTTAAATTTTTGGTCTATTTATACGCTTCAAAAATTGATGTGGCGTTTCAAAAAATTCGAAATAGTGGATTCCATGTAGCCACTAACTTTTTAAAAATCAAAAGTTTTTGATAACGTCACCATTTTTGAGAAAATAATTCATGAATTTTAAAAAATTCTTTAGCTTCATGAAATTCTAGATTTCGGTCTCATACAGAAAAAAATTCAGAATTGGCATGCTACACAGACTTGTGGAATACTCTGGTGAAAGGAAGTTGCTTGTGATAAATACAATATTAGATGTCAAGAGATTCAAAATAGTGGATTCAATATGGCGGCCAACTTCTCAAAAATAAACGAAATTTAAATAAAAAAATTACTATGATATTCTGCATAAAGTTGTATGAATAAATGTGTCCTGCTAATTTTTTAATAAAATTGCTGTTTTGGACAAAAAATTAATAAATTACTCAGCCCCACAAAAAACGCAAATACCAGACAAATCGTACTCTACGTTTGTTGGGTCGCTGAAAACCAATACGAGCTCAGAAATTTTCCATCAGCTAGTATTGACTTCCTAACCTCAAATAATTGTTCTTGTCCATGAGAAAAAAAACACAAGCTGTTAATAATATAGAGATTTTATTCAATTTTGTAATCGATTGCATATGTAATGTCAGCTAGTTTAAAGACTGTATTCTAAGAGGTTGTTTGGTCAGACACCTAACATAAATTAAAAAATCTCCACAACCACATGATGCAAGCCCTTACAATCAATAGCTTTTTGAATAAAAATCCTAAAGTTTATAAGCAAGTTAGTGCTTTGGACCTAAGCTCTAACAGTTCTTTGACTCTTGTGCCAATCCTATGACCTCTAGGACACCAAACTTAGCCCCAAAAATCTCTGAATATATGACTCTAAATGTTCGTCAAGCCCGCAAAATTTTTTCGAATCAGCTAGTATTTTCAAAACTTATCATATTACAAGCCAACAAAATATGGTACTGTATATTTTGTTGGTTGTTCAAGTGAGGTTAAGTATTGGCGTTTCTTTTTGATGCCATATTTTAGTTTTAACCTTTAAAAGCTGCTGTTAACTGTATTTTTTCGTTGAAACATTCTAGATGGTTATTAAGATCAGTAAAAAAAAATTTTGTTTATGACTATTACGTTGCAAAACCTTAATTTATTGAAACTATAGGTCTGTGAGATAATGAGAACCATACGTGTTTGTCATTGACTGTAGTGGACTGTATTGCGTTTTGCGTGGCTGAGCTTTAACAGCTTGGGACAGTGATTTTGGATATGGTCAGTAAATAACTGCCCTTCTTGCACCCAAAAGTACACGGAGCAGCAGAAACAAAAAAGGACATGAACCTTTAACTATGTAAGAAAGTAACAAAATATTTATTCACAGACTATAATACAAATGCTTAAGTGCGGCTGAATATAAAAGGTGTCGAGTGTCAAGCTTCCTTACATATTATGGAATGTGTACACTGAGTTGCTTTCACGGTACGCACTGTTGACAGACTGATGCAAAACTATCTCGCAGAGTTAGTGTATGTATGTACATTAGGAGAGTTAAATCTATACGTGTGAAATTAACACAAGGACATGTAAGAGTTAAAAAGGGAATGTAGAAAAAATAAACATTATTTTTAACGTTGTAGAAGGTAAATAAAAAGGTCTTTGTTTCCATTTTGCATTTTTTTTTAGTAACATGTTCGCAGAAAATGTTACTAAAATAAGGACATCAAGATAAAAATGTCGTGATCAGTAATAAAATTTTCAAAGTGCAGACTGAATAAATGTGACCAAAATTAACTTAAATTTTTAATATTCTGTCCACCTATTTTGTAGCTAGGATTTAAGCAATAAAGTTTTTTTTATTTTGCGACTACATTTTTTACTTGGTACAGGCACTAAATAATGCGAATATGAAGCCAAATGCGATGATAATGTGACTTGAATATGCAGAGAGCCAGAGTGAGCCCATCCAAATACGGTACGTTCGGCCATGGGTTTCTATAGAGGTTCAATATGGAGCCCTTTCTTCAGCACTTGCGGTAAAATGTCGGTGCCAAGTAATAGCTCGATTTCTATTGGTTTTTTTTTGGAAATCATAAGTTATTTCTAAGTCTGGAAGATGCTTCTTAGTATCTTGAATATTGTGTAAGACAGTTGTGTACTTAGTGATGAGTAAAATTATTTTAGCGTCTAAATTTAATTAAACATTATTGTCATGTCGTGTGAAACTGTGAAATTTGTGAGTCTGGGTACAGGTGGACTATTAAAGCCGCCAATTTCGAGCTAGTCATGTGTATGCAGGGTAAATTCTATGCCTAACCTTTTTAAAAGGCTTTTTGCAATGCAAGTAGTTTGTGATGCACTGTCGAGCATAGCACAAGCTATATGCTTACGTCTGTCGAATTTTTGTAGCTGGAGGAGTACTGTTGGCAATAGTGTCGTGCTTACAGCAGAATTTTCAGAAAGATGTATATGACACGAAATTCGACTATTTTGATCATAGACAGTCGGCAAAGAGTCGTTTGTCGTAATGTGTAGAGTAGATGACGTATCATCGTACAATAACGTATCATGATTTTGAGCACAATTTCGGCAACGATTGCTGGACTTGTAATCAGCGATCTTGTGCGAACCTAGATAGTTCAAGCACAGTTACTTGGTTAGGAAAAATTGTTTACGCTTGTGTGGATTTTTGCGCTTTAATTCTTTACAGTGCAATAGACAATTCTCTCATTGACAGAGACAGCAGTTTATTCGACTGGCTGACTGGTTGAGCGTAACGTAGCTTTTTGACTTGTCCTTGTGCTAATTTTCCTTCATAGTCATGTCGATGATATTGAGCATCAAGATGCACTGTTACATAAAGGTCTTCAATTCAGCGAATATGGGTGGATCCTTTTTAATACTTATTGATTACTCCAATTCGCGGAAGGATCGAGTGTCATGCTTCCGATTAGTAAGCGCAACGATTAAATCATCCAAATGATTCGTTGAGCATTGGAGTTGCTCAAACTCTGCAAGGGCATTGATTGTACCATTAAGCAATGCCTTAAACTCCAAAGCAGACTCTGACGAGACAAGGCACAAAAACAAGGCACTGCTTATTAGTGTAGTGATCTTTGAGAGCTTTTCAAGCAACCTCAAAGTTGGCATCTGTAACCTGAATCATCTTCAGCTTTTCTGTGGCCTTTCCCTGTACGTGGGTTTTAAGCTGCTGGAATTTTTCGACGTTACCCAAGTGGGCGTCACGCAAAATAATTGCTGAGAATAAATTCTTAAGCTTGAGCCAATTGCAAAATTGACTCGAGAAAACTAGCACTGATACCGCAGGCATGCTTCTCGATGGAACTGTCGTAGCAGGTATAGTATCTTGAAGTGTCAGGACAGGAGACTTCTGCAATTCGTCAGCCATGAATGCGGCTGAGACAAGGTATGCTTTCTCTGTAAGGCCATGACAGTCTGATGTAGAATAGTTGACTTATTCTTCACAGGTTGCTGTTAAATTCAGAATTTCAAAATGATTTCTCTGAAATTTTTTTCTAATTTATTCTTAATTGAGATTAACAGCCTTCAAAGACAGACCTGTTTATTTTTTTCTTGCCGAGTTTTTTTATATTTACATAGGCATTAAAATTCCTCGTGTTTAATTCCTGTTGGCGGTTAGTAAGTACTTTTGGCTCCTTGGACATAATACTGCTAAAGCGAAGCATGTAAAAATGTGAAGGTGCCACCTGCCTTGTAGAACTAAGGGGTGAGAGTAACGAACAAAGGGCTCAACTTGTCGCAAAATAAAGCAAGAGATCGTAAGGTTCTGACTCAACCAAGTGCACTAAGAGGGCGTAAGTCTTTTTGTGCAGAAAAGAACTAGCACTTTACTAAAACACTAAGGGGTTAAAGGCTCAATGTGTCATAACTTAGCTAACTACTTAGTCACTGTATCCTTTCCTTGTCTCTGTATCCTTTCCTTGTCACTGTATATTTAGCTTGAAGAAACGAATGTTTGACATTGACTGTAGTGGACTATATTACGGTTTGCATGGCTGAGCTTCAACAGCTTGGGACAATGATTTTGAATATGGTCAGTGAATAACTACCCTTCTTGCTCCTAAAATTTCACGGAGCAGCAGAAAGAAATAGGACACGGACTTTTAACTTTGTAAGAATGTAACAAACCATTCATTTACAGACTATAATACAAATGCTTAAGTGCGCCTGAATATGAAAGGCGTCGAGCGTTGAGCTTCCTTACATATTACAAAATGAGTACAGTGAATTGCTTTAGCTGTATGCGCTGTTGACAGACTGATACGAAAACAATTTGCAGAGCAGCGCATAACTCAAAGTATGCATGTGTGTAAGGAAAGCTAAATATATACGTGTGAAATTAACACAAGACAATATAAGAATTAAAAAGGGAACTCACACAATGATTAGCATGACTTTTAACGTTGTAGAAAATCTTTGTTTACATTTCGTACAGTATTGTTCGCAGAACATGTTACTAAAATAAAGACACAAAGATAAAAATGTTGTTATCAGTAATAAGAATTTCAAAGTTTGTCGTGAAATGAATAAATGTGACTAAAACTAACTTGAATCCTAAGCATTACCTAACCTGTATGAACTATTATAAGAGCTTATTTTGTTGGTATAAAATTCAATTACTGTATTAAGGTGAGCGAAATTATAGATTTTGTTTTATGTATTATCTTTGAAATCAAAGTACTGTACATTGATTGAATAAAAGAATTACTTTTTGCTCATTGCAGTCTAAAGTACTAACTAAACACGTATCTCGTAAGTAAGTTTTATTTGATTATTAAAAAAGAAAAAAACCTTTTAGAAAAACAGCAGAGGCAAAAAGAAAGTGGGAGATAATATGCAAGTCTTGATATATTTATTAAAAACAAAGTAACAATGAGCTTACAGCTTGATATCACGCACACGTACACACATGTATCGCAGTAGCAGCCAGCCCAGGGCTTGTAGTGCCAACGTGTCGTCAGCATACCCACCACATATTTTTGCACATTAGGTGCTGGATACTCGAGATGATAGACATACACTAACACTTCCGCCATCTCTCGCAAATTTAATATATTTTCCAAAAACATTAAAAAAGACCAAGACCATCTCTCATTTCGATAAATAAACATTTAAGCAAGGCTTTGGTAAACATGTCAGCTTTTTACTCTTTTGACAGCACTCATACAACCAAAATACATCCATTTTTACATTTTTCTTTCAAGAAATGACATTAAGTATCGATGTGTTTTGTTTTGCGGTGATTTTTAGAATATTTTGTCAAACTTATTGATATTTGATATTAACTAGTACCTTTCGAAGACACGCGTTTCAGCGGGTATACACACAGGATTAGCCTCACTCGTTTTGTACCTGTTGAGCACATGTTGTACATACATCTATTGACCTATAGACAAACTTTTAGACGCTCTTTCTCTAACAATCTCCAGACCAACAAAGTAGCTAGTATCACCTACCATAATCTTAAAATTTTTGCGTAGCTTACACGCGTATTTTATTAGATTCATTGATTTACCAGCTAATAAGTCGTCATATACAAAAAGATCTAGGAATATCTTGTAACCTCTCCATTCACCAACAAAAGTATACTTATCAGCCTCACTCTCTCTTCGGAGTAAGTAGCATGGTGGTTGTGTTTCTCGGCTTGCTCTGTTTTATACTTCACTCTGCCTCTTATCTGTCCTCAGGCGTTTTGTTGCAGGTACTGTTGCACGCGTCATTGCAATTTCACGTGGTCTTGCTAGCCAAGGTGGAGTTGCCTTTTTGTTGGAGTAAGGATGCTTCAAATATTTTTTGTCATCTCCTAACCTTACTTTTGTTGGCGTGTGTCCGATTGGTTGTATTATCACTCTCGCAGCTTGGCTTGATACCTGTTGCCAATCGTTGCCATACCTGCCTTATCTACTATGTGCCTGACTGGGTCGTCTGCTGTATTGTTGTGACTTTATGTTACCTGCTAACCTGAGTTATGAGTGAGAGTAGCGAGAGTGACAGTTTCTCTGATTATACTTTGCCCAGGGCGAACCAAGGGAACAGGATTACTGAAGAGGACGTTGCTAAGCTTCTTGTCAGGACGAGCGAATGTCAGAAGATTCTTTTAGCCGCCTATAAGAATGAAGAAGTAACCACTAGAATACAGGCTATTTTTGATGCAGCTAATAAGTTCTGTGATACTATCAACAAGATTTCTGTTGCTTATATTATGCAATTAGCTAAGGAACGCTCCTCTCATACATGCAAAGCTGAGCTTCGTGAGATTTTCCACTCTGTATCACGGGCAGCCGATAATTTAAAACAGTTAACGGGTAAAGCAGCAGGTGATGGAGTGCCTGCTTTTCCATCTTATGCCAGTGTTCTGGCTAGTGGATATCGTGATGGACCATCCTTCTCTGACCGCCAGAGTGGCCGTCAATTGTTACTTAATGGTGGTAAAGCAATTCCAATTAATAAATCTGAACGTATAGTAATTGACCCTAGCACTAACGAATTTGATGAGTTCAACTCTGCTCAAGATACACGGAGTACGCTGATGGGTAAAGTGAAAGCGTCGAACCTATAAATTCGTGTAGATCGTGTGAACATGTGGGCTAAGAAGAATGTTGTCATCGAAGGAGAGGGACTTGCAGCCTTAGCCACCTGCTCTGCTCTTAAAAACATTGGACTTGAAGTGAAGAAAGAAGATAAGCTATTGCCACGTATTATAGTATACGATATACTGGTTACCTTTTCAAAGGACGAAATAGTTGACGGTATCATCAAACAGAACTTACTCAACTGTTTATCTGACGACGTCTCCTTGATCTACATGTACCCAGCAGGGAAGAAGAAATATAGGTCTTGTGCTGTTCAAGTTACACCTGCTACACGTGTTCACTTGTTTAGGTGCTCACGTATCTATCTGAGCTGGCTGCAGTGTCGCTTTGCTGACAATGTCAGTCTTAGGCAATGTTTTAAGTGTCAGGGCTTCGGCCATATCGCTCAAAATTGTGGCAATGATACAGCATGTGGATTCTGCGCTGAGGCTTACGGTAAATCGGGATCGCAACCTAAGTGCATAAATTGTCTTACAGGAAAGCGTGATAATGTTACTCACTCAGCCTTTGATGTGTCCAAGTGCGCCATACTTCGATTAAGCATTGAGCGTAAGTCCCAAAATATCAGCTATGGTGACTAATCTAATGGTGTTACCAAGCGTAATTTTGTATTTGGCCATACTAATTCTCAGTCACTTGTGGCGGCATTTGGGGGACATTCGTGACATTATACTTGATCACCGTCTTCATATTTTTGGGATCAGTGAGTCTTTGTTGAAACCTCAATCCCTAACACGAGGTGGAGGTGGTGTGGCTGCTTACGTTCTTGACTCTGCCAAATGTTGGGTAGTCGGCGATTCTCAACAATGTACTTCGCAGAGTGTTCACCCTGAATACCTTCTGGTTGAGGTTAGCTTTGACTCCATGTGTGTGCTGTGTGCTGTTGTTTACAGCCCCCCTAAGGCTGGCTATTGGAGCGAGGTAGAGGAGGCTATTATGAACTGCAACTCAGGTTATGATCGCCTCATCTTAATGGGTGATCTTAATGTAGACTGGGCTGTTGATTCCACCAACCGGCGCATTCTCCGTCAGTCTTTACTGACTTTGGGTCCAGACCGAGTACCGTTTGACTTCACTCATCGAGTTGAAGGTTCACAATCGATGATTGACTACATATGCACCAACCTCTCAGAAGATATAATTTCTTATCAGCAACTCGATAACCCTTAGATATTACGCCATGATACTTTGCTAGTGACCCTTGACGATTCTGTGTCAAGCAACCAATCTGCCACACAACGTCAGCGATGTTTCAGGAGATTTCACAAAGATACTGTGCTCGCTGATCTTGCTCTAGTAGACTGGGGTTCAATTATCGAGGCGCCCACTGTCGATGCAAAGGTTGAATTGTTTTCCCGTACTCTGCTGTTCGTGCTTGACAAACATGCTCCGTACTGTGTTATCAGGCACACTAATAGGCCCTCACCATGGATGAGTCCGAAAATTATCAGACTCATTCGGTCTCGAAATGCAGCATGGCACTCTTACCGGCGGAATCGTGTCCTGGTCTTGGCCAATGAATATAGGCGCCTACGCAATCTAGGCAAGCCCACTGTACGAAATGCAAAACGTGCGTATTATCGGGATCAACTTAATGCCTGCTGAAACACCACTGACCCCTGGAGAGTCATTGATGATCTAGGCCTCGCCAAAATTAAGAGGAGCTCACAGCCACCACCTGGCTCACCCACAACAGTCAAAAAATTTTTCGTGGGACATGATAATCCTGTTTCTTTGCATGATTTGTGACCCTCTGCACGTATTTCGCTGGACGACAGGTTCTACTTTAAGCTTATGGGTTATAAGGAGGTCTGTGAGGCTATTGTATCCTCACGTTCCAACGTCACTGGACCTCGTATTTGATTCTTCTTTGCAGACTGGAGTTTTTTCTACTGCCTGGAAGAGGGCTATTGTTCTTGCTGTGCCTAAGAAATACCATGCACTGACTGTTGATGTCTTTCGGCCCATCAGCATTCTTTGTATTACCAGTAAACTCCTCGAGGCTGTAGCATACAAGCAAATGATTGCCTATGTTAAAACGAACTCTCTACTGAGTAGATGTCAATCTGGTTTTCGCAAGCATCACAGCACCAGCACTGCGCTTACAAAAAATTTTTGATGATATACGACTGTCTATGGACCGTAGACAAGTCACACTCCTGGTCTCCATTGACTTCTCTCGTGCTTTTGACCTAGTTAATATGCAGATCCTAGTCTAGAAGCCTTGTGCCACCAGCTTTTCAGATATATTTTGCAACTGGATATCTTCTTATCTGACGGATAGAACTCAGATTGTTAGATTTCATGATGGAAGAACGTCCCAAACTTTGTTTCGTGCATGTGGTGTGCCACAAGGTCGTATACTTGGGCCTTTGCTTTTTCCTTTATTTTTCAGCGATTTGCCTGATGTGTGCATGAATGTAATCACACATCAATATGCTGACGATTTTTGTACCTACGCATCGGGCGAAGTTTGAGATGTTCGCATGATCGTGGAGAGAATCAACCAGGCTCTTCATGCTATTCTGGCCTGGGCAATCAGAAATAGCTTAATCATCAATAATAGTAAAACTTAAGCAGTCTGGTTCGGATTTCGGGGACAACTACGTGTTCTACATGATTTAAACATCCCACTTGTGCTCCTTATGGATCGGACTCCTATTAAATTCTCTGCTGAGATCATATTGCTGGGTGTTACGCTTAATACTGAACTCTCCTTGAGGGCCCATTGTGCCTTTGTCTCTGGAAAGTGTTATGGAGCTTTATCACGACTTAGACGATGTGGTGACTGCGTGCCTAAAGTCACTAGGCTATTGCTGGTCAAAGCCTTAGTTTTTCCTCATCTGGACTACTGCTCTGCCCTCTTCTTGGGACTTTCTGCTGAAATAAAACTAAAGCTTGAGCAATGCAAGGATGCTGCTCTGCGCTTTATCGAGGGTACACGAAAGTGGGAACACATCATTCCAGTCTACAAGAAATACTCCATTTTAAGTCTTGAGGGTAGGATTAACTGCATGGTAATCTGCCTTCTAGACTTCTTTCTACAAACTGGTGCTCCCTCTTATCTTAGTGAGATTCTTCACTACAAACCTGATCGCACCACATTGGTTACGAGGACTAGTTCTCTTGATCTGGTTGTCCTCTGAGCTCGTACTGAATTTTTTAAAAGCAGTTTTACTGTGGGAGCGGCTAGGCTGTGAAATGAAATCCCTCCTAATATTCGAGCTAAATATGCTTCCAGCTCGTTTCATGGAGAGCTTTTTGCACACTTCAAGCGACTGGATCCTCGCCTCTCAAATTAACTTTACCTTTATTATTAAGTGACTCAGTGATCATAAGTGCTATGAATTAACACCTTTTACTTGCAGTTATTACTTTGACTTTATTTTTCTGTTAATCTAGTATAATTATTAACCTTTAGTTTAATTAACTTATACATTATTCTATTACATTTTATTTTTTGTTTCGAAGAAGCTATAATAACACTAAGCTGCCTGTATTTAGTTATATACTTAGTGCTTGCAAGCACAAGTAGATTAATTAAGAGAAAAATTGAATTTACGGCCAAGGTTTAAAATGAAAACAACTTCTGGTGGGATCTCTTAATTTGTGAGATTATGGATCCAACTACAATCTATACACTATCAATAATATCTCTAGATGTAAAATAATGTACTCTGTATTTTCTGTAAAATAATATATCAAATTTATTCTTTATCACATACTCAAAAGTTGTAACAAAATGTTCAATTTTATGAAAAAAGTATGTTTCATAGTGCTCAAATTGTAAAATGCCCAACCTAGAAATCAATTCTCTCTTTAGTGATGTAATGCAAGATTTCAGATGATTTTTATGGGTGCTCATGTCAAAAATTTCTAAACGCAACAACGGTGACTTAATATTTAAAATAAATTGTTTTGACTGACGTTTCTTACTATGACTATAAAAATACAAATTATCTAAATTTTTTAAACTGTTGTCAATGTGATTCGGATGAATATTATATTATATCGGATAAATATAATATTTGCAAAATAGTAAAAACATGCATCTACACCTAGCTTCACTAAGTTCTTTGTATAGTTTGTAATAAGCATGTAAATCATAGCAGACTTGTTGATCGTACACAATATTAGTCAAAAATAGAACGAAAATTATGTTCGTAAACAACTTCTTTGATAATACTTCCTGTAGCTGTTGTGATTCCATTTGCCCTCTTAATGATGTTGTAGTGTGAGGACAAGTATTAAAACGTCATCATTTCAGCCCAGACGTTAAACCAAATATCAATAAGACGACTCCAAGAACAGTGAAAATGATACAAAGAATTAATAAACTCCAAGGGCTTACTTTTCAGTCTTTTATTCAGTTGACAACGTTTCAACTGCACTTAAGGCAGTCCTTTTCAAGTCTCTGAGTTAAAATAATTGTAAAGAAAATTCACAAAAGAAATTTGTCAGTTTCAAGTTCCAAACGATTTTTGCCTAGTTAGCTTTGATGTAGTAGCCCTTTTTAACAATATACATTTTTAATCAGTTAAGCAAGCAATAGAAAGACGTTAGCATATTTTAACTCTTAAAACTAATTTATCATTAACTGTTGTTTGTTTTTACTGCTTTATTTGTTCGTATGGAATTACAAATGCGTCACAACACTTTAAGCAAAGAAAAGGCACAAGGGACAGTCGCTTCGGCGTGTAGTCGTCGTCTTCTTCTTCTCTCCTTCTGTGGTGTGGCGTGCGACTGTCCTCACTGAGCCCTCGTACACGAGTGAGTTCCACCGGCCGAGTGCAGTGACGCACGAGGTGGGAAACCGGGAGAGAGCGCAGCGACCGACGTTGCATGGCAGGGCGCGGGTCCCCGCTCGGTCGGTAAGAAAACCTGAACATCCCGCCTGCCTCGATCCAAGAGCGAAACTCTAGTCACCGCCCGCCGAAGTGGAGGGAGTCCCTCGATCGCCCGTTGCAGAGAGGCTGGAGTCCACAGGTGCCACAGGGAGACGCGCAAGCCTGACAATGGGCCGCACGTATTCGCCGGTGGCCATCTTGACGGCAGCAGCACGGACTAGTCCATCGGATCCAGGGTGTATGCGGGTGATACGGCCCAGAGGCCAGCGTCCGCTGGACTGTAGCAGCGTAGGGTCAAGAAGAACCACCAGGTCTCCCACAGCGAAGTTCCGACGGACAGCGCTCCATTTCAGCCTCTGTTGGAGAGTATTTAGATACTCACGGCCCCAGCGCGTCCAAAATTGGGCGCAAACGGCCTTGACGAGCTCCCAGTGCGTGAGCGGGTCCAAATTCTCTGCAGCGGGGGTAGCTTCGACGATGGAATCGACGGGAGCCCCGATAAGGAAATGTCCAGGCGTGAGCACTTCGAGGTCAGAGAGATCGCCAGACACGGGCGTCAACGGGCGGCTATTCAACACGGCCTCAATTCCAACGAGAACCGTAGAGAACTCTTTATACGTTAGATGACGAGAACCGAGCACACGGCGTAGATGGCGCTTGGTCGACTTGACCGCGGCCTCCCAGAGTCCTCCAAAATGTGGTGCACCAGGAGGAATGAACTGCCAGGAAACCCCCTGGGAGGCAAGAACCCTGGCGACTAGATCCCAGTTAAATTCTGCGCCCTGCAACGCCTCGCGGAGCTCCAAATCAGCTCGACGGAAGCAGGTGGCGTTGTCGCTCCAAAGCTCGGATGGTCAGCCTCGACGACTGGTGAAACGGGTGAGAGCACCCAAGAAGGCGGCCGCGGAAAGGTCACCGACAAGCTCCAGATGCACGGCTTTGGTGGTCATGCACACGAAGACAGCGATGTAGCCCTTTGTGGTCCGGATCCCCCGTCCCTTCGATGTAAGCACGGAGAAGGGCCTGGCGTAATCGACTCCGGTGCGACCAAAAGCGCGAGACGGCATGACGCGAGACGCGGGCAGTGGAGCCATCAACTGGCTTGAAGAGCGCGCCTTTAACCAGGCACAGATGACGCACCCTCTAATGTGAGCCTTGATTCGGCGTGGCCCGCCGAGAATCCAGGCACGCAGACGTATGCGCTGGTAACGCGATATCCACCGTGGAGGGCGCGTGCGTGAGCCCAAGAGACCACGAGTCGAGCGAGCGACGATGTTCCGCTGAGGATGGGAGGGTGCTTCTCTTCGTAAGACAGCGATGAGTGATCGAGCCGCCCGCCAACACGCAGAACACCGTCGGTATCGAGGAAGGCAGCAAGAGAGGTCAAAGGGCTCCGTTTCGGAAGACGTTCACGCTTCCACAGGAGTGCCAACTCATCCCCAAACGTCATCAATTGACTCAACCGAACGCAGGCCAGTTAAGCGTTCTGAATCTCAGACGGCGTCAACGGCGAAAGCACAGAATTGGTGGGCATGCGCTGCAAGCGGTGTCGCACCCATCGGCGAACGCGCACGAGGAGGCCCAGTACAGCGCGCAAGCTCGAGAAGAGCTGCAGCAGGTCCGATTCAGGCGCGCGGAAGGCGCAGCAGAGTGAGAGCGTCGGCGTGGGCGGAGGCAGTGTCTCCTGGGGCCAAGACTTGTCGTCCTGGACCAGCCACGTAGGGCCTCTCCACCACAGGGGCTGTTGTCGGAGGCCACTCATGTCGGCACTTCTGGTGGCTAAGTCAGCCGGAATTGATTGTGACGGCACGTATCGCCAGGCACTGGGTGGCAGGACCTCCTGGGTCTGAGTGACGTAGTTGTCGACGAGCACGTTGTTGGCCGGCTGATCGGAACGTATCCAGTGAAGCACAATTTGAGAGTCGCACCAAGCGTGGCAGTGCTCGATCGTGACTCCCAACTCGCTGGCTGCTGAGCAAAGAAGCTTGGCGGCGATGAGGGCCGCTCGCAATTCTAGACGTGGGATGGTCATGCGAGCGGTGGGCTCGGTCAACGGCTTGAGCGCGCGGATGGGCGCAAGCTTAGTACGAGCGAGAAGTATGTGGCAGAGAGCGGGCCCATCCAAAGACCGCAGCCGCGAATATACAACAGTGGCCATAGCACGGCAACTGGCGTCAGAAAACACGTGCAGCTGGACATTCGACGACGGAGACATACCAATTCAACGAGGCAGAGAAAACCCGGAAATGGCCTGCAGCTCGGCGGTAAAAGCGGTCCAGTGGCAAGTCATGGAGGACGGTACGTTCTCGTCCCAGTCCAAGCGCGCGCGCCACAGGTCTTGCAGTAAAAGCTTGGCATTCAACACGATCGGGGCAAGCCAGCCGCCCAGATCGAACAAGCCTGCGAGCGCGGCGAGCATGGATCTCTTTGTGGTTTGAGATTCGACAACGGGCGGCGTCAAATGAAAGAAATCCGAGGGCGGGTCCCAGCCTACGCCCAGTTCGCTGACGAGGCCTTCAACACTGAGCTGATCCCAAGTAGGACGGAGGCGGACGTCTTCGGGAAGGTCTTCGAGAAGCTCGGGCGTGCTGGCAACCCACTTTCGCAGAGGGAAACCACCCGCTTAAAGAAGTCCGATCAGCTGGTCGCGCAGACGCTTGGCCGAGCCGATGTCATCAGTGCCGGAGAGGATGTCATCAGCGTAGCGATCGTTCATCACCACTGGGACGGCCTTGGGCCAGCGGCGGCCGTCATCCTCGCACAGCTGCTGTACGACCCGTAGTGACAGGTACAGGGAGCACGAGGCACCGTTGGTAACGGTGAGCAGTTGGTAGTGCGTAGGTGGCTGCTTTGGGTCGAAGCTCCACAGAATGCGCTGCAGGTCGACATCGCGTTCATCAATCAGGATCTGGCGGAACATCATGCGAACGTCAGTACAGAACGCAATCCGGTGACAACGCCAACGCAGGAGCACACTGGGGAGAGCCGTCTGGAGCCGAGGACCAACATGGAGCACGTCGTTTAGGCTATAGTCACTGGAAGTCGGGCTCAACGCGTTGAAAATAACGCGCAGTTTGCGACCTTGGTCACCGTGCTGCCAAATGCCGTGATGTTGGATATATTGCACTGGACGGTGCGATGCAGCGAGTTGGTCATCGGTAAGGGGCTTCATATGACCGAGGGCAATGTACTCTGCCATGAACCGGGCGTACTCAGAAGCCGTTTCGGGAGTCCGCTGCAGCCGACGATGCAACGAGCGCAAGCCAGTGGTGGCGCCCTGCAGACTGTCACCAAGGAGGCGCACAGCGTCATGCTTCAGCGGAAGTCGCACAATGTAACACCCGTCGTCAGCGCGATGATAATCGGCGAAGATTCGCTCGCATTCCACATCCTCAGGCGCTCGGCGGCTGACATGTGGCACCTCCTCGATCTCCCAGAATCGCTGGAGCTGCGCAGCCAGCTCATGATTCCAGGGCGACTGGGTGTTCGTGTGCAGAGTTGTGCCTGCGATGAGGGCATTCGAGCCCAGACCAGGGGCACGGCCAACGAGAGTCCAGCCAAGAGCCGTGCGCTGTCTGACAAGCTCGTCACGCTGAACGTAACCTGGTTCGATGAGGTGGTGGTAAACGTCGACTCCGAGCAGAATGTCTACACGGCGAGGTGTGCCAAACGCTGGATCGGCCAGAGGCTCAAGATCGAGCCACTGTCTCATCACGGCTGGATGCAAGGGGCCAGACGGAGAGGTGAGCCCGAGCCGCGGCAAGCAGAGCGCTGTCAGGTGGATTGGCGGTGCATGCTCTCCAGTTTCAAGGCATGGATGCACTTGGGTTCTCGAAGGGATGGTCAACCCTCCCCCAACCCCATGAATGCTCGCCTCGTTGACTTCTAGCGCTGCGCCGAGCTGCTGGGCCAACCGGATGGAGATGAGTGTAACCTCAGAGCACGCATCAAGGAGAGCTCGACCAGCGACTCGTCGGCCGGTGGGTCCGGTTAGCTGGACAAGAGCGGTCGGAAGTACGGCGAGTCAGGACGATGGAGGCCCCTGATGCTGTGAGTCGGTGGCGGGTGGGCCCGTGGGGTCGACTTTTGGCTTCTTGGGCGAAGAGGAACGCTGATTCGATTCAGGCTTGCGCCAATGGTTGCTCTCGTGCAGCAGACTGTGGTGGGGCTTCCTGCACTGCTGGCAGACGGACTGTGAAGGGCAGAACTTCACTGCGTGACCTGGTCTCAGGCAGTTAAAGCATAGCTGCTCTTGATAGACCATGCGTCGCCGGGCCTGCGCGTCAAGGCCTTGAAATTGCGCGCAGTGACCCAGGTAGTGCGACTCTCTGCACGATGGGCATGGCGGCAGCGAGCCACTGGTGGCAACGGCTTTTAAGTTTCGTCCAGGAAACGGGGGGGCAAGAGAGCGCATGCTGGCCGTGTTGGCTGAACGAGCAGGGCGAGAGGCCTCGACGGAGCTGAGCGCGCGGCACTGTAAGGCGAAGGAAAGTCGTCAAGGCAGCAAAAGTGGCAACTTCCGCCGTGGCGTCCATGCCAGCGCTCTCCAGTCGCTTGATCTCGTCCTCCCATGCGCGCCGGATCGTCGGATCCATGCCAGTCATCGCGCAGGAGACAATCCAGTCGTCCCACTGAGACACAGGGCGACCCAGAGCTTCCAGCTGATCTCGATGTTTTCCCAGGGTGTCGAGGAGACCCTGAAGCCCTCGAGCTGACTCTTCCTTCAGAGACTTGATGTTTCGGAGCGCCATGATATGATCATGGATGAGAAGACGGCGGTGCTCGAAACGCGCTTCGAGTAAGGCCCAAGCCGTTGAGTAATTGGCACCGATGGTCTGAACGGTGTCAAGAGTGGCCTTGGCGTCTCCGTCCACCAAGGATTTCAAATAAAACAGCCTCTCCACGTCGGTGAGCTGTTTATCGTCGTGGACGAGCGCGCGGAAGAGGTCCCGGAAACTTTCCCAATCCTCTCGCTTCCCCGAGAAGGAAGGGATGCTGATCTTGGGCAAGCGGTCTCCGTGTCTCGAGTTATGACGGTCCAGGTCGGCGCCGCCCGGGCCAGGGAGAGGCGTGAGGGTTTTCCTTGCGTTGTAGAGGCGTGATCGAGAGGCAATAAAGTCCGACTCTGCCGTCGAGTACATCTGGTCAAGAAACTCCAGCTTCTCGGGCAGCGGTGACTTCAGGAGACTCACGTGATTGGCCTGAAACGTGTTCCAGTAGCTGTCCAGCAGCTCGAGTCTTACTTCCACAAGACCTAGGCTCCAGTTCGGGGGGTCGATCTTCTTGACGTCCCGTGCGAACCGGCTGATGACGCCGGCGAGGGCGCTCTGGGAGCCGAGCAGGCTCGTCCAGTCGTCGTTCGACCTGAAAAAGCGATCACTAGCTTGACGTTTGCACGAAGCATGTCTTGCCTCCAGGCCATGAGCGGCGAGGCCATGTCATCGTCAGACGCGACACAGCTGTCGACGCGCGGCGCATTGACGGCAGACAAAACAGATAGAAGGAGAGTGAAAGAGAAAGAATGTGAGAGAGGTAGAATACGAAAGGGCGAGGATGCCAGAAGGGACGTGCGTAGACCACGCGCGTGCCAACGCGAACGCAAGCTACACAAGCTTCGAAGCCTGTCCCTCGGCGTCGACCCTTCGCGCCAGCGAAGCGCAACAGCTCCGCCGCGTGAGGCGGACGCGCGCGACACGAGGCCAACATGGCGGCCGCGGCCGATGAGGACACCGCGAGCGCTTGATCGCGGCTAACAATGGCGGCCGCGAAAGCCTCGATTTACGACGTTCGAATGGCGTCAAACAAAGCGTCGCATCAACAGCCGTACGGCCTTATCTCTGCCGTGGCTGACCACACGTGGCGACCGTGGCAGCCACCGTGTGCACGCTGTTGATAACGCGAGTGCCAGCAAGGCAAGCGTTAATGGCGGCACGACTTCGTCGCGGCCAACACCTGTGTCGAATCGTGGGAACTGTGTCGACCACGACGACCTCCATTACACAACATTCCTTTAAACTGTACTTACATTACGCTGTGTAAGTCGAATTGCAGACTGTGACCACCCTAGCTGTGGCGTTGGCTGCTCTTCTCCTCGGGATCCAACTCGAAGGACCAAATGTTTGTTTTTACTGCTTTATTTGTTCGTATGGAATTACAAATGCGTCACAACACTTAAAGGAAAGAAAAGGCACAAGAGACAGTCGCTTCGGCGTGTAGTCGTCGTCTTCTTCTTCTCTCCTTCTCTGGTGTGGCGTGCGACTGTCCTCACTGAGCCCTCGTACACGAGTGAGTCCCACCGGCCGAGTGCAGTGACGCACGAGGTGGGAAACCGGGAGAGAGCGCAGCGACCGACGTTGCATGGCAGGGCGCAGGTCCCCGCTCGGTCGGTAAGAAAACCCGAACAACTGTATTCTTAGAGATCATTAAATTTATACTAAATAATAATTTTTTTGTCTTTAACAATAAATATTACAGACAGATTTTTGGTTCTGCCATAGGATCGCCTTGTAGTCCTATATTGGCAGAACTAGTCATGCACGATTTAATAAATGATTTACTTTTACAAGCCCCATTCCAATTGCATATTTTAAAATTTACGTCGATGACATTATAACTTGTGTTTCAAAAAACAATACCAAGGATATTTTACAACTTTTAAACTCATTTGATGATCACATTAATTTTACAATAGAAGAACCCAAGAATAATTTTATTAACTTTCTAGATACAACTTCACATTGGGAGAGCTCAGGTAACACTAAAATAAATTAGTTTCAAAAAGATACACACGCAAACTCATATTTGAATTATTTTTCACATTCACCTGTATCTCAAAAAATAGGTGTCGTCTTTTCCTTGGTTGACCGTGCCATTAAATTATCTCATGAATCTTTTCACAAATAAAATTAAAAAAAAGTTTCTATCATTTTACAGGCTAACAACTATCCGATAGAATGTATTGCTAGATACACAAAAGTTCGTTTGAAAAAAATTAAATTCCAATGCACGGGCGAGACCATATGTGATAAAGGGAATTTCTTACCTAAAGATTTTGTAGTGTTACCATACATAAAAGACTGTGATAAAAATTTTTAGAAAAGGTTTTAATAAGTTCAATATAAAAGTAATTTTCAGATCTGTTTGTAAATTTAATTTTTTAAATAATTTAAGAAAAGATAGCGTTGACACCACTGACAAAGTGTGTTCCGTTTATGGTTTCAAGTGTAAAAATTGTAATAAACATTATGTGGGACAAACAAGTAGAACTGTTGATACTCGAACGAAAGAACATGAACGTGATTTTATAAACAAGAAAGATTCGTCTGTAGTGTATACACATATGAGAGATTATGGCCACACTTTCGACTTAAATTCAGTACAAGTACTCGACCAAGAAATTTGTTATTACAGACGTTTAATATCAGAAATGGTATACATCACTAAGTCGAATACTGTAAATAAGATTACTGACAAAAATAATTTAAGTAGAGTACTTAAATGTTTTATCAAACGTTGTTTAAAATAATTAAAAATACAAATAGAGTTTTATCGTGTGTTTGAATTCGCGCCATTTTATACATGTATACAATCTTTCGATATTCATGTGTGTCGTTACTTACATGTACCTAGTCCTACTTTAGATTATATTCAGACAGCTTAAAAGCCAGTCGGTTATATTCGAGCAGATATAGATATTATTCAATATTAAGTGGACGTTGCTCAACATAATTTGTAAGTTCATTTATTCTATTTAATTGTTTACACTTGTAGTTTATGGTAGCTGTTGTAACATTTATTTTCTTTCTAATTATTTTAACTCAGAGACTTGAGAAGGACTGCCTTAAGTGCAGTCGAAACTTTGTCAACTGAATAAAAGATTGAACAGTAAGCCCTTGGAATTTATTAATTCTTTGTATCATTTTCACTGTTCTTGGAATCCTCTTATTGAAAAATAATTATTATTAGTATTATTATATAAATACTTTTATATCTTCTTTAAGAGTATCCAGTCATCTCTTACCGTAGACGTATTAAAATAAATTTGTTTATGTATGAATATTTAATTTATGAACATTCAATTTCAAGAAATACAAATGTATAAATGAAAAATACATAATAAATATACAAATTTATGTAACAATTTTTCAATACATATAAGAAGTTATCAAATAAGAATCAGTATTGTTAAGAAAGAATACGTAAGAACTTTTATCAAATATTGATGAAACAACATTTATAACGTATACTTTATTAACAAATAAATTTTAAACGAACTGAATAATTTAAAAATATCAATATATAATGCCATTTAATAATTTTAAATAATGAAACATGTTTAAAAAAAACCTCTCAACCAAACTGAATTATTACAAAGTATTAATACATTGTGTTATGTAGTAATATTGAACAGTGTCAAAGTTAATTATCTTAAAAGTTTTATGCAGTAAATTGTGGTTGTAGAGTTTCATCAAGCTAAAAAATTTTTTAAAATTCATGAATTTTTTCCCCAAAACTCTCAGAATATCGTAGTATTTTTTTGTTACAAATTTGTCTGTTTTTGAATAGTTGGCAGCAGTATTGGATCCACCATTTTGAATTTTTCAGAACACCAGGTCAATTTTTGAAGCATATAGATAGACCAAAATTTTAAGCCCAAAAATAATATCTAGGTTTTAATGATTTTTTGTCGCTTAGGTGGCCTGGTTAACGTGGAATGTCCAATATATATAATACGTGTTATTACATTTGTGTATATTACGATAACATTTAAAAGTACATACATACATAGTTTTGTATGTGTGTTCATGCTCGTGTACATGGATACATAAAAATACAAATGTATATAAAGTTACTGTCAGACACATACATAGACATATACATATGTATATAAACTTATAAGTATGTACATGCAATTACAAATATAAATATACATACATATATTAATACACCGCAGTACGGTTCAAGTTCCAATGTCAAAGCAAACTCTTAAGTTCTGTCTCAATGGTGGAACTGTCAATAACTAATAAGCTTTCAAGAATTTTGTCATAAAAAAATTTATTTCAGATTTTGAAAGTAGTGTCTTATTATATCAACAAACTCATTATCTATTTTTAATTCTATTACAATAAAAAAAGCTTATCATGATGACTGTTTTATTATATAAACGATTCAAAACATAACCTTAAACTTCGGGTATCCTGTTGGTGAAACACATAAACGATACTAAAATAACGTGGACATTTCACGTTTGGGACATTATGTACTACTATCGGGACATGCATTCTCAATGGAGTTTAGCGTTAGGTATAACATTACGTGGTTAGTTATAATTATTTTAAATTGCTTCTTCTTAGGATAAAATTAAACAGAAAATGTTTGATAAGTAGGATACAAAGTATATAAATAACAATTTAAATGCTTATGTTATCTCCTAAATATTATTCGATATGAATTATTAAACAAAATTTCACCAATAATTGTTCAAGCGCCAGTACCTTTACCTTATACCCTGTTATACGTATGCACACCCCTACTTGCACAGGCGTCCACAATAATCCTCAGCTCCATTTCTCTCTCTCTCTCTCTCTCTCTCTCTCTTTCGAAGGTTCGTAGCTGTGTACAAAAAAATTCTTCCACTCCAGGTTTTTATTAGTTTTTTGTATATTTATACCTCCGTTGGAGTTCTTTCCAGTTGACATACATTCCTCGGAGCCCAGGACTAGCTCTCACCTCGCATTTTGGTGCTTGTGGCTTCCTGGTGCCCGTTGACAAGGTCTTTTGATTCCTGGTACTGTTCTAACCTCAGTGACTGCCGTCAGTGTTTTGTCGTCCTGATTTGGTGTCCCTGCGAGGTGCTGAGTATCGTCTCCACTACTCTAATACAGAGCTGCCTGCTGTGCACACACACGACACCCTGGTTGGAGGTGGATATGTTCCAGGTTGCTGTTGTTCCGGGAGGTCGCAGGATGTTGACTGCTAACTTTTGTTGATTGCCTTTTGCTGAGCAAGTGCTGGTGTTTCGAATTAGTGGTGCGTATTAACTGATCTGGTGTGACTTGCATGTCTGGCTATTTTGGCTCGACATCTCCTGGGACAACCTTGCTCAGTTAATGTGTAACCTTGACCTGTGGTTACATCTGGTAAAAGTTTTGATGATTTTTGAAATTTAACTTGATAGTGTTTTTATCAACGGTCGTACCACTATAGATATCACGATTTACGATTTCGATCGGGCACGCTTTAGTAAGCTTGATGTTTGTCAACCGTTCGATTGTCGGATGTCGTGTTTATATTTGTTTTCGGAGTAAATAAGATAGTAAGAGAAAAGGAGAGCGAGTATCTCGTACAAATGTTGTGTCTAGTTTAATGCATGTAACTTACTGTATATGTGTCTCGTGCAAGCCTTTTAATTGAATATATATGTGTCTCGTGCGAGCGTTTTATAGCTGCGTTTAGTATTCTATTGACTGAAATTCTGCCAGTTTTGCAAAATTAACTTTTTATGTTTTGTAGTTATTTTTTGTTACATACTTTTAAACGAACAGTCAAACTACTCAGTGCCCCAGGTGCTCTAGATCAGTTTCTAGTAGTGTCAGAATTTGTGCAACGTGTAACAGCGTTTACCGTAAGAGCTGTGCTTTACAATTACTCACTGTTAAAAGCACAGAGTCCTGTTGTACAAGAGAATTTAGGAATTTGGCTAGGAGTTTGGGATCGACCCGGCCGTGTGACCTATCACAGCTCCCTGTAGATTCACGCCCGCGTGCTTTTGATTCTGCTCGGTTATCGGGCGGCGCATTTATAGATTTATCTATTGCTGGACCTTCTGTGGCGATGCCCTCTGAGTTGGACCTTCCGTCTATGGCTGCGACTGCGGTGTCGGTTAATGGCGGTGACGTTTCTGCGGTGGGAAATCCTGGACGAACCGGCATCGCGACGCATGGGACAAATCGGGCTCATGAAAATCTTGGTGGTGATGGCCTCCTGATTGGCTGGGAGTCTTTTACGGACCAGCAGCAGTTTGCTGCCCAACTTAAGCACATGTCATCGGTGCATGCAATAGTGGAAAAGGTTAAGGCTGGTGTGAGCGCAAATACTAGGGAGATCGCGCAGCTTAGAGAAGAAAACGTGGGTTTACGCAAGGAGGTCCAGCGTCTTAGAGACTTGAGTAGGAGCACTACTGCGTCAAGGGAGTTAAAGGTGACTGGGGTGTCATCAGGTGCGGGTGTCGAATCGATCAAACTTGTTAAAAGACTTCTCACATTGCTGAACCTGCAGGGACTCTGTGCGGGTATACTAAGGGTGACTCCATTGCGGGCCATGAGGGCGGGTCAGGTCCTTCTGATGCTGAGCGGGGTGGGGGGAGCGTTTCGCTTATCTCATTTGCAGTAGAGTTACAATCAGATAGCAACATGGACTTTATTTTAAGAACTGCTAAAGACTTTGGCTACATAAAATTTTCACGATTGTTTGACAATATTGGCGGTAATAGTGTGATAAAACTATACGAGATGCTGCCCTCCTCCTTTCATGCTTTGCTTTTGAAGACGAAAGAGAGGGCCAAGGCACTGGGCTATGCGTACGTCTGGGCGCGCGGTGGGGAGGTGTATGTACAGCGAGGTGGCACTTCTAAGCGTCTAACCCTTTTCACCGAAGCTGATCTGTCGGCCTTGATGTGACTACCCAGACGGTGGCGTGAGGTGTCTATCAGGAGTGAGTCCTCTTTCATTTACATAGCTCATGTAAATGCAAATTCGATCCACGAGCATCTGCAACTTTTGTCTCACTATTTATCGCATTACGACATCGATGTCCTTTTGGTTTCAGAAACATGGCTAACACTAAATCATTGTTCGTCCCTCTTTAACATCCCCGGGTACGATCTGGTGCGCAACGATAGATGTTTGAGAGCGCCCGTCGGTAGACGTCCGTACATGCAGGGTGATGGAGTTACATGTTACGTGCGCAATACCTTTCGCTATGGTATTGTTTCGCCCCCCCCCCCCAAGATCACTAGACTAAACGAGACGGAGTACATAATTTTGGACCTTAGCCTCACACCTGGATCGCGCGTTCTGATGGCTTCAGTTCATCGACGCCCTAAGAGTAATGTGTTATCCGAATTTTTTAGTACTTTTCAGCGTGTGGCTACCGGATTTTAAGGCGCTATTATTGCTGGTGATTTGAATTCGGACCTCCTAAGCAATGATTATTACCGGACGCATTTTTGTGGCCTCCTTACTGAAAATTCCTTGTATGCTGTCGCTTTTGGCGCTACGCATCACTGCGCTACCAACGATACCTGGCTCGATGTTGTACTGGTGGATTTTGAGCATAGAGTGAGCTCATTTTGGTCATCTGACGCCCCGTGTATAAATGGTCATGATTTTCTATGTGTCGACTATGATATTTCAGCGCCTCTTATATTAGTGAAAAATACCATACGCGATTTTCGGAGTTTTAATGGAGAAGCATTTTGTATGAATATTCCTTCGCGGCTGACGAGCGTGGAGATGGCCAGCTTGCCTCTAGATGTCAATCTTCTGGTGAATGATTTTAGTAGTGTCGTGCTCCATCTCCTCAATGCCCATGCCCCTGTGGTGCAGCGCAGCACCCGTCACATACCTGCCCCATGGTTCAGCCCGTAATTAAGAGCTCGTTGCAAGAGTTGTGAAAGACTATACAAGGAAGTAAGGAGGATGTGATGTGCCGAGAGGCTTGCGGAATATCGTTGCGTGAGAGCTCAATTAAAGACTTAGCGGCAGCGCGTGATGACCAGCTCCAGCGCTCACTTGAGGAATCGCGCGACTCAGCAACTTGTTGGAGATTGTTGCACGAATTCGGTTTGCTGGGTGGTACCTTTGATTCTCCGCTGACTCGTATCGCACCTGAGGTACTGTCGTGTCATTTCTCTGACGTCACATATGTGCGCCCGCCGTGCGGTATCAGTGAGCTCCAGCACATTTTAGCTGCCATCCCGGCTGATGGAGTGAGCTTTTCGTTCCAACCCGTATCTTCATTGGAGGTTCACCAGGCTATAGCCATCTGTATGAC
This sequence comes from Copidosoma floridanum, assembly GCF_036245765.1. Taxonomy (NCBI): domain Eukaryota; kingdom Metazoa; phylum Arthropoda; class Insecta; order Hymenoptera; family Encyrtidae; genus Copidosoma; species Copidosoma floridanum. The sequence continues at coordinate 15,351,456 of NW_028321881.1, forward strand.
GCGAGCTAAAGGCCGTAGTTTTGACGGCCTATCATTATCTTATTTTCGTGGCTGCTTATCTATCGTAGTTCTCTTCTTAACGTCTGTTTTCAACCAATCTTTTGCAACATGTAGTTATCCAATTGAATGGAAGAAGTCGGTTATTGTTCCTTTGGCAAAGATTCCCCGGCCAGCCAGCCCTGATGACGTGAGACCCATTGCGAACCTGGGCCACTTTGCGAAAGTATTTGGTGTGATAGTTGCGCAAAGAGCTTCTTTCTACCTTGAAAGCCATAATTTAATATCTCCGATGCAGTCTGGGTTCAGATGCCATCGTAGCACGCAGTCGGCGCTCCTGAAGATTACCGAGGACACTCGTCAGGGTATAGAGCGTGGTATGATAACTGTTCTTGTTTTATTCGATTTTCGAAGGGCGTTTGATTCGAATGATCATGCTGTGCTTTTGCGTACCATGGTTGGTATCGGCTTCTCTGCTGATACTATTAAGTAGTTCCACTCATATTTATCGAGTTGGTCTCACACCATGCTGACGTTAAACGGGGTTTCCACGGACTTCTTGCCTAGTAACTCGGGAATACCGCAGGGATCCTCCACGGGACCTATCGTTTTTCTTATTTTTATTAATTCTGTGCTGTCGGTGCTGCGTCATAGTACGCATAGGACTTGCGTTATTACTTTGTTTATTATGAATAATGAAAGCGACCAGTAAGCGCCATGGGTTGTGTAGAGATAGGCGCTTGCGTCAGTAGTTCATTCATTATAAATATTTAAAGTGACCAGTAAGCGCCCTGGGTTGTGTGGGGATGGGCGGTTGCGTTATTATTTTCTTTATTACAAATAATGAAAGCGACCAGTAGACGTGTCAGTACGTACAAAATACTTACTACAGGGATACCAGGTTACTTACATGATCTCTTCCCCGCGGTAAATGAGGAACTGAGGCGTTCCGAGAGGCGCGTTCTCTCTTCACTTGAGATATCTCGTGCGGCTCTTGTCTCTTATGGGCAATTGTTTTCGCAATTGGCTATGCAGTTTTGGGACAGTATTCCAGTGCGCATTAGGTTGGCTAAGCCCCTGCCCGTATTTAAGAGCTCTTTGCACGAGTATCTATTACTTAATGAGAATTAACATGGCACGAGGCTTGTTCTTGCAATTTTATAATCCGATAGTAAACTAGCTTAAGTTCGAATAAAATTTGTTTGTTATACATTTTCTTTCATGTTAATAACTGCATTCAAGCACTATTAGTTCTTTAGCAGTTTGTTTGTGATTAGAGATTATTCTGTTTTGCATTCGTTTGTACATTTATTTGCGCCTGTATTTCTGTAACAATTGATTGTAACACTATTGTACATATTATTTTGAAATACACTAATTTGTAATCATGGTGATTTACCATTCGGGTGTTTCACCCTTGTCATGAATAAATACCTTTTTAATCAAAATCTCTCTCTTTCTTTCTCTTGCTCAGAATACGTGTGGACTGTGGAATCTCACTATTTTTTATAAAGTCAGTTTTTCTGGGTTACATTTATCTACCCAGGCTCAGCGTAAGAACTATAGCTTCAAAAATATCAGCATTTCTTGTAGTAAAGTTGCAGGTAAAAAATAAAAAAATGTTTCTCTTATAAAGTCTGAGAGTGATTTAGCTGTGTGAATCAAATTTTAGTGGCATGGTGTTATGAAAATTTATCTTAAAAAATATCATAATGTGGTTAACAAACATTTTCTAAGAAAGTGGTATCTTAGTTAAAAAAAATTGCATTTAAGTAAAAAGCAAATAGATAACTTCTTTCAAAAAAGCACTGAATTAAGAGCGAAAAAAAATTTAGTATGTATCACAATCACTTAATCTATAAGAATGTTTTGATTTTTTAGTGAAACTGAATTTACAGGGAATTGCTTTACCACTTTGGTAAAATATTCAAATTTTGTGACCATACTCTTTTAGTAGGTAGAAGAACAATAGTTCGTTGCAAAACTCACTCGTTTCACTGTAGTTATTACAGTTAAATAGCAAAAGAGTTTACTTTTTATATATTTTAATATTTTATTGTTAATTCCCTTGTAAAAAAGTAAATTACTTAAAAACTTGCATGGATATAATGATATGAACTACAATAATAAGTTATGTTAAACAATTGAGAAAAAATTTCTTGAGCTTACTGTTTGTCTTTCACTTTGACAATGAGAACAAGGTAATAAAATAAATGTCTTTGAAACTCCTGCTCGAAATACTAACTCTGAGGCAAATAACAGAGCTTCAAATATATCTTCACTTCCATTACCAACAGGTATATGATCGAAGTAGGCAGAGAAGTTTTTAATGTTCTGTATGAATATGTTGTTACTCATACGAAAATTTCGAGGCTTACTATAGACTCCATCTCCTCCAAATATTACCAAGCTCCAACGAGTATTGTGCAGTTTATTTTGAATTAAATTTTCATCAATAGACATGATCAGCTCATCTATATTGCGATTTTGTCTCATTTTACGGTTACATTCTTTTGCTTCAACAATAAAAACAACGTCCGTTGACATTGGTACTGCTTCCCCTATACATGAACAAAACAAATAAAAGGCATTATCACTATTAATTTCAAAGATATAATTCATTACTAACATCAATATTTATAGTAATACTAGGGCATATTAAGCCAGTTTGACCACTCTCAGTACATTAATAAAGCCTTGGCTACCATAATGTAACAGATACTTTTTTGTCTCACAAACAAATTGGTCACAATTAAAAAACTACTAGTTTTTTATCATATGCTTTTACAATATGTTCAGTAATTAGTAAATTTTCTTACAACAATACAGTTTGGTTTTCAAAATGTTTTGAAAAGAAATTTTTGCGTAAATTGTTTTGCTTGATAATGAAAAAAAGACCTACTTTGCTTTGTACGGTAAAAAACATAAAAGTAAAACTAGAAACAAAAAGAATGCCTATCAAAACTCTTCAGAGTAGAATAGTATTTTTCAGACTGATTGCTGGGAGAATTTTTTTTGAGCTACAAGAGTACAATAAAGTCAGATATACTTAATAGACGTGGGGATTAGGAATGCGTAAAAATCAGGATTTTTTTTTTGATAAAGCGTTTTTATAGCATTGTATCGAGTAAGGGAGGTCCCTAATTGAATTACGTTAACGAATGAGCGATATTTTTGCGAAACAACATTAACCGCAAAAACTATAGGTTGGATCGATTATGGTTCTCATTAAGATTTTGTACATTAAAAAATAACAATACAACACAACACTGATCGCAATTTGCTGACAAGTGTGATTCAAATTTTGGATCAGTGATAATACAAGGCCTAATCAATGAGAAAAAAACACCAAATACAAGTAACTGACTTATTAGTTTACAAATTTTGTAATTGATTCATCAGGAATTTCACCAATCGATTTTTAATATTATGTATTAGTTTGTTAGTTGAAATTTCGAAAGTGGTACACAGTATTGAGATTTAACAATTAATATGCAAGTAAAATTATTAACTCATTCATACGATCTACTCTGTACTGGCGCACAAACAACATTTATACAAGCATTCTAACAACGAAGCTGGCCAGATTACATGCTAAAACCATGTGACGCAACTTTATACTTCCAGTAGAGGCGTTGTAATACCTACGTATACATGTTAAGGAATCACTGGTTGTATGGACAAATATGCATAATGAAGATGCATTTTGAACCTAATATACATATGTATATATATATATATATACATATATATATATATATATATATATATATATATATATATATAATGTTTTATATTTATAACAATAGATACGAGAAAAATAAACTAATTTTTGTTACTCTGAAAAAAGTAGAGTTTATTTAATAATTATTATACAATATTTACAATATTTACAGCGTAATTTTACCTGAAAAAAGTAGAGGAACGAAAATATAAGTCTATTATCTCTATTGTATTTTATATTTTACACTGAAGACTGTAATTTTATATTTCACTTGCTTCTTGATCCTTATTTGTTCGCACTACCTTTCTCTCTGAGTTTATATCTGTTACTACTCCTTTTCCTCTCTCTTCTCTATTGTTTCACTTCTTACCTTCAATATCCTTACCCCCTCTATCAATCACCTATCAAAGGACACGCTTTATTTGTATTTAAAGAGAGTATACTTTCTTTACATCTCCCCCCCTCCGTATGAGCCGAAAATTGGAACATCTCATTGCATTTTGTTTTATTTACATTTCTTTCTCACTAAAATCGTCGTCATTTAGTTCCATATTCGTTGGAACCAATTTTGTTATGTGAAATAAATCTGGTTTTCTATTTTTTTCTGTTTTTATTTGATATATAGACTCTGAAATTTTATTTATTATTTCATAAGGTCCAATTCGTAATCTATCCATTTTTCTCCTATTTAGTCTGTTTCCATTTTCTATATATACTAGATCTCCAATTTTAAATATATGATTTTTTCTGTTTTTATCAAATATTTTCTTGTTATAATTGTGCGATTTAATGGTATTTTCTATTGCTGTTTGTCTATTCTTTAGCCAGATGTCTTTGTTATCTATTGTTATTAATTCTTGAGGTGTTATGCTTACATCAGTCCCATCTAGTAAATATTGCGGTGTGAATCCTGTAACAGAATGTTCTGTCTCATTATACTTTTTTATACATTCATGAGCTATTGATGTCCAAGCTTTTTTATTTTGGTTTTCGTTTAATTTGCACCTAATTTTATTAACTATTGTTTGATTGAGTCTTTCATTTAATCCGTTAGAAAATGGCGCATTAACAGCTGTAAAAACTATTTTGATATTATTGTGTTCCAAAAAATCTTTGAAATCTTTTGAGTTTATTCCTGGGTACTGATCTGACAAAATCATTTCTATTTGTTCAGTATCTATTATTTTTCTTACTAGTTTAATAAAGTCACTTGCCGTTTGTGTCTTAGATGTTATTATATAAGCATACCTGGTAAAGTGATCTACTAGGAGGTGTAAATATTTTTTTGTTGATCTATTTCCTCCAAATCCACCAATGGTATCTATTGAGACAATTTCAAAAGGTTTTTTTGCTGGGCCTAAATGTGACATTTGGCCGTATTTAAGTTGACCTCTTGATTTATTTTCTATACATATTTTACATTCTCTACATGTTTTGATTATATTTTTTGTTAAATTCTTCGCTGTGTAGTTTGTGCTTATTCTAGTCATCATTTGTTTTATTCCAATATGAAACCATTCTTTGTGTATTTTTTTAATCAATTTTTTACTAAACTCTTCTGATAGTATTATTTTTTCTTTTTTTCTACTCTTTTTATAAAAAATTTCATTTCTTTTTATTAACATTTTATTTGATTTTTGTATTTCTTTGTTTTTTTCTTGATCTATTTTGATTTCATCTATTTCTATTAAATTTATTATTCTTAAAAATTCTTCGTTATTTATTTCTGGTTCTAATACCGGATTTCGGCTAAGACAGTCTGCTTCTATATTTTCTTTTCCTGGGATATATTTTATTGTAAAATCATATTGCGATAAATAGTAAGTTAAATCACCTAGTTCTTCGTCTGTTCTTACTTTAATATTTAGATTTTCTAATGGTTTATGGTCTGAATATACTATAAATTTTTTTCCAATAAGCCACAGCTGCCAATATTTTATTGCTTCTTTTATAGCCAAACATTCCAAATATATTGCTTTTTTTTTCTTTTGTGTTTCTGTTAGTTTTTTTGAAAAATATGCTATCGGTTTATCTTTTCCATCAAATTGTGTTTGTTTAAACACTGCTGCTATTCCTTCTATTGATGCATCTGTGTACAGTTTTATTTCTAAGTTTGGGTCAAATATCTCTAAAATTGGTTTTGAGCACAGTAACTTTTTTGTTTGTTGAAATGATTTTTCACATTCCTCTGTCCATATAAATTTTTCATTTTTCCTAAGTAATTTGTGGAGTGGGTCTAATAATATCGCACTTTTCGGAATATATTCATGATAAAAGTTTATTTTGCCTAAAAATTGTCTAATATTTTTTTGGGTTCTTGGTTGTGGAAAGTTTTCTATTGCTATTAAATTATCTTTTATTGGACGAACGGTATTATTTTCTATTATGTGTCCGAGATACTTTGCAGAATTTGAACCAAATGTACATTTTTTAAATTTTAATCGAAATCCTTCTTTTAATATTGCGTTTAAAACTTGTTTGATGTGTTCTATATGTTTTTCAAAAGTTGGTGAAAATATAAGTATATCATCTATGTAATTTTCTGCAAAATTTTTTAAATTATTTTTTTTTAAAATGTTGCTTAGTATTCTTTGGAATATTGCTGGTGCTGTTTTTAAGCCAAACGGAAGGCAAGTCCATTGGTAGTGTCCATCTTGTGTAATAAAACCAGTTTTATTTCTATCTTCAATTCTAAGAGGTATTGACCAAAAAGCCGAATTTATATCTAGGGTGGTGAAAAATTTACAGTTTCTTGTTTTTGTTATTAAATCTTCGATTAGTGGGAAAGGTTGTGCTTGCGGTACAATTAATTTATTTAGGTCTCTAAAGTCTATGCATAGTCTTGATTTCTTATTTTCTTCTTTTTTAAATGCTAGAGTAACAGGTGCTGCAAAAGGGCTGTACGATTCTTCTATTAATTTTTTTTCAAGTAATTTTGCTACTTGTTGTTCTATCTCTTTTTTATCTTCTATTGTATACTATATGGTCTTTTGCTACAGTATTTTTCTTCTATTAAATCTATTCTTGCTTCATAATCTTTAACTGTCCCTATGTCATATTTGTTTTTTGCAAAGACTGAATTGTATTTCTTAATTATATTTTTTATCTCTTTCTTTTTACTATTTTCTAAATGTTCTAATCGTAAATCGCTTTCCTCTTCTGTCACATGCTCATTAAAGTTTATTTTTACTTCCGTAACCTTTTCTGTTGAATTCTGTTTTATATGTTGATCTTTTTCTTTGATTATTTTTTTCTTTTGGGAAATATTTAAATTCTCATCTTGTATAAGTCTAAATTTTTTTATCATATCTAAACCTATTATAATATCCTCAAAGTCTTCTCTTTCCACTATATCTAAGTCTATTTCTTCTTCTATTTCGAATATTTTTACTTTCACTTTTATTAAGCCTTTTGTTTCGCTGACACCATTGACTGACTTCAAATATATTTTGTTTACATTTTTTTCTTCTTCTTGTATTTTAACTATTCTTTTATTTATTAATGATATCTGAGCCCCGGAATCATATGTTCCTATAACCCTCAATTTATTATTTAACAATATTGGTATTTTAATCAATGGTGTCTCTATTCGTTTTTTTCTTCTGTATATAAATCTGCATTTATTCTTTCATTTGCCCCAACTACTCTTGTTTTATCTTTATTCTTAAACCAACATTTTTCTTCAGGATGGAATCTGTTGGATTTTCCTATTTTCTCACATATTTGACACGGTTTTTTTTCTTCATTTTTATGTTTATAATTGTATCTATTATCATTTTTCTTGCTTATAATTTTTTTGTTCAAACTTTCATGTTTTCTTATTTCATTTATTAATATTGTTGAATCTACACATTCTTCTTTATCTAATTTATTTCTTATCCATTCTGGCAGACCCATTACTATCAACGCTATTATTGTCTTTTTTCCCATGTTTGGGTCCACATTTATTAATAATCTTTCTTTTTTTATCGCATATTCTGTTAATGAACCTTCATAATATTTATAGGACAATGCATATATAGATGAATTCCAACTTCTATCTGCAAAAGTTTTTAGAAATTTTTCTTTCCATTCTTGCCAGTTATTATTTATTTTTAATTCTGTTTGTGCTGTATAATGCCAGTCCATGCAGGCTTTATCTAAAAATAATCTTAAAATTTCAATTTTTGTATTATCTTCAATAATTTCAAATCTTTCACATTCTTTTTCAAATGTATTCATCCATTGAGTTATATTCGTCTGTTTTTCATTAAATTTTTCTAAAATAAATTTTTCTGATATATTTTTTAAGTTCAGCTTGCTATTATCTTTTTGTTTGTTTGTTAATAATTGTTCTATCAAGTTGTTTATGTCTACAGGATTTTCTATTATTTTTTTTTCTTTTTCAATTTCGTTTAAATATACATTCTTAAATTGAAAATTTCCTATTTCATCTATATATACTTTTGCTAACTCATCATCTAATCCTATCCATAACTTCTGTTGTGTACCCCTTTTAGCGTTACTTTTAAATTTAATAAATACCTCTGTTTTCTTGACTTCTGTGTGATTGTCTATATTTTGATATTGCCGTGGTATAGCATACTGTATTCCTTTTTCCGTTTCGATGAAGGTTATATTTGTTATGTTTGTTTTGCTATCACTTGGTGAGGAAACAACTTCAAAATTAAATCTTAATTTTGGCATTTTTGTTATCTTGAGACAATATTTTCGTTCTATAATGTTTTATATTTATAACAATAGATACGAGAAAAATTAACTAATTTTTGTTACTCTGAAAAAAGTAGAGTTTATTTAATAATTATTATACAATATTTACAATATTTACAGCGTAATTTTACCTGAAAAAAGTAGAGGAACGAAAATATAAGTCTATTATCTCTATTGTATTTTATATTTTACACTGAAGACTGTAATTTTATATTTCACTTGCTTCTTGATCCTTATTTGTTCGCACTACCTTTCTCTCTGAGTTTATATCTGTTACTACTCCTTTTCCTCTCTCTTCTCTATTGTTTCACTTCTTACCTTCAATATCCTTACCCCCTCTATCAATCACCTATCAAAGGACACGCTTTATTTGTATTTAAAGAGAGTATACTTTCTTTACATATATATATATATATATATATATATATATATATATATATAGTAGCGTAACGTATCCAGTAGCCTAGGAGCGCTACAAGGTATGTTTAAAAAAGAGACGAAGCTTTGGCAATAGCGATGGCGCTATTATTTACTCCAAACTTAATTTTTGTTGATATGCCTAATGTATTTTTATTTTATTAGGCCTTTTTCATCAACAGTGTGATATCAGCTAGTTTGTTTTAAGTCACAGTAGTCAACACACATCGTTGGGACTGTTGCGTGGGAACTCTTAGTGGAGAAGTGATAAAGAGCTTGCCTACCACCTGTTGGGCTATGGTTTGAGACCCTGCTTAGCCACTTTTTGCAAGTCTCTTTGTTGTATTTCTCGTGTATCCCAATGACTGAGAGAGCTCTCATAAGCTGCTGGGTGCTATGCGTACCGTGCAATGCTGATAGTAAAGAGCAACGTGGTTTCTAAAACTGAGGTGTAATGCGGTTGTGCCGGTGGGCGGAACGGTGAGAATCAACGGAGCCTCGAAGGAGGCGAGATGGGCAACCTTTATAGTGAAATCAACCCATAAATTATTATTGCTACGAAATATTGTACAGTGTATATATGGCTAGTAAATACTGACTTAGACTTAGTCTATATGTAGCGTAGTTAAAGTAAAAATGTCTGCTCAACGCTTAATTTGAATATGAATAAAAATTGAAGATCCTCAATACAATTAATGTACTTAGTTAACTCTGTAGTTATGGAAATTAAAAATTCAATTTAGTGTGATGGTTTGAATAATGGTTAAACGACACTTAAAGACGTTTTAATACCATATCTTTGTCTTTATAAGTGCACAGAAAAAGAGTTGGGAGAGGTGCTATCTCATAACAGATGGCTGCTGCACGAACCACGCAGAGCGCAGAGCTCCGTTGGCGTTGACTAGAGGCTCTCCGTTGTGGGAAAGCTACGCTCCCACTTTTGGTACGGTAGCAGCGCCAGCTTAGTGAGAGTGCTTCTGCCATGTAAGAAGTGGTAAAGTAACTCTACTATACGTTATGTGATACATACGCTCTCACTACTGGGAGAGTTGCTCAGTGCATAGATACTTATGTTGTGTATACATATAAATGAACTATAAACTCATGGTGTATACATTTCTCTCTCTTTCTCTCTCTTTTTCTCTACACACATGAGATAGTTCTTTAATTTTTTTTTGTGCAAATTATATTTTAAATATACAGGCTTTTTCCACCTTTTCTAAAGATAACCGATTTCTCATTCATATATTACCAGAATAATTGGTGATTCTGATGTATATTGATAAATTGCTTACATGCACACATAAATAAACACATAAGCTGCTTCTTTTCATCTTCGTCAAAATAATAACCAAAAGTTTAATGCATCAGGTGTTGTTGCACTCAAAGAAGAGCTATATTAAAGTGATTAGCTTTCTCTGTCGATATGAAAGCCTTTGTCTCAGATATTAAGTACAGTAACTGCACCATACGAAGCAACAGCGCTACTGCATGAGTGGGGCAGTAGCTCTCCCACTTTTGAGGGCAGCCACGGTACGCTATGGGAGAGGTGCTCTCCGAAAAGTAGAAAAGCACTGAAATCAATGTGAGAGAACGCTGCTGTATTACCACACGCACAGCACCTCCACCAACTCTTTCTCCGTGTGGTGAGCACGAGTTAAGGGCGTTGCCCTTGATTTTTATTTCTAAAGCTTGTTTTCATCTTTAAATGAATTTTAAAAGTGTATGCATATAGTGCCATTGTATTGAAAATAATTTGTGAGTACCACTGTCTTTTCTACTCTATTTTGTCTGTTTTGTTTAAAATTAAAACTTGCCAAGCTAACCTCAAACGTATAACTTTGGTTTTGTTTTTATTATGGCTCGCTCAAAAGTATAATAACATTGATTTAAACCTTAAGGGTTTACTCTACTAATATTTTTTTTTCACCATCGAAAAATTATCTACTTGTGTAATTTTTAACATTTTTTGTGGGATTTTTTCATGACTGTTCCATATAATAAGTGTTAAACTACTTTTTTTTGGTCTCATATGTCTCTTCTTTAAGTGTTATAACATATGCTTGAAAACAAGTGAGTTCAGGTTACTGGAATCTAACATATTTCTAAGTTTTATCAATTTCTGTAATAATTTACATAAACAGGATTACGTTTTTAAGGGTAATTGAAAGATAATTGCAGTTTTCTTCATTAATAACAAGATTATTTTACGTATTAACACAGTTGAACAAATTTATAACATAAATAACAATTCTCTTAGAAAAAGGAGAATTATCCAATAATACTTTTTTAGATTATTAACTGAGCCTACATTTGGGGATGTACCTCAGACCTCAAGGAGATGAATAAATAATAAAATGATAGATAAATAAGAACAAAACCCTGTTTTTTATTTTTTTGACGTAGTGTCATGAGTAAAAGACATAATGATTAGTTTAAGTGATTAACCTATCGCTCAATAAAACAGCTATGTGAAATTTATATCATGCTACACATCTATAATGTTAACATTATATAATTAATAAGATAATAAATTTTACTATTTCTTGGGTGCATTTGACTCAGAGATCTGGATACTTTAGAGTTAAACATTAACAATTAATTTTTTTATATGTGCCATGTAAAGATAAATGTATCAATATAATTTGTATACCTCTTTGAGTAATATTCAATCTATACAAATATTAGAATCATTTTCCGATATACCTATTGAAATCGAGCATGAGGTTAGAACAGCTCAAAAATTTAGAATAGGAACTTATCTAAGCCTACGGTGCGAGTAAATGTACGGCTCCTCGGTAGCTCCAGTGGTAGAGAAACTGTGTACTAAACAGGAGGTTGTATGTTGACATCTGGGGAGGATATTTTTCTTGTTCTTGCTTAACATAAAAAAAAAAGTCTAATTTATTTTCTAATTTGCCTCTGGGTGATTCCTGATTTCATCCTGTCTGTAACAATTTTTTCTGTAGCAGTTAATTGAGAAATTGTTTAGTAATAAATAAATTGCAGATCGTTTTTAGGATGTTATAATTAATAAATTACGTACGTAATAAATAATGTAAAAACAAAAAAAAACTAAGAATAGCATTCTACATAAAAAATCCTTCAAAAGTATTTTTTTTTAAATGTTCTTAGTTCGATAAAATTATTAACTATTTGTACACATTGATTCAGTCTTATGAAAGTATTGTAAATGACTTTGTACAGGCATGTTTTTATATAAATTTAGTATCAAGTAAACTGTTAATAAACTATTAACTACTATAGTTGACTGTAGCTGGCTTGCACATACTTCATTTATATCCAATTTTTTTGACTTGGACGTCTATAAATAACTGAAAAAAGTTATTTTCTGTCACCATTTTCAGTTCTAGCATTAGAAATTCAGGTGTGTTATCATATTGCCGAACTAATTATATGGGTATGCGTTCCAAGAAGTATGATTCAACAAAGGATGCTATTTTACCTCTTCCTTTTTCTAATCTGTCAAGACCATACATGTTACATCCATCAATTTCTGTTGGCCTATCAGTGTCGAAATCGCCTAAAAAATTTTTCTCGATGCCTTCAGCGTATTAATTTGATGTAAGCTGAGATTCAAGGGTACTTAAATGTTGTTTTAGCTGATTAATGATTATGTAGGATATTCGTAGTTCATTCTGTGGTGATGTGATGTCTGGACAGAATTGCTTGTTTGATTGATTTATCGTGTCTGTATTGGGTGTGAGATAAGAGTAGCATTTCAGAGGTAGTAGTACTTACTTCCTTATTATGTATATAACTAAACTAGAAATACTTTGCTTGGTGCATAAGCACTTAGCATCATATTGTTAGGCATGCGTAATCCAGGTATTTAGCTTAAATCGTTGCTTTGCGTAATTGGTCGTACATTGGCTTATATTAGCGCCTGACAACTCGCATTATACCCCATTTAACGATATAGTTCGTAGTGTCAGTCATATTTGACTAGTCTAGTATTTTCTTTAAAATGTGGGCACATTCTAATCATATCGCTTAGTGTTTTGCACGGAAGATTGTGCTCCTCCTGAACTTAACGATGTATGGTGTTGCCACAGCTATTATGGACGATAATGTTTTCATCGACTCCAATCTTATTGAAATTGGATACCAGGACTTTCAAACCTATGTTAGGCTTAAGCTCTAAATTCTCCAGTACAGTACGCACTGAAGACCACATAAAGGATTTTCTCATCACTTTGCTGGTGATCTAGGGTTGGATAGGTCAAATAACATAAAGGCGTCTAAGCTATCAAGTATTTTGTCAATTCCTTTCGTTCCATTAATGCTGGCACTTTTGCCATTAATGTACGAGGAAAGACACTGGATCGTCAGGTTAGATGAGTTGATAAAGTGTTTTTTCTCACTTCTTTTGGTTGTTGGATTATGCAATGCACTACGAACAAGCTTATTGCTTGGGTTAAGATTATTGTAAAGTTAAATAGACCAGACTTTTCATGCATCAATGCATGGATTTGAGAAAAAAAGACTATGCAAACATAAGAGATTTCTAGAACTGTATTTTTATAATTTATGCCATCCACTACGATCTATTTTAAGCACAGTCATAATAAAAAAATGAAAAAGTCAAGAAATATGTTTTGATAGTCAGCTTGAGAAATTCAAAAAATCTCAATGCAGTGCAGTTAGCAGATACAAAATTATCAGGATTTAGATACAGAAGTTTTTTTTTTTTTAAGAAAGAAAATCAGTTTTAGTGAAAAGACAGTAGAAATAATGTATTTTTTTCCTTGCCAACTTTTTAAGCTTTATTTCTTGTTTAAAGAGGTTCAGGAGTAATGATAAAATGCAGAGATCACAATAATAAAGAGTATTCTTGATAGTCTGGAATACGTAGAACTTATATAAATTTTTTAAATATTTGTTATAGGTCATTTTTAAAAGAATTATACAACCGAAAATCTTGTGATTAACATAGGTTTTTTTGTAAAGTAACCTCTTTGTCTTGCTTAAATGGACAAAGCTTTTTGGAAAATGCAAAGGTATTGAATAAAATCTACCTACAAGTTAATTATTGTTTAATTATTCGGTGAGCAAAATTTAAAGGCTTATTGAAGTACATTTTAAACAATGCAAACGTTCAACGCAAGGAATATATTGAGTTTGTGGGGTGTAAGAGGGATTGCGCGGTAAAGTAAGCCAAGCTACGCGGGCAGAGGGGACCCTCCCATCCTCGTCCCTTTGAATGATACTCCCAAACGTCCTTCAATAAAACTTACTTGAAATTAAAAGTTTTTTCAATAACATTATTTTATGGCATAATGTCATTTGTTTTTAAATTTTAAATAAAAAACTGTTTTTTTCCGTTTTATAACGATTTTTCTAGATAAAATTTACGTCACTTGTTAAGCATTTCTCATGAATCACGAAAAATATGAAAAATAAGGTGAATTAATAATTTAGCCTAAAATTATCATCCCTTTTACGAAACTACTTATTGTTATTATTTAAGTTATACATATGCAGAAATAAATGTCTAAGAAACTGCCAAGCGCAAACAGCAGTGTAAATCTGCTACCTTAGTTAAAAAAATAAGTTTCCATAAAAGATCATAACGAAAATCACATGATCAGATGACAGAAGTATATAGTTACTGAAAGTGAATAAATTGAGATAAAGCCACTTTGTACAACGTAACATATATTGGACCTGAGTTTAAACTGGGATGTACAGTTGATAAAATATTAAACCATTTTCTGTTATCGAAGCATCAAAAAAGTTCTGAATAAAAATATATAATGAGGATTATAAACTTTTTCCTGCAAGAATATTACGGAGCAAATACGTATATAGCTTCAGCATAAAAGCAACTTAGGCTACTTGTCCGATTACTGATGTGATAGGTATTGCAGACAACATAGGTATAGCAAATATATTAATAAATTTATTTAGCGTGAAAACAGACGAGCTTACAATAAACAGTAAGACTAACACCACCCCTATATTAGTTGGATACCCTGATACGATAAGTGGCACTGTAAATACAATACTGTGAGACTTAGTACCAATATTTTCAAAAGGACTGGATCAGAAAAGTAGTACAGTACATTTGTTTAATTGTATAGCTTAGTGTTTCAAACAATATGATATACCACTTGAAACAATGCTTGCTTTTTTAACAGATAAATGTACAATAATGACAGGCTTAGTCAGCATTTTTGGAATCCAATAAGGGAGAATCAAAACATTGATCACCAGAGTGCAGCATGGCGTTTGGTTTGTCCAACGTACCTAAAGCCGATGCATATATGTATGTGCAAATATATACACAACAGTTCACAAGCACACTGTAGGTAGGTTAGAGAGAACGTTAATAATGAGGGTAGGTAAGTTGAGTGCCATGCTGCCTTTCAGTGATAAATTGTTTAACACTCCCTCATTTCAAAATCTTGCTTTCAATATTTAAAGCGTATAATGTCAAGTAAATATTTTTTACGAGTTAGCTTAACATGCAATGAAATATAAAATACTTACCGTAAACTAGAATGTTTTAGTAATTATCAAGATTACATTAATATTCCTAGCCGTACAACTCTAAGATACATCTCTCTTTATTCACTGTTTATAAAAGCATGTGTAAATTGTGTGGTCTGCACTTTATGAGTCTTAAAAAGAAAGTGTTGTCATAATGGTGATTTTCAAAAAAATTTGTACGAAGAAATTGATAAAAACTATGAAAAATTTTTTTTATTGGGAATTGCATGAAATTATTAAATTGATTCTTTAAATAAACAACTGCAGTTGGTTTAGTGCATGCATTAGAGACATGAAAGCTCCATAATAATTAGGGGGAATTCGTTTGATGCCTTGGCAATTGCTGACTGCATATTAATAATTGTATAATTTATCCCAGGAAACATTCAAGTTATTAATCAGTTCCAGTTATGCCAGACGGGATGGTATACCCCTTCAACCAGAGTTCAGTACTCTAGAGACTCTCAAGCTACAGGCTGGTGAAACTCAAATACAGCCCGTAAGAGTCTTTACCCCAGCTCCCCAGCTCATACTTTCCCTCTCCATGTGATATATGTATGCTTAATCTAAGCCTGCTGTACGGCAATATATATCCTCCACGAATATTACGCCACACCGTAGCCAAATAAGTTCGATCCTTCTTCTTTTGTTAGTTACACCTCTGAATTGCATCAGTGATTCTTTTAATTTTTTTTTCCTTACTGTTATCATGTGGAAATATTAATGATAAAAAAATAAAGCTTACAAAATTGTATTAATAGTTAATTTTTATTTAGTTTAGTAAGTCGACTACTTTATAGAAAAAAATTATTTTATTGCGTCAGTTCAAAACTGACAATGCTTGTTGCATCTTAATTTACACTTATAACATCCGAAATAAAGATCAATTACTCTCAGTGAGCTCCAATAAATTCTAACAAAAATTGCAATTGTTTAATTTACTTTTTAGTAAAAATATTAATTACAAAACAATCACCTTCAACTAAATAATCTTGTGTGGTTAAGTGTATTCGCTAAAAATAAATAATAATGATAGTAAAAAAATAAACAATATGAACCTAAAAACTTAGTGTACTTGAGTCTTTACATTCTTAGTAAATGATAGCGTTAGTTGAAAAATCACTTTTAACGGAATAGTCAAATCCTCTCTAATCTTTTAATATTAAGTAGGTTAAAATGTCAGTAAACAAACAAGTACTTATGACAGAATAATCTGGTACATTTAATTCATCTCAATTTCAATTTTTTATTATGTTAATTATTTAACATGCACTTATAGCATAAATACCCAGTATGATCTGATCTTTTCATGTCTTAAAGAAATGTAAATGCCAATTACTAAATAAGCTCTTTCAACAGAAAAATCCTATGTTCTATAGTCTTTTTATCTTAAACTAATTGAATTGTCAATAGATAAAAAAGCATCTACGACAAAAAAATCTTGTACGCTGAAGTTTTCTTTGTTTTAATTCATTGTTATGTTGTTTTACAAACTACTTATAATAGAAAAATCCAGTTCACCTAAACATTTTCTATTTCGATTTATTGTGATGTTAATTAACAAATAAGCTTTCATAAAAAGATGACCTTGTACGTTTTTGTCTTTTCATCTTTAACAAATTATATGTCTATTGATAAACAAGCACCTTTAACAGAATAACTGGTGAGTCCACCCAAGTCTTCTCTACTTAAATTTATTGTGACGTTGATTTGTAAACAAGCGCTTATAACCAAATGACTAGTATACTCTTGTCTACTAACTTTTATATTATACAAGTGTTAAGAAAACTTATTGTCCTCCCCCTAAGTTCTTACTTTCTGATAATTAGAACTGTTATATGTAATTAAAAAGTACGATCAACTACGTAACGCAGCGTACAAAAATCCTTTGATAATATTTATTTCTTTGGCAATTTTTTATTGTACTTATTAACTACGAAAAGAATTAAATAATTTGCGTTAATTTTTTGAAAAAAGCATTCGATTATTTATAAACATAAATACAAGCCTTTCAAAGATGAAAACGTCAAAATATTATTTATGAATAAAATAAGAGATAGTAATGCATTAATAAATTGAGATTCCATAGTTGATAATTAGCATTATTTATAACCAAAAAAATAGAGTTCATTAGATTATTCTGTTAATAGGCCTGATTATAAATTAACTTTAATTTAATTCAGATAAGTACTATGTCCTTTAGTTATAGGGACTTGTTGATAAAATAACATCATAATAAATTATAGTCAGATAGAGTTAGGGGTACTATTCTATCAAAAGTACATGTTTATTAAGTGCTATTTTAATTAGTTTTACATAAATAGATCAGAGTAAAAGCTGGCAGCTGCAGCAGTTTAATTTAGTCCCTTGCTTAGTACTCTTGTGTTGGACCTCGTTACTTTCATATTTACGATCGAAAGAGTGTCTCGTTGCCTAATGAAAGCAGACGCTACCCTTTCACCTCTCTATTAAGTCTCGCCCTTTCTAGTAGACTTTTGTAACTTAGTACACGAATTACTTTATAATCACTCTTTAGCTTGATACTTTTCTCAACAGTACAATTTTATTATTTAGTATTAATACTCGTGAATACAATCAAAATTTACAAGTGCCATTCTTAAGAAAGAATACAAGTGCTTAAAATTATGTTTAACATACTTCTTTCATTTTACAAGATCAAAGTTTAAATACTACTCAATTCTCCTTGTTGAGGAAAAACTACTTTTATACTCTCATTTTCTTCATTTTGGTTCGAACAATCTATTAAACATGATCTTGTCTCCTCATCCTGATTTCAGCCTCGCTAATTATATACAGTCTAATTCAGTAATATAGTCTTTCTAACCGGATATGTGTGGGAGACATATTACCTTGTGATCTTGTTCTCAGTTGTTATTACTCTTTCGTTTTATTGAGTTGCTCCAACAGCCATTCTGCTCAGCTATCTTACAATCTAGTCACATCCAGAAGGAGAGAGAGAGAGAGTTCTCATGGTTATAGAGTGACGAGAGCGAACCCTCTAAATTATTTAGGGCTCTATTTTCCCTCAAGCAGTATCTTCTAAGATCATCAAGAACATGAATAGCTCCAAAAATTTTTTTCTGTAAACGTTTCACTTTCATAATTGATTTAGTTTTTACAGGTATAATTGATAAAAACTGGTCACTGTGATCAGTAACCAAGCATTTGTTACTATTGTAATGATTAAGAAAAATATCCCAGGCTTTAACATAATTATCTTTGATGATGTTACTGTTTTTGATTTAAATCTAGAGCGTCTTCCTTTATATGAACGCGTAGATTTTGAAACCTAATGATAGTGAGATACTTGTTTCTATTGCTCACTAAGGCCCTGTACAAGTCACGAAAGGATTATCAATAACTATAGGATCCATCGAAATCATATAGATTGGATCGTGGTAAACTAATAGACGTCCGGTTAATAGTAGTAATGGTTGGAGCAGGTAGATAAAGAAGTTCAGGAGCAGGAGATAGTCTGCTCAACAAGTCTTGATATTTTCTTATTTGACTATAGTAAGCTTCTTCATCGAGATCGTATAGGTTCAATCCAAGAATTAATGTCATATCATTTATTTCCACTCCCCTAATCTTCTTATGAACTCGATCTAAGTCATTCAATTGAGTTTTGAGCAGCCCCAATGTTGTCTATGCTCGACCAATGGTCTTTTTGTTAGGTTTTCTTTACAGCTAGTGAATAAATGACAAATTTTTTTAAAGATTAATAAAGATGATATTGACCCATGGTGACAAAAAGTCAAATCTTAACTTAAGTATCTTAATTTAAGTTACTAGTTATCAAACGAGTTTTTAGCTTGCAACTTGGCAGGTAAAACAAAAGTATGTATCATTGAAAACATAAGTTGGCAGCTATCATGCGAGTCTTAAGTCTACAACTTTAGAAAAGTAAAGATAACTATATCAATAAAATTTAGTGAATAGCTATCAAGCAAGTCTTGAGACTGCGACTAACAAATAAAACTGTATCAAATAAAACTAAGTCAAATCATAAACAGAAAAACAAGGCCAAAATAACCATTTAATGATAACGTTGGAACAACTAATTCGATTTATGACGAAATCTAGGGGTAGTGTAACGACAAAAATGAGCAATGGAAAAAAGAGATAGTTGATGTCTAAATGCAATCGTTGACAAAGATCAGGAATAAAAAAAACTATTAGTAGTAAATTCACTCAATATAACATACGAAAACTATTGTGGATAGATCAAATTTACTCTTTCTATTTTACTAACTGTTTAACTATGTTTTAGTATTATAATTATAAGTCTTAGCCATTAAGAGATAGAAATTGACTCTAACAACTAAACTTAATTCATTTTATGGACTTATATCCACAAATTTTACATAAACTACTATTATTTAAAATATACATCAACCAACTTCAAATTTATAAATAACGAGTTCGCAAATTTGCTACTATCACTGCCGTACAATAATTAATTTAACATTCTAACTTTCATACGTACGGTAATTTTCAACAGCTTAGCAAGCTAGAATTAACAAATTCTTAATTTTTTTTTAGGTTTACAAATAAATATCTTACTAAATTAGTTAAATAAAAAAATTTAAACTAAATTACGCAAATAAGATGCTAAGTAAACTATCAAGGTAAAATAATAGATTACGCAAAATTATACTTTTTAAAAACAACTATGCCTAAAAGTCGATTGTCAATTTTTACTTATCAAAATCTGACATTTCACGAGCACTGACACTTAGTTACGCTAAAGATCATTGACCATTATTATAGAGATGAGAGACGATGATAATAATCAAAAAACCATGTAAGTGTGGGTGTTCACAGCTGGCCTCGTTGACAACAAAAGGCACATGCCGACTGATGTCAGCTATACTTTCGTATATATTTATGTAATGAGCGTTCTAAAATTTACTTGACGTGAACATCGACATTATTATACAAGTCAGACTATAGTTGGTGTGAAAAGACTGCAAGCGCAACCTCTCAATGTCAGTATGTATTTACAAGTGCGAATCAACAACGACTCGAGGATAACTTGTGCGAGAAGATCAAGCGAGAATAATGCAAAGAGAGAGGTAACACAGAGACCCAAGTACTCTATAGCGTTTACTTTTGTTAATATATAACTATGAGGACCATTTTTCTTTTCTTGGGTACGATTAAATAATAAGATAGCTGAACAACATGGCTACCAAAGCAGCTCAATGAGACCAAAGAGTAACAGTGATCTAGAACGAAGTCAAGAGGTCATGTGTCTCCTGCTTGTATCCGTATTTGGCTCGAAGGACTGTGTTTTTCAATTGATATTGAGAATGTAATGAATTCATACTGAAGACTATATATATGATATACATATTGCACTCATGTAAGAGAGATAGACTAGTGGAGCCATCTCTAGATACATGCAAGCAAACAGCTTTGCGGACGTCTGGTGCTCTGATGAAGCATGTAGGTTGATAGACCTTGTCTGTCCGTCATGCATGCAAGCAGCCGTTTGTCGTGGACTGTATAGTGTATCGATATGTTGAACTATATCCCCCTTTTATTAAATCCTATTAACTATTACACGTTGTGTTAACTAATTTTCCACAATCCTCGAAATAATTATCGTAGATTAACGTGGTAACAGCTCCGTGGTTACATGTAATAAAAGTGTAAATCCAACCTACAAAATTAAGAAAATGCTTGTGTGAAAGTATACCGTTATTATTCACGTCTGCCGTACAAGTTTTTAAATTTAAGAGATTAAATGCGAGTGATCACAGATTAAAAAAGTGTCAATCGAGCACTGAGAAGGTGAAAAAAAGTTTTTGCAAATGTGATTTAAGACATACTGGTGTTAAAGGAGTCTATTTCCAAAGAAAAAGAACATTTGAAAAATCTAGGAAGTTCAAGAATACAAGTAATATCAAGATGGCGGAAATTTCAATACTTGTGTTTGATGGCCACTACACACTACACACTAGAGAAAAAGGATAACGACGTTTTTAAAATTGAAGAAATGCGCAACAGTGATAGAAAGAGAAAGAATATCGACGAAGGTAGTCAAGTCTACTGCAATGCATAGTGAAACGAAAAGTAAACGTATAGACTGGCTTTTAGATAGTAGTTGTACGGATCATGTAATAAATTGTGATGATATTTTTGTTACATGTATTGATTTAAAAAATACAGTAAATGTTAATGTAGGTGATGGTAGAAGTTTAAAAGCAAAAAAAGTAGTACAAGTTTCAAGTTATTTTTAGGTTCTTGATAGATTTTTGAATTGATACGTCAAATGTATCTTATGTTAAAGATATGCTGCAACTCTAATTAGTCTTGCTTAACTGAATGATATAAAAAAAGTTGTTGCCCAAAATAATACGGCAAAAATTTATAGTGATGAAGGTGCGCTTCTAGTTACAGCATATAAAATAGATAAATTATGTAAGATGCAGAGTAAAATTTTAAATGATGTTAAGATTACCGTTTATTCTATGAATACCGATAAAAATGGTAAATTAACTTCGAAAGAAAAATGGAATCGTATTTTGAGAAATATAAGTTTTAAATATTTGAATATATTATGTAAAAAAAAATTAGCTGAAGGATTGCCTAAAGAAATTGAAAATGATTACATAAAATGTGCTGTTTGTATTGAAAATGAGATGCAAAATTTACCATTTCAGAATAACAGAAAAAGGGCAAAAGATATTTTAGAAATAGTTCATACTTATTTCAGTGGCCGTCAATACAATTGGATTGAATGGGGAAAAATATTTTCCAACGTTCATTGATAATCATCAGACTAAGTTTATAATTGTTTTGTTTTGTACAATAATAAAATTGAAAATTTAACAGGAAAAGTACTAAAAATAAAGATAAGAGACAATGGAAAAGAGTGTATCAATAAAAGAGTTTCTGATTCAGTAAAAGAAAAAAAGGTTAGTCTAGATGAATGCCCACCCTACGAATTAAATGGTACTGCTGAGAAAAATAATAAAAGTATAACGGAAATCTCTAAATGTTTATTGAGTGAAGCGAGGATGAGCAGAAGGTTTTTGCCTGAAGTCATATGTGCAGTAGCCTATTGAAAGGACGGGACATTTGCAATTCCTGCAGGATTAAAAATACCTTTTGAAATGTTCTTTGCTACTGAACCTAATGTGAGGTATTTTAAAATGTATCAAAGTAAAATACTCGTACATGTGCTGAAACATAGATGAAGGTCTAAATGGAAAAGCAGATTTAGAAATTTTTGTCACTTATTAAAATGTAGGATATTGAATTTTGATTAATAATAAAGTTACTGTAGCAACATATATAGATGTCATTAAGTTCAACGAATATTTTATTGGTTTAAAAGGTGATGAACTTGAAAATGAAAATAACATTTTTTATTAGAATAAGACTAATTCAAGAGAAGAATTTGAAGATACTAAGTATGAAAACGATAATGATATTATCAAGAGAGAAAATAAACGTCAAAATTAAAAAGAGACCAATGTTAACAGTAGAGTAAAAAAAAATATAAAGCGTCTAGAAGGACATGATGATAAATATGTGTAAACACTATTTATGTTGATTATTGTAGTGCAGAAAGTCCTAAGAGTTTTGATGAATCGTTGGCAAGTTTTGAATCTGATAATTGGAAACATGCGATTAAAAAAGGAATTTATTGTTTAAATAAAAATGAGACTTAAATTTGTTTTCATCTTTTTTGTAATAAGATTATTTTACATCTAAAACTTTCTTATCTTTTGGCTTATCTACAAATATCTAAGTTAGGTTAATAGTTGAAGGGCTTGTAAAAAGGAACTTATGGATAACATTTATTCTCCTGTAGCTGAGATACAAACTGTGAAAATTTTGTCATCTTATTGTTGCTAAGAACGCTTAATTATTGATGAAATAAATATTGAAACTGCGTTTTAAAATAGAAAAGTAAAATCAGAGGTATATGTCAAACAACAAGGTTTTGACCATAATTCTAATTAAGTATATAAATTGCAAAAAGTATTGTTCGGCTTAAGAGAAAGTCCTAGATCTTAGTTTCATGTTTTGAACAATCTATATAAAACTTAGAATTTAACAATAGTAAAATAGAGAATTGTTTGTAGTCTACAAGCAAGGGAACAGATAATGCTTCTATTATTTCATTTGTTGATGATCTATTTATTTGTTATAAAAGCTATTGGTGTGATTAAGGGAAAGTTGTCGGAAAGATTTTGCATAAGAAATTTTGGAAGAGTAAAAAATTATTGTGGAGTAAATATTAATTATACTGTATTAAAAAAAATATCTAATGTTTTTAAGTCAGAGAAGTTATATTGAATCTTTGGAAAATCAAAACAAAATAAAAAATGCTAAATAATATGAAACACCAAAGCAAATTAATTTAAAGCTAGATCAGAGGCTGTAAGTAAACTCCAATTAATTAAAGAGTTGATAGATATTTTCTTTTTAAAGTTAGAGAAACCGATTGAAATTCCTGAAGACAATTTAGGAGCTGTAAGCATAGCAAAATTTGGTATTTTCACAAAAAATTTAAAATATATACAAGTACATTATCATTTTTTCAATAAAAGTTATTTCAAAAAAACAATTAATATTATGTAAACAAAATTAGAAAATAATATTGTCGACATTATTACGAAATCTCCCGGAAGGATAAAGTTTGAATAGTTGAGAGACATGTTAAGCCGAAGAAACTCAATAAAGGGAACCAGTATAAATGTAAGAAGACGTATTGAGAATGTCATACATTTACACTGAAGACTGTGTATGTATTGAATTAATATAAGAGAGATCTACTAGTGGCACCATTTCTAAAAAAATGCAAGCAAACAGCTTTATGGATACCCGGTGCTCTAATGAAGCAAGCAGGCTGATGAGTTTCGTCTGTTCGTCGAAGCATTTGGTCATGGATTTAAGCAGCCGTTTTTCTTTGTCTGTGTAGTGTATTGATATGTTAAACTATATTATCTTATTAATAAATCCTATTCACTATTTCAAGGGGTGTTTATTCATATTTCACAAACTACAAGATAATCCTCGTAAATCAACGATTGGACTGTATAATATTAGCGAGGCTACAGTTACAATAAGGAGAATAGATCATGTTAAATAGATTGTATAAATAAGAACATTATCTAATAGAGAAGTTTATTTATAACAAGGAGACTTGATTTACATGTTTACTTTAATTTTATGAAATGGAGGTACCATACTACACGTTATTTTTAACACTTCTATTTTTACTTCAGAATTATGTAGGTAAACGTCGATTGGCTTTACGTGTATTGATTTCAAATAACAAAATCTCACTGTTAGTAAAAGCATAAAGCTAAAAAGAAGTAATAAAAATCGAAAATTGCAATGGATTTTCTCGCTACGAGTCTCTTTTCGAGTTATTTGGTTAGGCTAGAAACATAGAACGTATTCGATTATTCAAATTTATGAATATTCAACAAAAAGACTTACTTAACCACAAGGATCTATGCCATGCCTGATTGCTAATGAGTTGTTATCAAGTGATAGATAATTTACTCAAAGATAGCACTATATTACTTCGTATAGTTGTACAGACAAAACTATAATTCCGTCAGAAAGTAATACGATTCGTTCTTTCTCGTTTTAAATACCATTCAAAATCTAATCAGGTTACTTTTCGTTAAAAATAAGGCTTGAACTGTACAATTGCAGGATGTTTAACTCATCTGGAGCACCATTTTTCAGAGAAAATTTATGTTAGGTCATAGGAATATTCAATTTAGGTCATAAATTTTGGCTCCTGCAAAAGAAGGTGGTGTTTCGATGGCATAGGTCTGACATTAGTTCCCATTTAACCCTACAGTCAAATTTTATAAGTATGTGGCTATTGCACTATTGGAGTTAAACTGTGCATTACGATTATTTTTATATATTGCAGTGGAAATTTTATGTCTCGCTACTAGTTTCTCTCTCTTCTAGCAGCCCAAGTGTGACGCAAGTTGCACATACCACACTATAGTGTGCATACTATATGAGACCTTTGTTAATCGCTTAGGTCCTGTGCCGATTATTGGTAACTCGAATCATATCAAAAGTTTGTTTGGACGAAAATACACTGTAAAAAAATTAATGTTTGATGGTCCTTACTTAATTTGAAAAAAATGGTGTTAGTTGGTTTATTCGAAAAGTCACAGATTTATTCAGGATGTCAAAATATTTATGTCTAAGTAGATTTTGCAAAAACTAAAATATTTAATAGCTTATTGGTTTTTTTTCTTATTTACTTATTAGTGGCAGAGGAGTTTAGTTATTTGGTTAGTTATTTATCAGATTATAATTTAATTATTGTATAATGTATGACTAAAAGGTGTATGATTTTAGTATAATCAGCGGACTAAATTTAAATTTAAATTTCTACAGTGAGTTAAATATGGAAAAAGACACCTTATCACATATTTTTAATAACAATAGTTAAAATTATTTCATATTTAGATTGCCCACAATTGTATGGCTTATTTATGAATAATTAATTATGCATTAATCCAAACAAAAGAATACTATGCCCTTCAAATCTAACAAGGACATAAAATTGTAAGCCTAAATGAACTTTACACTGACCCAATTGATAAGTTACTTGCCTAAAAATCTAATAGATAAGGTTTAAGCCAACTTAGAGGCAGCATTTTTTGTTTTGTCTTATGTTAACAATTACTGTGAACGTGTTTCTAAGATCTTAAAATAGTCAACCGCAAGTGGAAGTATTTTTTTTTTTGATTAAAAAAAAAAGCTTGTGAAAACTATACGGTTTTATTAAAAATCAACATTTGAGACAAGAACCACATAAAAACGTACTAGCAAAACAACATGTTTTTGTGTACTTAACACACTTGACAAGTAATAAGCACGTAGTACGTAGACTGAACAATCGACTACATTATCAAGCGAAATGGAATCTGTTCCAGACGTCAGGAATTCCAGTCTAAATTCTTAGTTACTATGTCCTATATTGCAAACCATTTTAAAAGTTGTTTTTTTTTGAAAAATAATAATTGTTAAGTATTAAAATTAATAATAATGTTACTTAAATATTTAAAAAAGTAAAAGTTAGAAAAAATACAAAACTACGCATTGATTACTAAAATGGATGAACCTTGTGATAACTCGTGTTCTTAACGTAGCGTACTTGTGTACACATTCTTGCAACATTAAAAACGCAAGTTATCACGAGTTATGAGTATTTTTTAACAAATTCATAAATCAGCGTTTAATCTTTTTTCTCACACAGATGGGAACCTTCTTGTTATGAAAAATTTCATTATCATTAAAAAGGAAAATCTTACAAATATGGTTACTAAAGTTTCTCATCATGTTTGTAATAAAGAATTTCATAAATACATGTTTTAAGAGTGCAGTTACAAGTTTTTAAAAATATTGTATGTGAGTTTTGTACTATACTATTCTTTTCTTAATGCTTCTCTAATATTTAGTTTCTGCTTTTGCACTTCTTCGATACTCCAACTACTGGGACAAAAGGTTACGTTTACGTCAACTTAAGTATTCGACCAGGTAGCTGGTTCTACGTTGAGTAGAACATTCATGAAATGTTGGTGAGCCACCAAAATTTTTATAACGAAATAGCCAATCACGGTACAATTTGTTAAATACGTTACTGAATTTAACCATAAGCTCACTAATGAGACATGATTTTATACAATAAAAGTAGAATATTCCATAATCAATTGCAACTTGACTAACACACCGCTTTTTTATCCAATAAGCTAAGAATTGTACTACTAACCGCAGGTCGAGTAAGTGCTCTTATTTCAGACATTTTTTGATGTTGTTATCGATAAAATAATAATAAGATTATATTTTAAGGTGGTCTTAATTGCACCTTGAACTTGAATCTATTGAATTTTTTTCTATTGTTATAGCTTGTTTTTGAGAAATTTTCTACGCCTTTACTTGAAAAAGTGCAACATAATGAGTAAAGAATTACTAATGTGACTTGAAATTTTAGGTTGAAAATTAGCAATAGCCTTAGAGATATATAAAATAAAAGTAGTATTGTATAATTTCATTCTCATATCATATGCATATTGTACATGTGTATAGTATAAGCAGACAATTATATTTACAGTAGATTCATCGTTCTATTTATTCGATAAAATATTGTCTAATATTCTTAAAAAATAAGTCAACCCCTTATCTCACTTGCTTATAAGCTCTAACAAAAAAAAACGACTTTTAAAAATTTAATCATACCGAAGAATAACTCAGGAGTATCTTTTATAGTTATCTCTTCACATACATATTAATCTTGCTCTTTTATAACTGCAACATTCACTGAAACATTGAATTTACTAAGTAGCCACATATTTCTGCTAAAATAGGAGTTCCTGAGTTCTTCTGTTTCTATCCTGATAACTGAATAAGATTAAATATAAAGACTAGTCTTATAAAATGCAGTCATTGCTTTCTAAAGGGTCTAAAACAAAACAGCTAGTGATGATAAAGAGGTTCTAAGGATAAAGGAAAGATAAAAATTATAAAGTAATCATCATCAAAAAAATAACTTTAAAAATACCCCCAAATTGCAACGAAGGATAGAGAATCGTACCTTTTTTAAAATCATAATTTAAGCTTATAATTTCTCTTTTTTTTGATAATAAAGTATTTCAGGTTTTTCTCAGACAGTAATTAGTAGTTGGTTTTTTTAATTTAAATGACACAAAAAGTGAGCTTAGTCAGACCTTCTAATTATAACGTAATAACATTGGGCAGTCGTATTGGTTTACGACTGAGAAAAACTCTTAAATCATAATTAATATATTATTATTTGTAACGATTTATTATTTAGAGCTGCTTTGACATAACAATCTATGGTCAATGTCAATACTTAATCAAAAATAACGAGAATGAGCCCAGCTAGATCTCCCAATAATATCGTGGGACAGAGTCTTAACTTTTTTATTGATATAAATAAAAAAAATTATCATTTTACAATTTTTATCGTTTGTTTATACTAATTTATTTTTAGAGATCCTTTGATACAATAGCTTGTGAAGGTGTTCTTGCTTGTGTTTGATAAAAATTTACAAAATTACGCAAATAAGTATAGTTAGACCACTCAGTTGTAACTCATGGCAGAGATATTGTCTCTGCCCTCTTACCATAAAATCATAGTATTTTACAGCTTTGTTTACTTATTATAGTTCATTATGTACGACTGTTTTGTGATAACGATTAGTGAAAGGCGTTGATTTTCTGGTGATAAATAATATGATATATCCCCGTCAAACCTTTTAATCTTAACGTGGGGAGAGATATGATTTTTACAATGAAAATTGACTTTTTTTATTTGTTTTTTTCTTTTAAATAGTTAATTGCTTACTCAGTTTTAATAAGGCCATTCGTATTTTATAGTTTTTGTTGATGTATAAAGAAAATAAGCAAATTGTTCCACTGAAGTATTTTTGCGATAGCAATTTTTTCGTCAATCGTTCTATCTAGTACATTGGATAAATCCAGCAGCTGACAATACCTTTACATAACTTTGTTTTTTTTCTACTACGTTAGTTATACTGAAATTTTTTTTATAAATTTACTTACAATTGATAGTTTATAACTTTAATGATCTCGGTGAGGTTGCAAACAGAAAGCAAACGTATTTTAACTGGTACCAACAGCATACTAGACTGCTACATTTATATAATAATGGATTGAAATGAATTAGTGTTAAATTATAAAAAATATAAGTATATAAGTTTACACCTGACTTACAATAAATAAAAAAAAAGCTTTGCCTCCCTGCTAATTAGAAGTCTTAAGAATAACTGTTATTATTGTTCTAGGATAAAAAATAATTGTAGGCTTACAGACTTACGACTTATAGTCTCGTAACTCCATCACACTGTAGTGTTTATAATGCACAGGTTGTAAATTTGCTTTTGGTCACAAAGATCATTGGCTTTATTGTGTTTAAAAAGTTTATGATTCCTTGATTTCGAATTTGATGATTTTTAAATTAATCAAATGCATTTTATCTGTATACATGTGCAAAAGAACCACCAAGCCAATAAAATAGGTATTTGGTCTAATCAACTAAAAAATTATTTCGTTGGATTTTTCTAGAATTAGTCATCAGAAGTATAAGGTTTAGTTTATCTGATTTAATATTTATCCACTCCTGTCAAGATAATAAGCTTAAGATTTTTATATAATTACTTAAGATATTTTGAAAAATCTAGACTCTATTCCATGATCTTCTCTTTAATAACTTTTAGAAGTTGATTGACTGATGTCGAAGCTGCTGTCAAATATGAGCAAATTCTGTAGACTTGATTTTTTTGAAATGCACAAACGTTATTTTCTACAGGCTCAAGAAAATACTTAAAGTCTGCATGGATAATGCAAGGGACTTGTTTATAAAAATAAAAGTTTTTAAACTTTAACACATTGGTTTTTTTCCTTTAATAGCTTAATCCAACACTAATTCATAACAGTGCAGTCAAGTTTACAATTTTTTAACTTATTTATAGTATTAAATAAGTAGAGACATTGATCACAAGCCCAATACTGCATTTTTCTCTTTGATGTCTGCTGTTTCATTGATTGTGATACATTCTTTACCCATGCATAATGGTTTTAATCATGAAACATTTTGATTTTCTGTTACGTTTTATTTATCTTTACCATTATAAGAACTCTATATCAAAATTTGTCGTAATGCTTTTTGCAGGGAAATCTGCAGTGTACTTAAAATACTAAACGTTGATGATCTCTTTGAATAAAACATAATTTTATACGGAGAACGTCAAAAAAAAGTAGTGGTTTAGACAATTGTCGTCCTTTGAAACTCTATAAATCTAAGTAGAAAAAGTTTTTTAAAAAATCGCTTAACCATATGATGAAGACTGACATTTATTAAAGAACTGTCACAAATTAGTGTAGCTCTACCTATAGCTTTGCTTTCTATTTAAACTCCTAAAAATGACAACGTACAATGATAATCGTTAAACAATGCTCATAGCTCTGCTCTTTGTACAGACTGAGGCTTGTAGGAATTTAAAGCCTCAATGGCTTGTCATCGAAGCTGATTGCTGGGTAGCTCCACTGTTTCCGTATTTTAGATGATGACGAGGATTAGAAAAGATGAAGTCTTGTTGGCTAATGATAACGAGATCTTATTCTTGGTTACAGCAAGTTACAAGATGTCTCGCAGGGCACAATTATCTAGCAGCGTTGGTAGACAAAAAAGAGCTACCTGGCTGTGCGAGCTTACGTGTGTGCGGCGCAACGGTAATGAAGAGAGAGTGAGAGAGAAGACGCAGTAGGAAAGGAAAATCCCCACAGACTTTTTACATTTTCTCTTCACTTTTTATGCTTACTTCTTATCTTCACTCGTTATCGTATTGGTTAAGTATTGAGGGCAAGATGTAAACAGCCTTGGCAAAGCTGTGACT
Source organism: Copidosoma floridanum (assembly GCF_036245765.1). Classification (NCBI taxonomy): domain Eukaryota; kingdom Metazoa; phylum Arthropoda; class Insecta; order Hymenoptera; family Encyrtidae; genus Copidosoma; species Copidosoma floridanum. The sequence continues at coordinate 15,382,275 of NW_028321881.1, forward strand.
TATTCTTTAAGTACGGTTGCTAGATTTAACTGTATGTTACATAGTAAGAAGTAGGACGAACTAGTAAGAAGTAGTAAGACTCTAAGTAAGAAGAACTACTTAAAATGCTCTTGTAAAATCTCGTTGAACCACTATTTACACGTGTAAGTTTTATAAGTAGTCAAGTCGTGTTTCAGGTAATTGCCTGTCGTCTCTAAGGTAACTCTACATGCTTTTCTAGTCATCTTTAAGATAATGTCAGATAATGCTGAGAACATCTGTTAGTTATTTTAATGACATTTTGTAACATCCTCTGTGATCTTTAAGATGAAAGCGAGCATACAAGTGACCTAACAAAATATGATCAAAATAAATATCCACGCTTTCTATTAGCTGCCACCGTATCATTCTTAAAAGGGCAGAGCCAAAAATAGAACTTACCCAAGAGAAAACATTGTGCATAACTTTATTCACACATCGATGGTGTTACGTATGGTCAGAGTTTTAAGATATGTACATAGTCCGCTTTATCCTACCGATCAAGATAGTGGAGTTTTTCTGATTACTTCCTGTAGAATTAGTCGTGCGTACTGTTGAGCAGTGCTACGTAAAGGAAAAAAAGCAGGCCACAATATAATCATGAAATCAGTGCTTTCAATAAAACAGTGTACTACTATGCTATTATCTTCTAGACATATCTGTATTAGCAAGGATACATACAACTCTCTAATAGTACAGTCAATAGAGTATATGTCTATTGCTCTGACAACCGGATTTCAAACTCAATTGCGAGCCAGAAATTTTTGAAATTATAGTTCTACAAGCACGTTATGCGCAAGAGTAAGCCATGAATTTCAAAATTAAGACCTTGAGAAAATATGTAATGGATGTTAATTGTTAATTTTCCTTTATTTTTCTCCAGCTGCCAAAGCATACACGTAATAAAAGTGAATTTTTAATTTTAACTCTTAATATATAAGTCATTCTCTCAGAAAAAAAAAATGCACTTTTTACCAGAAATAAAACCAGTGACTACTTACACGTAAGCAAACTATTGTATTTACTCTGTCACAAACCATCGTGATTTAATTACCAACTACTACAAAAATTTTACTGTAAACTATAGAAAATCTGACAGCATCTAATTGTCAGTCTAAAGTATAGATAATTATGAATAGTATTCTTTGCAGACATAAAAAAACATTCTTATTTATTTATTAAAATGTTTAAATATCCCATGAAACGCAAACTAATTTTGCTTCAATAAGAGCTCTGTACAAGGGCCTAAGATTTTTTTTAGAATAAGACTAGCTTATTTTACTCTAGAATGTATTTTATGATGAAGAAGTTTAAATAATATATGTAGAATATTCATTTCAACGAAATAAATTTTTAGTTGATTAGGCCAAATACTCATTTTATTGGCTTAGTGGTTCTTTTGCCCATGTATACAGATAAAATACGTTTGATTTATTTCAAAATTATCGAATTTAAAATCAAGGGATTATAAATTTTTTAAACAATAAGCTATTGCTGGAGCAACTTGCTTTATAAAAATATATAACTCTTTAGCACAACCACAAACTGCCGGAACTTCAACAAATAAAAAAATTAAAATCGCACCTTGGAAATCAGTAGGATTTGAGTTAGACAGTGATTCATCAAGTAAATTGGAAAATGAAATAATTGCTAAAATGAAACGAAATCCAAAACTATAATTCACTGCTCGCAGATCAACTCATAAACATGCTTTAGGAGGCAGTCCCGATGAAAATAATGATGAAAAATATACTTTAACTAATAGTTTGCAAAACACAAATCTTGCTGACCCGTCTATAAATAAAAATTATTACATACTACCATAACTGATGAATCCAATGGAAACGACAAAATATTGAAAATCACAGTCAAACGAAGAAAATTTTTAGAATAGAAAAACTTCATCTTTTGTTATAGTACACTATTCCAAAGACTGTAAGAACTCTATTATCTCCAAGAATACAGTTGGGAGAGATGAGAGAATCTATGCTGGCGCTCTTGGTGGTGAATGTGTGTGATCCAATGGTACACTACTGAATCAAAATCAATATCATGTCAAGTTTTATACAAAAAAAATGTTGTCATAATTTTTTATAGGAGTCAAACATTATCCATACAAGTTAGTCATATCGTACGATTTTATCAACAGTCATCAATTAATAGACATAAGAAGTGCCAAAGAAGTGATCTTGTCTGCTCTACTCGAATAGTACTTGTATGGCAGGTGAAAGTGTGTGGTTATCAGTCAGTTAGAGTTCGGTAATATTTTTGTTCATACTGTCAAGTAGAAAACTAAAAGAATGATTTCATGTGTTACTGGTAGCACACTTACTGATTAAAACAGTGTTATAATGTTGAGAATCATGAAACTTTTTCTTCTTAAAATATTATCATCACTAGTATAATAATTTTTTAGTAACCTCATATTTTTTTTCATTACTATACAAAAAGATACGCTTTGGTACCAGCAGAATGCCTGCTTTGGCCACGAGTGGAGGGTGCTGTGGTCATTATCCAAGTGAAAAGACAAAAAAACCTTTCCAATAAGATCAGAATCACCTACAAGGCAATCCAAGGCTGCATCTACGGTAACAAAAGACAATGTCGATACTGTATGGAAAGAGCTTGAAGTTTCTACTATTAGACAAGAAGATAGTGGGGAAGTCAGAGAAGAAGAGGAAGTGCATGGTAGTATACCTGATACACCATTTTGTTCAAGTGCTCACCAGCGAGACTCATGTATAAAACAATATTACTCTTCGAAGCAGAGTAACTTGAAACTGTCTACTTGTCTCACAGCCACATTTAAACTATTAGAACAGTAATGAAATTCTAAACGTAATGATAAAGTCACTAGTAAAAAAAGCACAATTATTCGATTTTTGATGATAACAGAAACGGATCACCTCGAAATACTGAGTGAACAAGAATGTTCAACATACACTTGGCTGACTAAACATGAATCAAATAAAACACAACCACAAGTAGGTAACGTAATAACAATTACTGATAAAAATAAATCAGTACTCTGTTTAGTTAACAAAGAAAGAGGAGATTAAATATTGCATCAAAATCTTCACTTGTGTTTTGAAGATTCAGCCAAGGCAACAGAAAATAAGAATACAGAAACATTGAGAGTATTCAGAGAGGGTAAAGTATCTAACAATTTTTCTAGAGGAATATTTTTCGAAGCAATTTCAGAAGAACTCAGTCATGTGAACATTCAAATAACCATACGTTTTAGTAAATATGCTTATTAATTAAACTAAGTGAGACAGCAAAATATATTACAAAGCCACGATAGTTTTTCCGTGAGCATTGAGACATGAGCAAAACTCATAGGAAAATGTGACGATTGTATTACTAGGAAGGTATAAGAAAAAATACAAATATTTTTTTATGAAAGTATAGAATTTATCAAGAACGAACATTAAGTGGGATAAAAACAAAAAAACTTATGATAATAACTGATACTCCAGCTAAAGTTTTCTCAAAAGTAGACTTCTATACTGTAGGAACCTTAGCAACATAAATATCTGGAAATAATTTTATATTAACTATAGAATGTTAATTTTTAAAATATCGTGTAGCAGTAGCTATATGTGACACCCAAGCTATTACAGTCACAGATACTCTGTCAAGACACTTCATAGCGGTATATAGAGTGCCAACAGTAGTACTTAGCAATAATGGAAAGAGTTTTCAAATGAATATACTGACAAACTCAGACCAAATTCTTGGTTCCAACCTCAAGACCAGTATACCCTACCTTCCCCAATCTAACGGCTCACTCAAATGTAGCCATGTCATACGTGCGTGTGACACCATCAAAAAAAGGTTTGACGTTTTAAAGATGTACTGTCAGATACTTATTTCTAAAAACGCTTAGTTTTACACCAGCATGGAGTAAAATTTTTTAAAGATAGACAGCAAAAAAATTCATGATAGCTCGCAAAAAGCATATTTTTAGACTTATAAAATAAAAATGACAAAATATATTATACAAAATTTTGACAGCAAACTTGTATCTAATGAGAAATCTGAGAGATCAGCAGTCTTAATGATCTCTTACTAAATAATTTTTACACCATAAATATGCTCGTGTCAATCAAGAGTTATTAGGTTAAGCTCTGTTAATTGAATTCCCAACATGATGTGACCTCCTTTAATGCAAGAGTATAAAAATTTCTGGCACATACGATGTTTACATTTTCTCTTTCTTTAAGTGCTCCCAAGTCACTATAAAGGTTGAAGAGTAAGTTCTATGACGTCTTTTAGATGGATGTAAGATTTTATTAAGTGATTAAACTGCGTGATGGAATCGTGCATTTTAAGAAAATGTAAAACTTAATTCGGTGACAAAGCTGTGTGAGAACAGCTTGAGCAAACTAAGCCATTGAAGACTCCCTTAAAAAATGAATCAAAGAAGAACACGAAAGAAAGGACCATGAACTTAGGTTCCAACAATAAAAGCAGCTGGTACGTCTAAACTTCTACAAGTGAAGGGTGGAACTCATACATTCATTCTGCAAACAAATAAACTTGATTTTTGTTCGTCAGCTATCAGTTTATCTTTGTCGTACGTTGTCTATTCAATAACTCCTTAATATTCGTTATATTCATAAAAGTAAGAATTTTGTGTCCATCAATTAAAGTTTTGAATCTTACGATGTTTCGTATGATTTAGTAATTGAAATACTTTTTAATCGAGGGAGTGAAGTTAATTAACATCTAAGTTAAGTAATATCTGATGATATAATAATTTTACAAAAGCCAGAAATAGTTAATTTTACAAGCGATATGAATAATAAGGCTTCAGATTCACATCGACAATGTTTGTACAATTTATGAATATCCTTAACTTATTATACTTCTGTGATTGTTGGATAGCCGCTGCTTGCGCGCGAGCAGTCACAAGATCTTACAAGATTAACGACATTAATGATTCTAATCCTACATGAGAGTACTCGTGGCAATGACAATAATTAGGCTGTTGCGTTTAACGTCGGAACCCAAGTCAACGGTCCTTTCTTTCTTGCTTCTCCTTGATTCATTTTTTAGGCGAATGTACAGTGGCCTTGTTTGCTCGAGCTTTTCTCACACAGCTTAGTCAACGAATTAAGTCTTACATTTGCTTGAAATGCACACTTCTAGCAAGTAGTTTAATCACCGAATCAGGTCTTACATCCGCTTAAAAGACGCAAAAAAACTTACTCTGCAACCTTTATAGTTACTTTGGAGCACTAAATGAAATAGGAAAAGTGAATATTACTACGTGTGAGAAGTTTTTATACTCTTTCACTTAAGAAGGACGCATCAGGTTGGGGATCCAACTGACCAATCAGAGCTTAACCTAAATTCTCTCGATTGACACGATCACAGTCGTAGAGCAAGAACTATACAGTAATTGATAGTTAAAACGGCTGACCTCTTGGATTTATATTAAGTACAAGTTGCTGTCAAAATTGTATATGATATTTTTTGTGGACATACGCAGAAAAGAACGTTCAAATTGTTTAGTATTCACATTCTTGGAAGTACTAATGTGAATTGATGTTGTAAGATAATTACTTTATAAAATTGTTTGAAGGCTGCACGCGTAGTTGAAGTTCGAGTTTTGCGATGGTAGCTTGTTTCAAAATAAGTATGTCACGTGATTGCAGAAGCAGATGTACCACCCAATGTTTCGAGATCGCTGAGCTTTTGCTTTTTATAATTTAAAAACAAAACTCTGTTTTTCCAAGTAACAAGTATTAAGTATATGACATGCGATGTCATACAGCTGCCTAATTATTATTCAAAGACATTTACATAGACATGAGATGAAGAGACGAAAAAAATACGCTACAACACCGTTATATAAGATATAAATTCCAACTGTAAGCCAACACCATCTCGGCTTACCAAGTACTAACACCACTTCCTACATACCATTCAGTGAAACTTAACACCAAAACGCCAAATCATTCATTTAAAAGTCAAGTACACTGAAAATAAGAACAAATAAAGCCTTTGGGCTGATGGCTGACTCCTGATAAAAAAAAACTCATTTGTTTATAGAAGGAATCTACGAGTTATTTAGAAGTTCAGTCGTAGCAACTCTGAAAAAAGTTTGATGCTATAAGTACTTTTAATAAAGATTTTAAATAATATTTATTATTTCAAAATAATAATCAGTTTCATATGAAGAAATAAACAGACCTTAAAGCAGTTATGTGAGAATATTGATATTTCTCTTGAATAAAGAATATGCTATGGTTAGGAGATCATATTTTATCGTCATTGTACATCGTACTGCATCGTCATTATAAATGGTATAAGTTCTTTTTTAATGAGATATCCGTTAATTTCGTTTTTATGTTGAATATATATAAATATTTTCAATAAACGTACACTTGACTTTCTCCTTAATGTACTATGCAAATGTTCAGATGAAATTAGTGTTAACAAGTCACGTTTAAAATTATTGATACGTAAAATTAATTATGCAAATAATTAAATTTTTGAGTAAACTTTGCTATCACTAAAATCAATCATAGCTACATTCTTTGAAAAATGCTAGAAGTTTAATTTGGTTCATAAAGTAATATAAAAGTTTTTAGTCCTAAAAAAAAAAGACAACAAGATCATGTTTTGTATGACATTTTTTATTTTTTTTCATGTAGATTCATGTATGAATATATATTTTTTAAATTTGTGTATATATACATATGTACACATGGACCTACATGAAAGAAAATATATATATAAATATATGAGGCATTTCACGTCAAATCGCACAGGCTGCGCGCGAGACCACTTTTCATGCTTTGTTTACAGTATCAAATTAATAAGGAAGATAGATCGGAGTAAGCATTTTCGACGTATTTTAACCTCAGCTTTTTAATGAAATTATTAAAATTACAAAAAAAAGTCAACATAACCTCAAAAAAATACAAAACATGTTATATCTTCAAAAGGGTGTCTCGAATCTTTTTTTTCATTATCTAAAACGAAAGAGAAGGTTTTTTTACGTTGGTATAGTGATTTTCAGAGTGTCCACTATCATATTATTCGAGAAATCTAACGTCAAAGTCTATGCTCTCGTGCCGCCGCGACGGACAGCCTGGCCGGTGGGGCGCGGTGCGGCGCTGCATACGTGCTATATATAGCAATTTGTGACCCACCGAACCGAGAAGTCTGCTTCTTTAGCCTTAAATTATTAGTTGATGTTAATACAGTATTATTTTTTACAATAATTATTTAGACATATCAATAATAGTGTTGATATCAGGCGCGGTTCTCCTCCTCTGAGTTCATTTACAGCAGCAAAATTTTATTACTTTATTAATCGTGATAAAGGTTACGGCATCAAATAATTCTGAGATTTGTTTGCTTGAATAATGTATTTTGTGAATTTGCTATTCTTTGTGGAGTTTACTGAATTTTGAAAAAATTTGGTGAGTATACCTGAAGGTTAAGAAGTTGTCTTTTTAATAAAAAGTAAGGGTAAAATGATACCAGGAACTCTTCGATATCACGCATTTACCCCTCTTGATAAAAACACATTTAAACTGCGTCATACATCTTTAAGTTCAATATTTCAAACATTTCCGAAAATTTCCAATCCAAAAATTAAAAAATCTACTTTCAAGAAAACTGCAAAGGTAAGGAAAAATATTTAATTGTTTTTATACGATACAATAATATATTGCATAGTGTACAGTATTAAAATTTAAATTAAAGTTTAAATAAATACAAATTGTTTATTATTATGTAAACATGTCAATACTTTATTTTATTATAAAACATTTATTAGGAATATTGCGTTGTTTTCAAACGTAAGATATGGTACGAATGCGGTGCTACGTCCGCCGCCAGGCCGTCCGTCGCGGCGGCACGAGAGCATAGACTTTGACGTTAGATTTCTCGAATAATATAATAGTGGACACTCTGAAAATCACTATACCAACGTAAAAAAACCTTCTCTTTCGTTTTAGATAATAAAAAAAAAGATTTGAGACACCCTTCTGAAGATATAACATGTTTTATATTTTTTTGAGGTTATGTTGACTTTTTTTTGTAATTTTAATAATTTCATTGAAAAGCTGAGGTTAAAATACGTCGGAAATGCTTACTCCAATTTATCTTTCTCATTAATTTGATACTGTAATCAAAGCATGAAAAGTGGTCTCGCGCGCAGCCTGTGCGATTTGACGTGAAATGCCTCATAAACAAACACAATTCTTATTCTAGAAGCTTAATTGATTTAGCCAATTTATTAATACGATTCTACAAAATTCATTCAGTTCCTAATAAACCAAAAATGTCATTTCAGAAGATGGTAGAGGTGGATAAGAAAGAACTTACTTAAATTAAGGGGTGGTGGAAGGATGCAGTCAAAACGTGAGGCGTGGTTGGAGAGGGGCTTGCTTCAGTATATTTAAATCAAAAACTATGTCAAAATAAGCAAATAACTATGTATGTTAAGCAGGAACTAAGGAAAGCTAAGACTCACTTTAGTCTATACAACTTTATAATATAGAAAGATATCTGTATATTTTATTGTCATACAGATTAAATTAGGTCTTTGCAACCCCCGCTTCCCATGAAATCTCTTACTACTTCACATCTATCTGTCACTTTACATACTTATTTAAATAATTTAGAGTTATTTTCGACCCCATAATGTTTGCGTGACTTTCTACCCCGCTCCACCCAACCAGCCTATTGACTTGTGCTCCTGTACAGCTCCTCCTCCACTTCTCCGTCCTTGGAGAAACCTCTTTGTTATTCATCTTTACTGTTTCCGAGAATAAAATTTTTGATTTATTTGAACCTCAACAGAATTTCAAAGTTATATTAGTTACTTAATCAAAACAATCAAGCTTTTAGAACAAGAATAATAAGTATGTTTAATATATACTCGTATCTTTTTATACCATGCGTGCGAGGGGTCATTTCACACTTGAATGTTTTGTTAGTTCTTTGGGTAAGGGTATTTGTTTTGATACTCTTATAATTACCGTACAGATCCATTTTATTTCTAAGATTATAGCTAAAATTCGTTTAGGTAATAGAGAATATTTATTAATATTTGACTACTTACTCATTAAGTTCTACCAATCTCAATTTGTCAAACGTCACTTATGTTGCCACTAGCTCCAACATAACATATAAATGGTGAATTAACCAAAAGATCAAGTGTAATATTTAAAAAATTTTTAAATACTCTTTACACGAACGCAGAAATTTTAAGAAATATGCTTGCAAAACTATTTCTATTATAAACAAAAAATAGACAATTGGATTTCATTTTCTAAGATAACAACATTTTCATTTTAGCATATTGTCGATTAAAAAAAACAAGTTTGTAATATGACAAAATCGTTTTTTCTATCTTTTTAACACCTTACACCAAATAATTTTATGATTCATGATAATACTTGTTCCTTAAATTTTTACCGAAACATACAATCACAAAAGTATTATTACATCAATCGATGCCATAAAATACACAAATATAGCACACAAGCACAAAAAAATTCATATGAAGGGATGGATTAATTAGAAGGTAAAAACAGAAAACATTCTAGTTAAAACCTTTTTTCCCAGAAAAAAATAGTAACTGTTTTCATAAAAGTAGAAAATCATTATAAGAAAAGATCACTTTAAAATAATAATCGTTATTAGATTTATTATTGCTCCGCATTATTATTACAAGTATTATTATTATTGTTATTTTTATAATTATAATAATTACTATTATTATTATCATAATTACTCTTACTATTATTTTTGTTATTATGAGAATGATAATCATCTCTATTATTGTTATTAATATAACCAACAATTATGATAACCATTATGTAACTTCATCGTTTCTTTTACAAATTGGCTTACAGAAACATGGTGTAATAGTAGTCTTAATTGGTAGGAATAAAAAAGAAGATTTTCCAACGTGTCAAAAATCTAAACTAAATAATGTTTGTAGATAGACAATGAGACGTGTATTGACCATTTGCATTCTACTCTTTAATTTTTGTTCAAAGGTATTTGTGTTGGTTTGTACAACTTAAAATAGTATTATTCAAAATTATCGACTTTGTATATCAAATGAAAATATTTTTTGAAATTTTTTTAAAGACTGCCTTAATTGAACGAGCTAAGAAATCTAAAAAAAAAGCGTCTGCAAATTTTACAAATCAATTTTTTACTTTTTTATTATTAGTTGGGTATTGAATACATCAATGTCGTTGCAAAGAATTTGATTGGATGCTTAGATACTTAGATACCGTGGTGAAATTATTAAATGTATACGCTTGTCATAATATTCATCCCTGTTTTTTTTAAGAGCTCATCCAATGACGAGCGTATGAATCTAAAAATTTAACCATAGGTAAATGTACTGTATGGCGTATCTTTTTATAACTTACCACTGTTAATATCTTATTTAAGAAGCTTCTAATCTCAAGCTGACCTTAAAAAAGTTATTAGGCTTGAAAGGAGCCACCTGGCTATGTGGGGTAGTACCTAGTTTGAACTCCAGTACGGTTGCTATAATTATGAACCGCTTTTGAGAAGAATTGGGCAATTTTGAATAAAATTCTGGCTAGCTCTGGAATTTAGAGATAATGTTAATTAATTATGCTAAATGTTTTTATTAAAAAAAAAAGTAGGTCAATACATTTGTTTTCAAGAAAATCGCTTGTGTAAATTCGTCATTTTATCACGTAACCTTATGAAACCTAAAATTTAATTGACTACCATACCGCAATAAAAATCTGTGGGCCCAGAAATCAAATTGGTACATATACTTTTGATTATAAAAAATCTATTACTTTAAAAAAAAGATAGGGTCGAATTGTTAAGTTTTGAGAAACTAGCGAGGAAAACGTCGAATGTCAGAATTATTTTGTTTAGGTACTGTGAGTGTGCATGTGACATGAAAGTTGCAACAGTGCATCAACAAGATGGCACGCCATTTAAACAGACAGCATACGTAAACACAGATAATGGTACATTCTATATACTAGTAATTGAAAAATAATATTAATAAACTGAAAATAAAATGATGTAGTTATTAAGTGATAACTAATAAACTGTATTTAATTTTGTTAGAAGCATTTATTTAATGTTCTACAGTATTTATAACAAACAACATATGCACGACTTTCTTTTATCTAGCTGATCAAAAATATTTTAGATGATTCTTTTGTTGGTTGAAGCTCGTGGCTTATTGTTTACATTTTCCCCTATTAGGAATGTGGAATCGTCTAATCCTCCAGTTTTAATTGCTTTGAGGAGCGTTGTTTGATCAATACCAGCCTTTGAAATTATTTTTTTTATAGCTGGTTTCATGTTCGGTTTTGTAAAACTAAAACATTATTTAACACATTATGTGCGTTCATAACATTACTTTTATCTAAAAAGTCATCGGCTAAATCGACCGATTTTAGTCCAGCACAAGTGTAGAGATACAACTGTAAAATAGACAAGGTGCGGTGTTGTCAGTTTTATAGTGACACGGCCGTCAAATTTACACACGGTACCTCGGGAAAACGAATGCATTTAAAAAAATTAATTTTTAATTTTTTTTTGTGGTGTATAGTTCTAGCCAAAATTTTAACAAAAATATTTTTTTATAATGTTTTTATAGATATGTGGTTTTGAAAGTAAAATAAATGAGTTTAATTTTTTTGCATTATCAATGATATCTAGTGTATTTTATACTTCAAAACTACTCATCTTATAAAACAATCAAAAGAGACTTTTTTTACCAAAATTTGATGTTGAGTTTGATCGTTTGATAAAAACTGGGTTCTGCAATTTTAAAAAATTTACTAACTGTAAGGCCCAATAACTTTTGTGCAGGTTATTTTTCGATTGGAGGCCCTCCTGACAAAATATTAACGGTTATTCGTTAAAACGGCATATCATGTACATTAAATTTGTTTTTCTCAAACGTGTCATGTTTTTTTTTTTTTTTTTTTAATTTAATTTCAATTGATAGCACTATTAATTTTCTTTAATTTTTCTATGCGTTTTTATTGTTGTAAAAAGCCACAAACTAATAAGAAGTAAGAAATTTTTAATCTTCATTGAAGACATGCTAAAACTGACACCACGCTACTATTTTACATTATTACTATTATACATCATATATCCTTACTATTATAAATCATTTTGTTCTGTTAGCATGATTTCAGTCGTTTTATATTATCTTTAAATCTAAATTAGCATACGTATCATACAGTCCTTATGGAACTAGTGTACAAAAAAAATATCTTTTTTTTTTTTAATTACTATATTACACTTACTAAAAATGTATGGCAAAGTTGGTGATAAGAATTTATAGTAAAAAGTATCAATGTGCGGAGGAGTATTGCATTATAGGTACGAAAAATACATTTTTTTATGACAAAAATAAGTTTTTTATATATTTTCGAAGAATGGTGATTGCATACTTGTTGATAGGTTACTAAAAGATTCCATGCCTAACTTTTCAAAATGTCTGATATACTAATGATACACGATAATTGGTGTTGTAACCTTTTTAACAAAGATAGTTATGAAGGAGAAAATTTAAGTTCATCATCTAAGAATTTAAAGCGAAAATTTAAATAAACCTGCAAGTTGGGGGGTGGCACAGTACCCAAATTGGTGGGGAGAGGGGGGCATTAGCCTCGGATCCATATGGCTATACGAAGCATACTGGAAGTAAGGCGTAGGGATCAAAGAGAAAAGAAGTAAGTAGGAGACAAAAAGTTTAGTCAGCTGCTAGACGCTGCTGAGCATAGATGTGTCTGTCTACGACTCCGAGCACTGATTAAACCTCCTAGATCTCTTACCATTACGTGGTATAATTCGCGCATAATTATGACACAAGTAGGGAGTAGGAGAAATATTTGACCGCAACTAATAGTCACGGAAACTCGAACCCGAGTAGCAAGTACTGTAGATGAAAGGGACTCAGCATGAGCGAGTACCACATGCTGGTGAGAGATGCCGAAAAAGGAAATGTAATTTGAAGCAATCTGCGGAACCAATACAATAAATATAAAAGAGAAAAGAATTTTTACGACAAGCAAAACTTGTTTGAAGAAAATCAGAACAGCCAAAGCTACAACAGAAACGACAACAGATTTGGCACAGATAATTATAATAACTATAACGATAGTTACAACCAAAATAACCGAGGTTACAGAGAAAATGACAACAGGTTCGGCAAATATAATTATAATAACTGAATAAAGTGATTAAGAAAGAGAAACGCCGAGATCTCGATGGCAAAATTTGTAACACACTTTCCCGGTAAGAAAAGAGTTCCAGGTTCAAGTCCTGGTCAAGGTGGCACTTTTTTCAACTGCTACGTATGACAATTTTCTACAAACGGTAGTCTTAACTAAAAAAGTCAAGTCACCTTGGCAATATCATATTAGATGGGAAATGTCGATAAATTAAATTACTTGCATTAAATACTTACCCATTGATAAATTAGAGTAAGTTCGAATATTTTTACATACCATACAATAATAATATTTACATATGTAAACAAAACTTAGGACAATTGAAAAATTGGCTGGATTCTCTTACAGACTATCAAATAGGTGAGTTTATTTAAGAATATTATAGCAGAAAATGAAGAGGGCAAAGTATATGCAGAAATGATTTATATAACTAACGGAAAAGTAAAGCTACCAGTACTGGAAATAGGGTTAATATAAAGTGAGACTATGCGAAAGGCAGAGCCATTTGGCATTACAGAGGACGATGCTAGAGTTTTGCAAAAGGCAATGATAGGAATTTTAATTAAGAATTGACCAAGAACTTAAAAAAGAATCAAGCAGGTAGAGCCGTACCGACTAAGTTGATGCGTAAGAAAATGATTGTTGGGTGAAGGAGGGATATAAAAAGAACTATATCGATAAGGAGGTACAATATACTAGCCAAGAAGCTAACATGTGAGCATGGATCAAAGAGATAATAAAACTCGTTGATACATCAAGCTGCAACTAAGAAAAAATAAGGAACGTACGAGAGCTAATAAAATTTAACCCTCTCGTATTTGGCCTGGAGGGTGAACCACTAAAGGCAACTAATTTATTGAAACGCAAGATACAAACAACAATGGATAAACCTATAACTGCAGAAGGGGCCAGCCACCCTGTAAAATTAAAGGAGCAAATATAGACAGAACTGGATGAACCACTGAACGAAGGTATAATCAAACCATCAAAATCGCCATGTATCTTTAACACATGGATCAAGCCAAAAAATGCAGGACCAAATGGAGAAAAACGCTTGATAGTGGTCACAGATTTTAGGCTATTGAATGAAGTAACGGCGAGCTCGTGCTACCCATTATTATTTTAAAACGAAATTCTAGAAAATTTTGCAGCCGCACAATATATAACAGTCATAGGCTTGATGAATGGATTTTTCCTGATAAAAATACACGAGGCTGATGCACACAAGACCGCAATCTCAGCAAAAGGGCACTACTTGTATAAAAAATGCCAACGAGATGGTATGATTCTCCAAATACCTTTGTGTGAGTGACAACACTAGTACTGGCAGGAATGCAGGACTAGAAAGTTAAAATATACATGGATGATATCATGGTGTTTGGGAAAAATCTGTAACAACATGGCATATGGCTTCAGAGACTGTTTTAAAGGCTAGTGGAGGCAAATTTTATGATAGCGTCAAAGAAATGTCAGTTTCTCAAGTGAGAGGCAAAACTACTCGGACATATTGTTGGGAGTGGAATAATAAAGACAACCCAGGCTGTAAAAGAATTCCCAAAAATAACAAATGCTAAGAAAATAAGACAATTTCTCAGGCTCTCAGGATACAATAGATAATGGTTTATAATGGGCTATGCAAAAATAGCCCACCCACTTTCAAAACTGACAAGAAAAACTATTTATTTTAATAGGGAGAGGCAAAGAAACAGGTGTTCGTAAAATTGAAACATGCTTTATGTAGCAAGTCTGTGCTAATAGCTCTGAAATAAGTAAACCATTTATAGTAACAACCAACGCATCTGACTACGCCATTGGAGCTAATTCAAGCCAAGAAGAAATAGGTACAGATTACCCTTATGAATATGCATCCAGATGTTTAAAAGGCAGTGAACTACGGTACCCAACATACGATAAGGAACTGTTAGTGATAGTGTATGCCAGAGAACAATTTAGACAATATTTGTTCAGTCCCAAATTAACAGACGTGATGGATCACGAACCACTCAAACACTTTCACACGTCAAAGAAACCAGATTCATAAGGTTGAAAGCAAAACCCTAGAGATACAAGTTTTATGTTGTTTATAAACCTAAGCAAATAAACAAGGCATTGGATGCCCTTTCTCGTAATCAAATATTAAGAGAAGGGGAGAAAAACTGATAATTATTGTGCAGGGAGCTGTGTAAGCTCGCGGAAAAATTAGAAAAAGGGAATCAAAAGTACGTGAAGGCACTGCTGGCTTGTCAATATAAAATAGGCACCAAGAGACAAAAAAAAATAATAAGCGAGAATAGAAAAGATAGAATAGAAGCACTGGACTCAGGCAAATTGGATGAGTAGGTAGTTAAAAAAAACCTGAAAAGATGAATAAACTGAGCATACATAAAGTACTGACAGCTACAGCAGGAAAGACTCAGAATCAAACCAGGAAGGGGAAGAACAAATAATCAAAACTTAAAAAGGTACTTTAGCAGCAGTGAACAATGGCAACAATAACGATAGCCTGATCACTAATATAAAATCAATATTAAATGAATTAGTTGATTAATTTAAAGCAAAAGTCTGAAAAGGCATTAAAAAAAAAGATATTAGAGGAAAACAGGGTATAAAAATGGACGTATGGCAAAGTGATGATGCGCTGATCACGGTAAGCGAAGAAGACGATGAAAAAAAATCAGGAATTTGTTGTGTTGAGACACATAAAAGTTTTACAATGATGAATGTACCTAGCAATGGAAGCTGCTTTTTTCACTTCCCAACACTTTTAAGCCAGCTAAAAACATCAACGGATAAGCTTAAAAAAATTCTCTTCTGAAAATGGATTTGTAAGTGCAAGGACCCAAAAGGAGTTGAGCAGATTTTTAGAAATAGTCACACATTTGGGGATTTAAAGTGCGCTTTTATTTTCATATAAAAGTACAAGAAAACATCTCTTTACACCGTAAAATATCACTGGGAACGATAATTTACCAACGGTTCAAAGAAAGTAAAAACGGAAAATTTAAGCATATGCACCTCAAAGGCCAACATTATCAAGCCCTCGTCGAAAATACAGGTGGCAAATCTTTACTTCAAATCAATGGTAGAAACATGGACGATGACCCTGATAATTAAAAACCCCAGGACAATATCAAAGAAAAGTCTGAGCCGGACTCATAGGATAAACTCATGAATGGACTTGATGTTAATAATATGGAAGAAAACGAACAAGATATAGAAAGTGAAAAACAGAATAATAAAGAAGAAGAAAGCTTCTGAAATACGCATCATGCCACCACCGTTGAACATTCACACCAAACAAGACTCTTTTATGCCAGATAATGATCAGGGCCTTAATAAGGCTTTAATAAAAGAAAGCAGCGATAGTCTCGGTAAGGAGAGAAAATTTTTTGACCAAACAGGAAAAATGGCAATACACAGAGTTTGCAGAGCATGGCTACTGCAAAAAAAACCACTATGGTTCCCGCAAAATGATTGAGGATCGATCCTATTTCAAAGTACAATATGTACCGAGCAAAAGAAAACCCATTTATTTATTTAGACACTTTAGCATTCGCAACAATAACAGATAGTGTTCCCAACACAGAAACGATTGACGCGCTACATGAGATAGGGTATACAGATACAATAGCTCTAGATAGCGAGGATAAATTGGTAGGTGACGTCAAACGCACTAACGTAAGAAAAGTATCAGTGATGAAAATGTGTATAAAAACACATTTTGAATACACCACACTAAAACTGAACATTAAGAACTGTATTAAATCACTTAAGATATAAGTTGCAATAAAATTGTGAGAGATGATACGAAATCTCGCAATACTCAACGTGAATCAGTTAGTGTACTTCATCGAGATGTTAGTAAACATGTATACACATAAGATACAGAAAAATAAACCAATAAGAGAAATAGGAACACGGTGCTTAAAACTACCCTCTTTTGTCTAAGTGGAAGTAGTATACATTACAAGTAATATCACACGAACACTGCTCTATCACAAACATACAAATCAAGAAGAAAACTGCCACTAACGATGGCAGCGTCGCGGGCTCAGATGTTTTACGTACGATACCATTCAGCTATGCGAGCGTGCGCCCCTGTTGACCTAGGCCCAAAAGGTAGGGGCATAGGAAATGGAAGTGATAGGAAAGGGAGAGAAAAACTAAAAAGTAAAGAGGAAATTAGCTAGAGACATGAGAGCGAAAGAATAAGGCCCGTGAGACTGGAAGACACGCGTAACTTCCTTCGAATACAAGTAGTGCTAATAAGGTACAAGTTAACTACAAATCGCACTTTTATTAATTCCTGCTCCGAGAAGTCCACATAATAGTTATTATGCAAAAAAACCATCCTTCTAGAAAGGGGATTTGAATCTTGACCAGAGGACTCCTAGTTGAGTTTCTTACCTTCATGGCCAGAGCAAGTTTGACACGTGGGAGAGAATTTACGTCTTTGTCGTAAACATACAAGACCATCGTTTATTTCCTCTTTTCATGTATGACATTTACTGCCTCAGTAACTTAATTGGTTTATTATAATTGTATAAGTTTATATATATAAATATGCTTCGTATCAGTTAATACGTTTGTCAACAATAAATCTAGTAATTAACTTTTAACTAATTTTTGCTTACAAATTTTACTGAAATTTAACGTATACTTTTTATTTCCAGGAAAAAAAGTTCATTTTTAAA
The DNA here is from genome assembly GCF_036245765.1 of Copidosoma floridanum. Taxonomy (NCBI): domain Eukaryota; kingdom Metazoa; phylum Arthropoda; class Insecta; order Hymenoptera; family Encyrtidae; genus Copidosoma; species Copidosoma floridanum. Next base: position 15,400,216 of record NW_028321881.1, read on the forward strand.
AAAGTAGTAAATCTAGCGTTTTCGCTACAACAAAGTTAAAAAGAAGCTTTTTCTCTTTAACAGTTTAACGTAAGTATCAAGTATTAGCAGGAAATATAATTTCTTATTTGTTTATACAGTAGTTAGAAAAATAAATGAATAAAGTTAATTTTTAAAACACAAGTTCATACACACACTTGAGTTGAAAAAAAACTATTTAATTCAAATAAAAATCAGGGAAGACTTTTTTTAACTGTTATCGCAGACCGTAAAAAGCGATAGCTTTGAGATATTCAACATAATTAAGTTTTTTTTAAATAGGTATATTCTATTTGGAGAAAAATGCTTTTTTTTTAGTTGTTTGGAACAAAAAAATTAACAAAGTAAGTAAGGTATAAAATGTCGCAAACTTTACGCAAGAAAACATCGAAGGCGTAAGATCCAGAACACTTCTTAACCTCCAAGTGTGGTACGTATACGATTTTACGTGTCCAGGTAACTGGAAAGTCAGATTTGGAAAAACGTGACGTGATGTTGATGCGTCACTAAATCATGTGCAAACTAAGAACTTTGTTCTATTTTAAAATAATTTTATATTTCTGTTACATACAACATTTTCTTCAGCAAGTTAAGAAAATTATAAAAATTGTTTAGAGCTATGACAGAATTTTATTACGTATGAACATCACGTCACGTTTTTTAAAATTTGTTACACGATTCACATAATTTTACAACGTAATTTTATTACGTAACAATGATAAGTGATTATTTTAAGGTAAGAATATTTCCTTTCACGCAGTGGATAAAAATGTTTACCTTCTGAGCAGCAGGAACGTAAAACTAAATTATAAAAATTATAAAGAAAGATCACGTTTATTGTGTTTGACATCTTTGTTAACTACGGTCAAATTCAAACAGCAAAACAAAAATATGGTCTTAAATAGTTATGTACAATGTATTAAGCGCTACAGTTTTTCTGCAACGTTAAATGCAAGTAATTAAAAGCTTTAAGCTATACTTTTAGCCAGGCATAAGGTTTACCAAAGACATTTATCGAGACATTCAGCCGTACTTTTAGCTGATTGTTGAGCTAGACATTGAGCCAGATTTTCAGCTTAATATTTAGTTAGGTATTGAGCTAGGCATTTGAACATAAATTAAGCCACGTTTTAAACTAGACCTTAAGCCTTGCATGCAGCCACTTTTAGAGCCAGATCAGAGATAAGTAGAAAGATTGCCAGTGCCTATGATAAAGAGTGAGCCGATGTTTTGGCACTGATTTAAGTGCCAATCCATCGTACCCAGCATGGGGAGTATGCAAACGTCTTCTATTGGATGGTGGCTGGAAAACTCAACTGGTGGAAGAGCTAAGGAGAACATGAGGAAGTGAGAGATATGTGTGCATCTGTGATAAAAAAGAGAAGCTGAACCTATCCGTATATGCATGCAAATGGCTGTATATCTATAGCTATAGTTGTATACTTATACTTCCAGAGAAGAGCTAAGCGTATCATTAACTTATCTCGCTTTTTCTCTCTGAAAGCAGTTTAGGCTTACTAAATGCAGTTGATGATTTAACTATAGGAAAAAAAACATTATTGTTAAATTATTAAGGTTTCTTTTTTTTTTTTTTTTTTTTTTTTTTTTTTTTTTTTTTTTTTTTTTTCAAAAAATAGTGACCTCATTTCGAATAACTTACTATTTTTGTTTATTGATAATCGAACGCCTTTACCACAGCGATTCAGTGCGCTCAATAACTCTTAACTTTTATGATAAATTACATTAATAAATAGAAAATAAACGTATTTACCACAACGACACAGTGTGCTCAAATCTTTTTTTTTTGTAATTAATAATATTTCAACTTACATATGAACGCCCTTACACAAACTATTCAGTGCTCTGAAGTCATCTTTTAAAAAAAAAAGGAAGTTATATTTGTTAACCATTAAGACACAGCCTTACTGCAATAAAATCATAAGTTTCAAGTTAAATCTTGGGCGTCAGAACTTTACTATAAACAATTTTTTTTGTAGGAGGGAAAATGCATGGAGGCTCACTGCAGAGACAACAGTATTATAACAACTACCATTGCTAGATGTGCTGATTTTCTCAAGTCCTTAAAAGGATGGAGGATCCTCGAGAAGCAACACCCATGTCCAGCTCTTCTCAGTTGGCCACATTTTTTGCAAGCTCTACAATATGCTTGATGCTACGGTAGCGGGCAACTCACGAGTACTTAGCGCAGCGTGGGTCTACATTAGCGCACATTCTAATAATAAAATAAATATCACTATTTTTGTGCTACTTGAGCTTTTCTCTAGGCTTCTTCTAGTGCTTGTCTGAAGACTGGGTAGCTGTTACTGCCAGCTTCGTGTTTTGTGTCCTCTGGCTTACAAAGAAGACACAGTGATGTACTACTGCAGTATTTTTGAGGTGGTTGCAGCTTTCACATTTAAAGCACAGCTTCGATCAGTCTTCTTTTTTACACTCATGGGATAAATGACCATATTCCAAACATTTGAAAAACTTTGTTACCACTAGCCTTTTTCTAACACGACAGAAGACGAATAAAATCTTAACCTGGCCTGTACGTTTATTTTCCTTGGCAACTGTTTTATGAAGGGTTACTAACGCCATTCTTTGTTTCCTACTATTCGCTCTAGGGAGTTAAACCCTTGGATCTTAATTTTGGTTTCCGATTATCTTTTCAATGGATTCCTTAGTTTCTCTTTCTTCGACAAAACTGTCTAAGCCTCAGATCTCCAGTGTCACTTTGTGTGCAGTAGTTACCACCGTCTCTTGGCCCACTACTGCCTCTTCTAAATATTGAGAACATTTTTCGACATTCTTAATTCCTTTGGCTTTGAGGAGAAAGTCTACTTTCTTGATAGCAAAGACACTATGAACCACTGCACCGATCTTTTCAAGGTTCAATCTTGCCTTTATCGACTTGAGTACCGTGGCAAATGTTTGTCCTTACCCGACCTTTACCAGGATTTTTGTCATCGCGTTAAAGTTTTTCTTTAATCACTCCTATAATAGGAAAAAACCAATTTTCTTCCACTATCACTAGCTCTCTTCTTTTCGAGGCCATTGCTTTGCCATTTTACAGTGCTTTCTGAGGGACTCCTGTTTTGCCTAGTCCACGTTATTTTTTTAAGGGCAGTGTTTAGAGTTCTTCTTTGCCCCAGCTGACGGAAATTGTCCCTCCTTTGTCTCTGTATTACAGTAATGCAAAACTTTTCTTCCATTGAGTACTGTAGTACTTTCCTTTAATTCTTCGTTGTTCTATTATAACAACAGCTGATCTGAGATGTTAAGGAGTAGTTTTAAGGCCATTCTTGTCAACATTTGCCGTATTCTTATACGTTTTTGAAATCGCTCCAAGCGTCTTTTCAATTTCTCTAGTTGCAGACTAAACCTGTTCAATCTCTTGGTTCCGCCTTGTTTCAAGATCTGCATTATCACTTTTTATACAGTTAAGTTCTTTTTCTGTCTAATTGCTAGAGGTAATAACGTTGCTTTCCTTACTCACGTTACCACCAACACTTTAGAGACTTGTTCGTCATCCTTTATCTACAAAGGCCATGAGACATCCATTAGTTCCTGCTAGCCATGAATAGCGTCTTTCTGCCCCATTCCCAGAATTCATGAGACCTGCAACAGTCACCCGGGTTTCCACCGGATCGGAACTGCCAGTGGATTCCCTCTAAGAGGATACTGCCTGGGGTACAAGTTGTGCATTGACATTCTTCATTTTTGAGGGGGTACAAGAAGGGATACAAAGACGCTATTCCTGGCTAGCAGAGGCTTCTGGATGTCCCATGGCCTTCATAAGATGAAGGATGACGAAAAAGTCTCTCAAGTGTTGGTAGTAACGTGAGTGAGGAAAGCAACGTTATTACCTCTAGCAATTAGACAGAAAAATAACTTAAATGTATAAAAAGTGATAATGCAGATCTTGAAACAAGGTGGAATCAAGAGATTAAACAGGTTTAGTCTGCAACTAGAAAAATTGAAAAGACGCTTGGAGCAATTTCAGAAACGCATAAGAACACAGCAAATGTTGGCAAGAATGGCCTTAAAACTACTCCTTAACATCTCAGATCAGCTGTTGTTATAAGAGAACAACGAAGTATTAAAGGAGAGTACTACAGTACTCAATGTAAGGAAAGTTTTGCATTATTGCAATACAGAGACAAAGAAGGGATGATTTTTATTGGCAGGTACAGAAAAAAACTCTTAACATAGCCCTGAAACAGATAGCATGGACAAAGCAAAGAAGCCCTCAAAAACCTTTGTCAGGGTACTTAAGTCTATGAAGGCTAGTTTTAACCCTTAAGAGATAGGATCTGTAGTCTAAAGTATTGTAGTTACTAAGAATCGAGATTTGCTCTTAAAAGCCAGAGGAGTGAAAGGGTCTGCAAAATTTACCCAACACTTTTAGAAGGCTGTAGTTAGTGAAGGATTGGTGGTAACTACAGCATAAACTCAACTCTTGAGATACGAGATCTGCACAGCATTGTCAAAGAACAAGAAGTTACAAAATCTGTTTAGAAATCATCAGAAACGAAAATTAAGAACTAAGGGTTCAACTCATAAATGCAAACAGTAGAGAACAAAGAATAGCATTATTAACCCTGAATAAATTGGCTACCAAAGAAATAGAACAAGAAGGTAGAATCAAAATTGGGTATAACTTCTGCCGTGTAAGAAAAAAGCTTACCATTTCATGGTGCTTCTACTGTCTGGGGTATGGACATGTATGCTACAACTGCAAAAACAAAGATTGGTCAAATCTATGACTAGCATCAATCTTCAGACTAGCACTAGAAGAAGTTAGGAGAAAAGCCCCAGTGGCAAAAAAGTAAAGTGGCCAAAGTTTTCGAAAACGTGTAACCCAATATTGATCCACGCTGCGCAATGTACACTTCTTATCAGTTGGGAAAATCATTAGGTGGCACTTGCAAGAAATGCACCCTACTATGGAGCTCTAGACAGTGGTGCTGGTTTTCAGGAATCCCAAGTCTTTTTTAGGAATCGAGAGGATTATCACCCTTAGCATGCTATGAAATACAATGTTTTCTCTGGTGGCTCCATTCTGAAGTAATGCTAACGGGGTTCTGAGGTGAAACTAAAGCCACACGAAAAGCTTCCCTTTCTCTACAAAATAAATTCAAATGGTAGTTTTAATTATTATATCGTAACACACCAACTGCATATTCAACCAAGCGTTAAATTAAAATAATAAGTGATTTTTACTGCTTTTTTTGGAAGAAGTTCTATTAAATAAACAATCAGTGCTTGGCATTAATACATAATTATAATCTTCTAGTGTAGTGTCAATATTAAGTTACAATGAAATTCTTTGAGATTTGGATGTAAAAGATTACTCGTAACAGTATTGGTGTATTCTAAACCAGTCACGAATTAAACCACAATTTTCCCCTTTACATAACCTCTAGAATAATACCTTTACCCATGACGGTACAAGTATATTCTACATCGCAAACGAAATCTTACTAATATATAAAGCAAAGTCACTAAAACCGTTGTAATCGCTAACCGTGAAAACTACTGAACCGATTTTGCTGAAATTTTGCACACTGATTTATGATACTTCCTAGATGGTTTTAGTATAGTTTTTATCTTAAAAAATTTGATAACAATAGCAATAAATGAGCTCAAAGTTTTGCAAAAATACGCCAGCTTTTCACTTTAGTTCAGTAAAATCCGCTAGGTGGCGTCGACATACAATCAAAGCTACCTGCAACATTATTAAATAAGTGTGGTTATAATAGGCCGGAGCGCATCAATAGTGGTATAGTCGAGCTTCGGCAGCTCAACAAAATATGTAGAGAATGCTGGTGATAGTCCTGCAGCTGGGTATCCCGGTTACGGACGACACTCTTCTCTACAGGGGAAGGGCCCTAGGTGTCTCTTCACCCTGAATATCGACGAGTGCAATCAGAAAAAAATTAATTCCAACCGATACCGTCTCTTCCACAATACCAGGAGACATATGTAGCCAGAGCACAATCTGGTTCAACTCATCAGAGTTGTGAGGGAGTCCCACCATCCCACCTGGTGTAGTTAGAGAATTTGTGGCTACAAATGTAAGCAAGGGGAAACAGCTCTGAGGGGCACGGGAAGCCACAACGGCTACCTTCTTGGTCGTCGCGTCCCCAACGCGCTTACCCACATGTTTCCGTCTAAAGATGAGCAGTTGGTTATCCGGGGAACGACCCGAGACGAGATATTCTTTGGTCAGCGGCGTACCTCCCTCCATCACAGTCTCCGTACATCGAGACTCCCAGGGTAAGAATCAAGCAACCCGTAGCCAGCTCTTCATCATCAGGAATAATAATAAAAAATAGCCTGGAAGTTTCACGACTGGCGCTTTTTAGGGCCATTATAAGTATTTACGTTCCCTACTGAACCATCAATTTCATCGGTTCTTTTTAGGATCCACCTAAGTGTAAACTACCTTGCCAACAAATACATTTTTATTACCATTTCCGGAAGCGATTCGTCGACTAAAAGACTATATTAACTAAAGATGGGCACTATTAAAGCAAGTCAGCTATTCACAAGCAGACGTCACCTGCGGAGTTGTTCTTCGCAAGGCTGGAAAACCCGGTGACCGACGACTCTATATTACCCTCTCGACTCTAATCATTCAACCGGGAATCACTGATCCTCTTCAAGGTCTGCGTTGGGCAAACCTATAACAGCTATGAAGGAAAAAAAACTTGAGCCAACGGGACAGCCTCCACTAGACAAGTATCACTAACCAATCTCCCCATCTAAGATCACCAAAACAACTGAATCTGCAAATGAAAAATATGCTTTAGACACCAACGTCTTCGACGTTATACCGGAAGACGTTGGGAAAGAGCACTACAACTAGCCCCAAAGCTTCGGACTTTGTAATTTTTCTCCCAATCAGTCTGGGTCTTCAACAGCAAGCCAGAGAAGATCACCCTGAGGTATCCAGGCAGTCACAATCGCTGTTAACTGCAGTCAAGAAAGAGTTAACTTAAGAAGCTCACCAGTCCTTTTTAGGGCCATCGGACGTCGAACTACCTAGCCAAAAAATGTATTAAAATTAACAAAGTTGACTGAAAATAGCCTTTAGGGGTCATAAAAGTCGTAAGCATGCCAATAGTCGCAAAAGGGTATATTGGAAAGAAAACTTCAAATGTATCTAATGAATACAATTTGAGGCGTCAAGAAACTGACGCAGAAAATTTATCGAGATTGAAACAGCAGCGTCAAAATCGACAACTTAAGAGTCCATTACGTAAGAGATCAGCTTTCCATTGTACCCTTACAGCAATTTCTGAAATCTTTAAAGATCCTACTTCAGATTTTTAAATAAGTAGAAAATGTATTTCTGTTTTTGTGGCAATAAAAATGTTGGGTTTAAGGTCCAGGACTTTGTTGCTCTGGTAATAAAATTGTGAGATATGAGAAAAAAAATTTTTTTTTTAATTAAAATTTTTTGGAGGTTTAAAATCTTAACAGCTTTAAAAAGTAGCCCTTGCCGTGAATTACACAGAAGAAACTGTAAATCAACAACTTCTTATAGCCATTGATTATTTTATGGCATAAAGAACGCACGGTACTTTTCAACATAATTATTTTTTTAAATTTTTCCACCTTATTATTTGACCAAATAAACTATATGGATTCCGAAAAAATATGTTTTTAATAAGAAGATTTTTGTTCTGAGATGTATCGGGAATATGTATAAAATTTTCTAGCTAAAAATGTTTCACATTACATGTCAACACACTACGGTGTTTTATTTAGTAAGTCTCGGGCGAAGCCGAGACGGGGGGCTGCTAGTATTTAATATACCACTCTGGATAATATTAATAACTTGTAGGCACGCCGTGAGTGAGTGTATTGGTACATAGTACAACAACCACTTCGAGTCATTGCAACTTGACTCCCTTGACTCAAAAATATTCGTACTCCCTTTTCGCATACTCTACCGCGTAATTACACTATGATCCAGCCCCGCATCTCATCTACGCACCCAGTATGAGTCCCAAGTTATTAAGTGCAAGTTTAGACTCAAATAATTAATCAAGCTGACGTAAGAATGGATTGAAAAGATCTGTCATTATTGTAGACGCTGTCACAAAAATATTTTGATGCTCTTATCTTAGTGTATGACGAAAAATAAAAAAAACAGAAATAAATTTAATAACTTAGTACTAAGTGGTCATACAGATCTTTTAAGATAAAAATGAGAAAAAGTTTTTAACTAGTACAGCAAGAAAAACATACAAAAACTTTTGGATAAATGCAAGGTAAAAGCTTTCATTAATTGTATTGTCTTCTATTCCCATAATAAAATCATGTCACTATCACTTGAACAAACATAGTGACGTGTTACGTATTTTGCCTGATAACAAACAAACTATAGAATGGGTGTCTTATGTTGGGACAACACTCACAGTCATTTTTATAAGATTAAGGTAAATTTCCACAGAAAATAAAAAATCTTTTTGTTACAGATATTTCATTGAAGGAGAAATGTGCACTTTAACATTACTGACAAAATAACAGATAATGAAATATTTTTACTATTGCGTCACAGTTACTTGTGAACGTGAATTCTAGGGTTTGGAAAGGATGGATTACCTAATGCTTTAATAAATTAATTAGACAAGGACTTTTGGATTAGTTTCTTATTATGTTATTCCAGAACAGTTGTTAATAATTGACATGTACGGCTGCTGCCAGCGTGAGACATTATTTTATGATTTGATTTATTGAATTTAATGTAGGACTTAATGCAGTTGCAAAAAACATTATCATAACCAATAGCATGTTACTTACTTTTCTAATACTTTGTTAAAGTTACAGTCCAATAACGTAGCAGCCATACTTCGTATTGATGTAACGTACCGACTGATGAAATCGATTATAATTTTATTTTATTTCTACGTACAAGTAGCATCATTGTAAATTGGTTTGCAGAAATAATTTTGAAAAACACTTGAGCTATTGAAATAATTATAAAATATGATTCATTTATCTCGTATAATATGTATTATTTTAAGCCAACAAACGTATTATTGATGCTACATTTGTTAGTTACATTTTTAAAAATTAAAAATAAGTAGGTTGGCTAGGCTGGTTCAGGCTTAAACCACGTAAGGCGCATGCCAAGTATATGTGTGAAAATATTTTTCTCTCTCTCTCTGCTCACACTGCTTGCGTTGACAAATGGGGAGCGTATACTGGGCACATGATATTTTTTTTTCTTTTCTTTTCAGAAAAATAAAAGAAAGTGTGGGAATATTTCCTTCTCTCTCTCTGCACGCACTGCTACCATTGACGATTGGATAATGCATGCTTAGTTTTGTATGCAAGTCAGATTTTTTTTTTTTTTTTTACCACTCTTGTTTGACACGCTGTGGTGCAAATAGTTCATCCGAGCCGATAACCACAGTTTTTAAGGACTGAGTCATCAGTATAGCATACTAGGAGTTCGCGAAAATTTTATTTTGAAAAAAAATTTTTTTAATTATACATGAATTATGAAACTTTTTACTAGTCCAGTATAAAAGGCTGACTTTATACAACGCAATAAAATAATTTTTCAAAATTCAAATTATAATTAAAAATTGAAGTAAAAAGTAAAAAATACAACAGACTATGTTTATAATGATTAAATGCTACAGTCGCTGTGACAACAACTTCAATTTAATTGATAAGTTCATGTATTTCTTCTCACAGTAAATAAGCGGAAGTCTTAGAAAGGATATTTAAATGAAAACTCCCAGTACGTATCAGTTTAAGAAATTCATTTTATAACTGTTCTTAAGAGTATACAGTGGAAAATTTTATTATTCATTATATATCTCACTAAATCGACCACGTCATGACCACTCTTCTACGTAGACTGTTGCTTTTGACGTCATAGGCGTTCATATGCTGCGTTAAATGAATTGCTGTCTTACTTTGATGTCTTGAATAATGTGCTATTAATAAACCATTGTTTCACTAAGTGTGCTTTATGTACAGCACAATATAGCTTTTTCTTTTTTAAATGATGTTGGCCATGTGTAAGATATACAAGAAAAGAGAGTTTATTCTCCAGATGGTTAAAGGATTGACATAGTTGAGACAAATCGTGAACTTTACTAACTTGGCTTCATCACTTCCATGCGTATAGATTCTTTTGAGGTTCTTAACAACAGTTATGAGATGATACTTTAAGACATTTAATGTAATATTACCCTCAAACCATTTAATTTCATGCACTTCTAGTGTCTGTTAATTATTATACTTTTTTACTTAAGTAATAAATCATTGAAACTGCAAGGTCACTTAATTAACCAATGTCTAAGAACGTTTCCTTACAATAAAACCACTCAAAATTCTTCTGGTATAAAATATCTATCAGCATTATAAAAGCCATGGATATTGATAATCTAAAATCCATAATGCGTTTCATGAATATCTATGATATTAAGGGTAAAAATTATTTTCCTCCGTGCCTTTTCTATTTAACAAGCAACATCTTCTCTTCTTCAACAATTGCTCTTACAGCTTATACTACATTGGTGAAACTGAGAGAATCATAAAATACAACCAGTATTAATAACTCCTCTTCATCAGAGCTGGTGACATCTTCCTATTCAATATGGTAGTAAGAAGTTTTCATGCGTCTAACAATATAAAAAGCACATATAGATTTGTAGGACCTATTATGATATGTACAAATAGTTACCAACCTTGGAATTTCAAAAGATGGATAGTCTGTCATATCAGTTATTAAAAAAATAAATCTTTCAAGCCACTTTTGTTTCAACTGTCTTATTATAAAAATCTTAGTAGCGTCTTTAAGGTTTTCACGCAGAATATTTCCTATTTCTGTATACCCAATATTATCTGAATCCCAGGTTAATCCATAATAGTAAAGTTTGAGATGTCAATTCTTATGTCTATACTTTTATGGTAATTTACACCAGGTAGAAGGTGATTTAAAAAGAAATACTCGTGCTTTAGTGTTGTTACTATTTAAAGCAACTTTTAATCATTCTTTTTGCTTGAAGCAAACAATGACAATTAAAGATACTTGTGTGCAACTTTACGGTAATAGCTTCTCCTCAAAAATTAACTAAATCACGGTCTTGATCTACTATACTTAGTTGCATATGATTAATGATACGTAAAATTATGGGTAAATTAATTATTTGTGAAGGAACTTGAATAATTTTATACTCTGGTGGTACAGTTGGAAATAATTTGTGAATTGTGTGCACTTTGTCATTATTTATTTAAGCTCCACGTGTGATATTACACTCTACTCGTAGTGCATTTATTTTTAAATTAGGTACAAGTAAGTCTGAAAGGTAAGTGGTGTTATTTTTCAAAACTCATTTAGTAAAACCTGAAAAATGACTTATATAATTTTTAGTTCTAAAATCAATAATATGACTACACTTAATAACACTGTGAAGCGTGTTATTGTTTGGCCTTATATCGAAAGTTATGTAGCGAAGTTCTAATACCTTAATCAAAAATGACCTAATGTTTTCGATCTCGTAACTGCCAATTGGTGATACAATAACTTAATTGCTGACATAAATGTATTGAAATTTTTATCGATATTTGAAATTGAGTTGAATGACGAAAGTTCTGCTGAGCTGAAAATGTAGTTGTGTTTTGTCGATAATTTGATTGGTGGAAAAAACTGTGCTTCTAGGATAGTGGACGTACCAGAAAGGCTGAGTGTTAATGTTTCTTTAATGACTGTTATGGTGTTACTAAGTTGTTTCTTACTGTGCAATAAAGTTGTATTTGCTTTGGAAGAAAATTTAAGCATAAATGTCCGCAATTGTAAGAGTTAAATTTTTTTATACCGCTTATGATTATATTTCACTTGATCAACTTTTGAAGATAGCATTAACTTAATAGGTGGTTTGTAGATCTCCATAACTGCCAAAACATACAATATTATTACCATGTTTTCGATAAGCCATCCAGTAAGTTCCAGGTCCATTTATATCATTCAGATTTACTATAGCCGTTTCATACAAACAAGGATCGTTAGAAGATAAGTTGTTTCTCATAAAAACTCCACTGAAATAAAAAGTTCCGAAGTTTTCAGCGTGTTTTATTAAATCTATATTTGTCAAAACTCGATCAGGTCGTTTTATTTCTTTGAGCTTTTTTTAAGTTTTTTTTATTATTTTTATTTTTTTGAACCTTTTCTAGCGTAAGGTTTTAGGTATGCTCCTAATCCAGTTGTATGCAGTTTGAGATAAAGACCTTTCCCGAGAGAAATAGTTATCATAGTTTGATTATGTCACGGACTCTCTGCTAGCTACTTTTTGGCTGATTTAGTGGCATTATTAATCTTCAGAATTCCTGCAATTCCATTTGCTATAGCACCGGTTGTACTTAAACCAGCAAACAAAGGAAGAAGATGTAAGATGCTTGAAACTGTAATATACTTTTTACCACCAGATTTTTTAACTACACTACCAGCCCCTTTTACAGCACTAGTGATAATTTCTTGGACACTTTTGCCCTTAGTATTTATGTTATGTGTGGCAGTTTCAATAACTGGACTTGAAGCACTACCTTGTTTTCTCTTAAACTGTTTTTTTTTTTTTTTTTTTTTTTTTCTTATAATATCCTTTTTTTGCTTCTGCTTCAACCCCATATCAGATTTTCTTTTGAACTTCATAGCACCCATCACAAGATCAGCTGCTGTTTTCTCACCAATATTCGAATCTAATGCTCTCACTCTTTACCAAGGCTTCTCAGCTAAAATTTAATCTGCTTCGTGTCAAGCCTTTAAATTTAATTTATTTTTTAAATACACTGTATGGTGCTCCTTGCACGCTGAGTCCAGAGAGTCAACTCCTAGATCCCGTCAAGCACGACGTTTAGTAAGCTTAGTACCTGAACCAGAATACTGATACCCTGACAAATGAAGCTCTACTGGTAAAATATTTATGATCTTATTTACAAGACCACGTCCTCTCGTATGACGCATGATTATTAGTCTTCAGAGGTTGGACTATGACTAAGCGTTCGAAAAAAATAAATGATGTATTCATAGTAAATATATTCGTTTCAATAAAGAGCTCAAACTATGTAAGCGTTGTTCTATTCAATTGAAGTATTAGTTGTAATTATTTCTTCATACACTGCAAATATAAAGCTTAAGAAACAAGCTACAAAGTTACAAGTTTATGATTTTGACACTATTGTAAAAGAATGAAAGCAATCGAATAGACATGGCAGACTACTCCCCAACAGTATACGCGCTATATTTTGCGGTTCGTTTAATTGTGGTAAAGCTAATAGCTTATCAGCTTTAATCATGCATCTGAATGAAGTTAAATTCAAAAATATGTATGTGTATTCAAAGTTACTACATCAGCTAAAGTACAAGTTTTTAAAAGAATTATAAGAGCCTATAGAGGGTGTGAAATACTTACCTCATAGCAAACATAAAACAGTAGTCTCACCAGATGATGCTTTACCTAATCCTCTGATGATTTTTGATGATACAGCTTGCAAAAAACAAGATAATATAAAAGCCTTTTTCTGCATAAGCAGACAAAAAAATGTGAACTGCTTAAATCTTTATTAGTCATACGCTCAAGTGCTAAAATATTTTGTAAGGGATGACGTTAATTTTTTAGTTTTATTCCGTCAAGACAAAGTTAATTTGAGCCATTTGTATGATGATCATGTTAGCTCAGACATGTCGTACATTCAATTTTAAGATTTCTGCTCTAGCTGCTGAAGTGATAATAAACATGGCTTTGTTGTTATCAACAAAGCTAGACAAATAATTAATGGTCGATAAAGAAAAAGTTTTAATAATTTCGCTATTCATTATGGGCATACCAGAGCAATATTTACAGTCTGCCACGAGACATTGGAGCATCATCATGTATCAACAAGAAAATGACGTGTAACATCAGTTAGTGAAGGCAAGAAAAGCTGTTAAAAGAAGGTACAGACCGTTAAAGTTTGGAAAAAAAGTTACAACTCCGTGACTTAAAACTATTTTTATAGAAAAAATGATAAAGATACTAAAGTCCATGAAGTCAATCAACGAAAAAATAGAGAAATATTAAGTGAAAGTAATAATACCTTTGAGTCTGGTGTTATCGACAGTGATAATGATGACAATGATTTAAAAGACACAACTCGCAATCAATCTGCTGATGATCTTGAAGTCAGTTAGAATTTTTTCAATTATATTTATTTGCAAAATACTTGACCAGAATCAGAAAGATTTATAACATTCGAAGTATAAAGTACGAAAAGGAAAAGAAACGTATAGGCTAGATGATTTACAAATAGACTTTAAAAATAATTATATAAAAATAAACAATTTTAATTATACAATAAGTGTTGGAATATTAAAGCTACTCGTTAGAATATATCCCAACAAATCTCTTATAATATGAAATGATTTAAAAAATCTTATATAATATTAGAAACTTCAAATGTTCATAGTAAAGAGTTTCAAAGAAATGGAGCTATATTAAGTCATTATAGCAATAAATTTAATAAAACTATCACGCCAACTGTTTAATCTTGCTGTTAGTAAAGGGTCAATTGCTGCTACCTCGTTATAAGATGGCTTGAATACTGCAGCAAGTAGGTTATATACTCTGGGACGATCCTAATGAGCAAGTAAATCGTTTACGATTACTGACAGCTAAAAATTCCGCAGGAAATACAAGTCATGACAATAAAACTATATTAATCATCGAAGAGCTTTGTGAGGTAGAGCATATTGATATATATACTAGTAGGGCTCCGCCCCCTGTGCGCTCCGCGCGCCAACCCCCCCTTTTATTGTGTTATAAGTGTAATTTTTTTAAAATAACGTTTGTATTAATATTTTTTAAGGCCTTAAAGAATTATAAAATTAATTGTTAGTATGAAAATAATATGTTGAAGTATATTTTACAGAATTTGGAAGACTATGGCATTTTTCGAAAGTACTCGAGAATAAATTTTTTAAGCTGGGGAATCATTACTGGTCTTCTTTTAAGGATGCATACAGAACAAGCTGCTAATTTTAAATAAAAATGGTAAAGTCTATATAGACAGAGAGATGTGCCCTTGACTTTTTGTAGGTGACCTTTATTATTTCTTCTAGTGGCTCACTTTTTTAAATGAGCTGTCTATCCTGTATGTGTCAATAGATATTTCTAAGCTCTTATAACTATATATGCCCCCTGCGCGCTCTGCGCAGCAACTCCCGTAATTGCAAATTAAATTTACGAAGTATGGAAAAAAATCCGAATCATATTAATTGTTACTTAAAATTTATATATGTAAAAAATATATATTGATCATGATTAATGACATGAATTTTTAACAATCACTTTTTATTTTCCCTGACTAATAACAGCTACTTCTATCGGATTAGTAGAACACGATTTTCAAAACGATATAATTTTTGAAGAAGCATGTAACGTTATGCTGCCTTTTCAACTACGAAAATTTTTCGCATAGTTTATTATGTCTAAAGAGTTTTTTGATTATATTATTTGGAACAAATACAAAAAATTTTTTATTTGAAATTGTGAAGATGATCGAAATAAAACTCTTTTACAATCAAACGCAATTCGTAATTCTGAAAATATGTCTTGTAAAGATTTCAGTTTACCAGAACAAATAGAAACGATAAAAAAAAATATTGATACTGACAATGATGAAAAAATATTTTGTAAACATAAATTCTATAAAATGTTTCCACAACTCAGTCATGATCAACGTCGAATTTTTCAAGAAAGAATAAAAGTTGAAAAAAAAATTTTTTTCATCGATGGTCCTGGTGGATTTGGAAAAACTTTTCTATACAAAACATTAATTTATTATTTCATATCAATTAAAAAAATAGTCTTACAATGACTTAGACAGGTATTGCTTCTATTCTGCTTCCAAAGGGCATGATCACTTACAGAACTTTCAGACTTCCTTCAGACTTAAGCACTATAGAAAATGCATTCTTCCAGTTAAAGCCAGATAAACAAAAATTACGTAATGTAAAAGTAATCATTTGAGATGAAGCTTCTATGATACTGAAAAAAGCGTTAGAAATAATTGATAGGACTTTAAAAGATTTATCTAGTAGAAATAAACCTTTAGAAAATAAAATAATAATTTTAGGTGGAGACTTTCGTCAAATTCTTCCAGTAGTACAAAACGGAAGCAAAATTACTATAGTTCAAGAAACCATGAAATTTTCCAACTTCTGGCCTTTACTTATTATTTTTTATTTAAAAAATAATATACGTTCAATTGATGAAAAATTTTCTTTATTGCTACTGGATATAGGGGAAGGCAAAATTAAAACTTGTATAATTCCTCAGACATGGAAAACAAATGATGTATGTTCTAAAATTCTTAATGATGATAATGATTCTTTTATAAGTAAAGCTATAATAACATCTCACAATGAATACACTTATTTTTCGAATAAAAAATTTTTAAATAATATGGTAGGAACATTAGTAATGTACTATAGTATTGATAAAGCAACTCACAAAGGAGTAGATAAATTAGACGATAATGTTCATGTTAATTACCCTACAGAATATTGAAATAGTATTAAAGAAGGTCTTTCTCCACATGAATTGAATTTGAAAATTAACGCTATTGTTATGTTGATACGAAACTCAAACATATCTGAAGGACTTTGCAATGGTACAATATAACGAATTACAAAATTACTTAAATACAACATTGAAGCTGAAATAATCACAGGTAAAAAAAAAGAAAAAAAGTTTTTATTCCAAGAAAAATACTACAAACAAACAATTCTGCTTCGTTACCATTTATATTGTACAGAAAACAAATTCCATTTACCTCAGCCATTCACCTCTATGACTATCGATAAATCTCAAGGTCAAAGTTTTGATGTCTTGGATAATACCTTAGAAAACTATTATTTTCTTATGGGCAATTATATGTTGCATTGTCTAGATGTAGAAACCAAAAAAAAAATTTTATTTCAATTGAATCAGAAAACAAGTTTGAAAATGAAAATATTGTTTGGAATGAAATTTTGGAGTAACAAAAAAACTATTTTATAGTTCATTACTATTTTAATACTTTCTTGCAAATTTTATCTTTCATTAAAAAGCAAATTTCAGTACCATCTAGTACCCAGATTTATGTAATCATAAACAATACGTTTTTTTGTAATTTGTTTTCAGATACACTATCATGGATGCAAAATTTTATCAGTGTGACAAATGTCACTTAAAATTTTCAAATCAAGAGTATCTATCATTGCACGAAAAAATTCACAAAAAAAAATTTTTTTATGTGGTCTGTGTAGCATTACAATATTAGACAAGAAAAACTATTTGTGTCACACAAAGAAATGCCAAAACATTGAAAAAAATTTTAAGTGTATTAAATGCAAACAAGTTTCAAAAGAAACTATCACTTACAGAGATATTTGAAAAGTCATGAAAAACGTTAAAAAAAATATTTTTTTTAAATGTGGAAAAGGTTATGTAAGAGCAGAGCACCTAAAAAGACATTTTAGAGAATGTAATCTAAATAAACATCGTAAGTAAGATAATTGTAACAAAATTTTGTGTTATAGTTAAATAAAATTATATGTGAAAATCAGACCACTTGTAACAATTAATATATAAGTCTTTACGAATGTATTTACATTATATATGGGGTAGCTGGGGGGAGTCGGGTGGGGCGCTGGGGGGAGGGGGGGAGAGTGGGGGGAGAAAAACCTTGCTTTAACTTTTACGACTAGTAGTTTAAAGACTAGTAGTTACGACAAGTCATATGGTCTTTAACAAAATTCAAAATGGTGGATCCAATATGGCAGCCTGATTCAAAAAAAATTAGAGGATTTTATTTTTAAAAAATACTATCCTATACTAATAATAATTCTTAGCAAGAATTGTCTCTTGCAAATTTTCATTTAATTTCACCGTTAAAAGAATTATGAATATTTACAAATACGTCTAACTTGATAAAAACGCGTGTTTTGGTCCCATACAAAATAGGTAGCCTAACTGGAGAAGTTCACGAAATACGTTAGTGTTTAAGGTCACTGACTACGAATCCAAGATCAGGTGTACATAAATTTAAAATGTTGGATCCTAAATGGCGTTGAAAAGGATAGGAAACTCCTGATATTTAAATAAGGTTATCAGTAAACCACCATTTTTTTCCTCAATGGACGTATGTGATAAATTTTAGCATTAAGTAACAGAACTTGATATACTGCTATATTGTAGTGCATGTATAGGTACCATAATATCTACACTGTGAATGTGCTATTCAGATTTTAAGTGGAATATACAGGGATACGACAAAGATTTCACTTGTATTATTTTATGTTAGATTTTTCAACGAGGTTTACATTTGAAGTAGTGTCAAATTTATGATTTCAGTTAGAAACATACCCTTGCTCTTATTATATACCCATTGCTGGGATAAACGTAGGATAAAGATAAAGCCCTCAATGTTCTTCCCTTAGAAAATATTGTAAGCTCTTCTAAATGACCTGACCTTTGTATCTGATCGTGATATTTAACCTACCTTTACGGTCAGAAGTATTTTTTGTTTAAGAGTCCAACTTCTGCATCATACCTGGTAAGGAGGTTAGATTTATCAACGAAAAGAAATATTTAATCATAAAGGTCGGTTAAATTGGTCACGTAGGCAAAAAGCTAAGATGTATTTCGAAAAGTATGCAAGCAGCATTTCCAAGTATTCCTCCTACAGCTAGAGAATATAAAAGTTGTTCTCGGTAAGTCAACATTCAGTGAATGAAACTGATAAACTAGTTAGTTCAGCTAATCCAGTACCCGATTCTTCGTGTTTAGTATCAGAAGATTCAGGTGATGAGACGCTATAACAATAAACAAAAAAATATGTATATCAAGAGAGGCTGCTCTAGAAAATATGTTACAAAATCTGAAAGACAAGTTTTCAAGTTTATCTGCAAACGATCCTCTGCAAATAACAATTTCGATTATAGCACCAAATTGCTGGAGTATACGTGACACCGTGCAGACGTGAGTTTTGTACCTCTCAAAAAAGTGTAGTTAAAGCACAAGAGCTGAAAAAACTTAATGGTGTGCTAGCATTTCCTTAGATTAAAACTGCAAAATTCTTACCTGATGATACTGCAAAAAGAGTTGTAGAGTTTTATGAAAATGATTTGAACAGTCGAATAATGCCCAATAAAGAAGACTATGTTTCTGTAACAATTAATGATGCTAAGATTAAAATGCAGAAATGATTATTATTATGTGATATTAAGGTCCTTCATTGTCAATTCAAAGAACAAAACCCTACATTTCCATTGGCTTAAGTAAATTTGCAGATCTCCTACCGAAATGGTGTGTATTGGCTGGTGCCAGTGGTACACATAGTGTGTGTGTTTGTGTACTATACCAAAACTTTAAGTCAATGATCGATGCTTCAAATTTACCTAAATTAAGTCTGAATCATAAGAATAAAATAACATCTTTTACAGACTCGTTCAAGATTATTCTGAGTGACAATCCATCGGCATCTTGTTATGTGGGCGATTGTAAAAACTGCCCAGATATTCAAAAGTTTTTAAATTTTATTTATGATATTTTAAGGGAAAATGGCATCTTGGAGGTTATTTTTTCAACTTAGCAAACAACTGACCGTTGTACTCTTGAGAAAAAATGTCTTTCAGTCGATGGTTTCGTTGATGATTTATCTACAAGACTAAAAACTCTTTTACCCCATCATTACATTTCCAAAGCGCAGTCTCAATTTACATCAGACTTAAAAAATAATTTGAAAGAGGTGGAAGTGTAAGTACAGACGGACTTTTCAGAAAATTATGCATATGTTGCCCAAGATGCACCACAGGGATTTCATTACAATAATGCGTAACGCACTGTACATCCCACTGTTGTATATTATGTAGAAAAAAGAGTAGTACAGCATAAAAGTTTTATTTTATTATCTGACTGCTTAACACATGACACTACTGCAGTGTACATAATGCAGCAACAGGTAATTCCAGAAATTAAAGAATTTTGCCCACAAGTCAATAAAAAATTTATATCAGCGACGGGGCTAAGCAGCACTATAAAAACAAGTATCAAATGAGCAATCTCATCAGCCATGAGGAAGACTTTGGTGTAATAGCTGCATGGCATTGTTACGCTACTACACACGGTAAGGGTGCATGTGATGGCGCGGCGTAGGAGCTGTCCTTAAACGAGAAGCGTCCCGTGCTTGTCTCTTAGCTGATTGGGCTAAAGCAATGTTGACACCAAAAAGCCTTCTCGATAAGGCAACAGAAAAGTGTAAGAACATACAGTTTTTCTACTACAGCCCACAGCATCATGAAAAGACGCTAAAACATCTGACTAGAAGATTTTGTAAAGCTCCTGCTGTATCAGGAATATCTACAGCCCATGCATTTATCATAATTCCTAATAAAAAATAAAAAAATATGAGATTTTCAACAGCTCAAGATTCAATAAAAATTTTGCAATATTAAAAGTCGTTATAACAATATAGTATTTTAAACAAGATTTTAGATAAGAAAAGTCTTTATAGTAAAAAACTACTATTTGAGTTTAAGTCACAGAAACTTTGAGTTACGCTGTTATTATTGTATTAAATAATGTTGAAATTTATTGAGCATTGAATAATAAACATGACTATTAACTGATGATCTAAGTTAATTATTAGGAGTTTCCCATTCTTTTCAACACCATTTAGGATCCACCATTTGAAACTTATGTACACCTGACCTTGGATTCGTAGTCAGCAACCTTAAACACCAACGTATTTTGCAAAACTTCTCCAGTTAGGCTATCTCTTTCTGTATAGGACCAAAACATGCGTTTCAATTAAGTTGGACATATTTGTACATATTTATAATTTTTTTTTCGAAAATGGCGAAATTAAATAGAAACTCGGAAGAGACAATTCTTGCTAAGAATAATTAGTAGTATGTGATAGTATTTTTAAAAAATAAAATTCTCTTATTTTTTGGAATCAGGCCGCTATATCGGATCTGCCATTTTGAATTTTTTTAAAGACCAGATAACTTTCGAAAGCCTATGATAATACGAACAATTTAAGCCCAAAACGAATTTTCAAGATTGCTTTGAATTTTGGCCATCCAGGTGTCCCAGTTGACATGGAATGTCTGCTATATTAATATGCGTAATTATTGCTATAGTATTGTAATGAGTGTCAATATATTTTGTCTAAAACTAGGTAGAACTGAAGGTGGTAGCTGAGGTCTTCCTGGTATTGGATACAAACTTACTGCAGATAAACAGTATAACTTTAATAATAAAAGACTGTGCAGCGTGGGAACACTAAAACAGCCTTAAGATGCAATAAATAATGCTTACTTGATTTAAACAATTGAAAGCATTAGAAAAAAAAAATTGTTTTTAAATTGTACTGTACAACTTAAAAAAAAATCTCCATTCTTTCAAGCTGATCCAGCAAACGTAAACCTAGATATTTAATACATGGAGCAAATTATTAAAGAACTCTGTAAGGTAGCAAGGCGTGATTATCTTTACTGATAATTCAACATACGTGGTTTGGACGAAACTTGGCAAGCAGACCTTGTTGAAATGCAACCTTACGCTTGTGAAAACGAAGGGTATCGGTATATGCTTACTGTAATAGACGTATTTTCCAAGTATGCATAGGCTTTACCAATAAAAAAAAACGGGTTAAGAAGTAGCAGCATCGATGCAGTCTATATAAAAAGAAAGCAGAATACCAGTCAATTTGCCACCCAATCGTGGCAAGGAGTTCTACAATTTAAATTTTTAAAATTTAATGAAAAAATATAAAATAAATTTTTACTCAACTTGTAGCAATCTCAAAGCATCTACATACCAGCAGTTTATTTGTACTTTGAAAGACTTAATCAAGAGACAATTAAGCTGACAAGTCAATTCTAAATGGTTGCATCTTTTCAAAACATATTTTAAATGGTATAACAATAAGAAACATCGAACAATTGGTGTGAAAATAACAAATGTAAATTCCGAGAATTAAGTCTAAGTGTTAAGTGAGTTTAAAATAAATGTGAAGGTATCAGCAAAGCAGTGCCAAAATTCAAAGTAGGTGATAAAGTTTGCATAAGGAAGGCCAAAAATTTATTTTAGAAAAATTATGCACCTAACTGGTCAACAGAAATAATTACTATCACCTATGTGACAGCAACAAAACCAACGACGTATCATCTCAAGGATTATCACGATTAAATTATCACTGGAGGTTTCTATGAACAGGAACTGCAGAAAACAAATCATCCTGACATTTACCTTGTACAAAAGAAGATTCGAAAACAAAGAAATAAAGTTTTTGTCAAGTGGTTGGGGTTTGATGAAACCCATAACAGTTGTATTAACAAAAATGACTTATATATATGAAAAAAAAAAAAAAAAAAAAAAAAAAAAAAAAAAAAAAAAGAACAATGAAAATCTTTATAATCTAACTAAATTTTTTCGTATCGACAATGTGTATCCTTATATTATCAAGAATTTAAAATTATAAAAAAATAGTTTTCTAATATTAAATATAATGTATTTATGATCGAAATATAGTAAAAGAAAGACAAATATACACAAGATGTTTTAAAAAAAAATTGTATTTATTGAATTTATTCTTTAAGAACAAAATTATATGTAAGAAAGTGACAAGTCATTATATTTATTATACGTTACACTAAGCGACAATTTGATTACTGCGTCTAACACTTCATTTAACAATTCGTCATTTTCAAACGAAACGTTTGATACTTTATTAGGTAGCAAAATTTGGAATTCTTCGTTTAATTCAGCTACAATTTTTGGCTCATATTTAGTATTTATTTTCTTTGGCTTTCTTACCATGTGTCGATGCTTTTTGACGATTTTGATCACTTTTCTCGTAGGCAAAAACTCGCTGTTTGCAATTTTTTTGAAAGCGGCTACACTCGTCTGTAATAATACAAACCAAAAAAATTTTTTTTTTTTTCCCCAGAAATTACATCAGAAAAAAATTTCAATAATACTTGAAAATATGTACAAACCTTTAACTTTCTTCTTGATTTCTTGAGTTCAAGGACATTTGAGTCCTCCGATTTTTTTTTGAGTTTGCTGTTGACAATCGAGAACGTATCCTTAATGTTGGTAAACAGTGATGCCTAATTGTTGTTGGTTCTCGATGATGCTTGCTTGCTTATAGTTAACGAGACCCCACTGTTGTTGATCAACCTGTGTTTGAGACGTTGCAATCGTTGGAATAAATTCTGCAGCTTGAGACAGGCCCTCCTCTCTTACCGCGAACGAATTCCAAAATAATTTCTCCATTGCATTTGTTTTTCATAAGACCAACAATTTTGTTGTTCTTTCGAGGCATATTAAGGTCGTCGTCTCTTGCATAATTATATGTATCAAATTCTTGAATATTTTTTTGCATACATTTATAAATACTAATTTATAGATACTTCATACATCAGACTGATCTTCATACATCTGAATCAGTGTAATAAAGTTTGGACTGATCTCCTTCACAACTTTTTATAAAATTGTAGTGAAATCTGTATACGACTGTTTTAGACAAATCCAAAACTCTTAGTGTAACATATTAGTTTTCTTATATAAATTTCATCACGTAATAGCTGTATGGCTATGAGTTGTTCATCAAAAATATCGCAACTATGAAAACGAGGACAGGATATGTACACCTTAGCTCCGTACAAACCTTTACAATGATTAATAAGCTTAACATGAACTTGTTATTGCTCGTTCTCCATTATTTTCTCATAAACTGCATTACTAAATAACTTAAATAATATTGCTTTAAATTTATTCTTGGCATTTTAACGTTTGGTACCATTTAAATCTATGTATCGTTGTAGCCATGGGCTCTGATTGAATTGTAAAACTCGATGAATTTTTTTTTATACGAAGACCATGACTTATGGCTTGTTTAAAAGCTCGATAGTGGATCACGTATCGGTTTGTATCATTCAGCGTAGTCATCAACTTTTGTTTTTTTTTTAACCTGGTGGTGCTATATGCTCAGTGCAAAATGGTAAATCTTCATGAGCATTATAAATTTTTTCGAGATATTCCATGTCTACTTCAAGGATGTAGCCAATTTTAGCATCATCATCTACAGTAGAAATATCTAACTAATGAACATTTTCCACCCACTAAAAACCATTTTTAATTCACGATTGAGTCATGGCCCTGCCGTACAAATTGTTGATGTCGTACTACATAATGTATTTTTCGTTTTCACTAGGTTCATAGCCTTTTTTCATGTACGAATTGTTTGCTTTTACTCATTGACTGCAACACTGACTAATTCCACCCCGTATACCTTGCTTAAGAAATATAAGCATGTCGATGTCAGTTAACAATTGTAATGTCACCTGTAACATATATATCGTGCACAAATTTTTATTTTATTTCATTTAATTTTTTCCTTAAAAATATAAATTATTTTTGTATATTTTAGCATTGCATCCCAAGTAAAACCAGGTGTTTTTTTAAGAATGTGATGTATCTACTTTATACGCTGCAAGATAATTTTTTCGAAAGTTTCTAAATACTTGAGCAAGAAGCAATACATCTGTTTTCAAGTATAAATCAGAGTATTTTTTAAGCGTTTTGATATTAAAAGCACTCCAAACTTTTTTTGCATGTTCTTACTCTTCAGCTTGCATGCTAAAACAAAAATTGTAATAATTTCGATTGTAATTTTTATTCTTTATTGTACATACAACTGTATAAGAATAAAATATTTACAGTAGTTAACGTTAAAAATATTCACATTGTTATTAAAATTTTTATTACCTAAAATTACAAAATATTTTTTCACAGTTTTGTTACCTAGTCAGCTTCAAAAGAAACTCTACTCTAAATGAAACCGCTTTAATACAGAAGAGCTACTAGCATCTTCCAAAACTTGCCTTCTTTTGGTTAATGCCGTGTTAAACTGTCTTTGGAGCCTTTTTTCTTTTAAATGCTACTTTTTGACTGCACCATTATGGTTATTTTTTTCAAGACTAATTTTTGTTTCCCGCTTAATTTTTTTTTTTATTATTCTTTCCCTTTCCTTAGCCGTTATCCTTAATTCGTTGATTCTAAGTTAAAGGTAAGTACGAATCTCAACTTTTCGTTTCTCCTCCTCACTTATGTTAACACCTGTTTTTAATAATTACTTATTTTTTCTTCTTTTCTTCTTCTTCTATACTTTTTTCTACTTTTTCTTTACTTTTTTCTTTTTCTTCTATATTTTCTTCTTCTTTTTTTTTTTTCCTTCATTCTGTTTAATTACCACATTATTTTTCGAAAGACGTGGTTTGATTTTAAATTTTTATTCTTTGCTCATTACTTTATCCTTTAGCATTTGCAATCGTGGTATTTGGCGGCGTTGTGTGTGCTGTTGCTGGTATTGAAGTGAGCTGAAATAGTGATAGTACTGGTAGTGAAGGTGGTGGTTGTGTTTTCAGTGGTAGTGATGGTAGTGGGGGATGTGGTGGTGGTTGTCATTGCATTAACCGCCGTATTATAGGGTTTTTGCTAGCTAAAGGTATATCCACTACATTTGGTGTATAAGATGCTGCTGCTGCTGCTGCTGCTGCTGTAAAAGGTAGCATTTTTGCAGCTAATGTTGGTAGTGTTACTGCTGTTGGTGCTAGTATTGCTATTGTTGGTGGTAGTGTTGTTGCTATTGGTGCTATCATTGCTGCTGTTGGTGCTTGTGTTGCTGCTATTGGTGCTAGCGCTCTTGTTACTGCTGCTAGCGCTGCTACTGCTGTTGATAGGGCTGATGCTAGTGGTGAAAGTGTTGCTGCTGCTGCTGTTGATGGTGGCATTGTTGCTGTTGCTATTGCTACTACTGGTAACGTTTCTGCTGGAGATGGTAGTAGCGTAGCTGCTGCAGCTGCAAGCATTGCTGCTGTTGTTGTTTCTGCTGCTGTTTAATTTTGTGGCAGCACCTTTGCATGCATCAACTTGAATTTCTCTAACCAGTCTGGTGTTTAATTGATTGGTGAATGGAATAGTTGATCCAATGGAAGTGAGTCCAACAGTTCCATTAATGTTAATTCTATGAATAATTTCTTTTTTAATAAGTTTTTTCTCCTTTTTTTTCTTACCCACATGTATGAAGTCAAAATATGTTGGTGGATATAAATGCAGATTTTTTTGTGTTATTATATACATGCATAATGTTGAAGACAAGGAGTTCAATTGAATATTGTTTAAAAAAAAAATTTGTTCACTTACTTACCATTGAATTAAAATTGAAAAAAAAGACTAAAAAACTTATTATTTAATGGAGGTACAGCAATTGCTGCAGCAGGTCAAGACTTCTGTGGTATTGACAACCTTGGTTCAGGATTCACATTCCTCGGCTTCTTGGACTTAGACACTTGTACTACATCATTTATGAATGACTTCTTAACAATCTTGAGGGTTAAAGGGTACTGACAGCTTAGGAAAGTATGATTTTGTACGGGAATAGCAAATCTATTTATACAAACCATCGAATTATTTCGTTAAGAGATAGGAGAGGGGGTATTTTTTTAAAATACAAGGTCTGAGATAGCACTTGGTACGCAGTTTAATTGTTTTGGGCCAGCAATGACTCAGGCTGTATGTTCTTCAATTATTGCAATGCATTGTTGTGGAAGTGGTAGAGACAGAAAAGAAGATAAAATCTAGTTTACACTGCAAACGTAAAAAATTTTCATGAACAAAGTTTTCTAAAAGTATGAATTGGTGTAACACTAGTCATTCACTTAAAGTGTTGGAGAACACCTGTTATTCAGGCAGTTTACTTCCTGACTGATATACTTTATATAAATAAAAGAGAGGTAGAAAGGGCTAGGAAGTAAGTTTTATAGTAAAAGTGAAAAAAATATTCACATCAAGTTTTTCAACTGTAATTAAATGCGATAACATTTGATATTCAACTAAATGGCTAATCTGCAATTCTATTAATTTAAATTTTTGATGTTACACCTAGATAAGATATTTATTTGCAAATTAAAAAACTTGTAATAATTTATGTGCAGTAGGTCTAATTGTTAATGTACCTGTAGTATTCGTCCAAACTTTCATAGGTGTCTCATTTCATATATCTAGTGGAGAAAGAAGAGTATATGCTGTTAATACAGAAGAACTGTTGATAGTAAATAATTTTTAGCAAGAGCTGGGAAAACGCTTAGTATGTTATAATGATGATACAGCCTTTTAATACTCTGGTTATTAGCACTAAGGGACTATTTGCAGTAGAGATCGTCAAATGGGAGTGATCAGCATCCTGACCGTGTGTAAAGCAAAATATGATTTTCTAAAGAAAAAAAAAAAATTAATACTCGCTTACGAAACCAAGTATGCACTATCTATTCGTTAATGTAAGCAGCGTGTGCAGAGAGAGAGGAAAAAAAACGTTCTTACTTTATTTCATTTTTCTGAAAAAAATAGAAAAATAAAAAATATCACGTACCTGGTATGCGCTCCACAAGGTTAAAGCTAGAATAGGCCTAGCCTATCAACTAAAATGAAACAAATAACTTGATTTAAAAGTATTAAAAGTAAGAAAAACAATAATATGATAGCTTTCACCGTTGTATTATGGTGGTAGGCACTAACGTATAAAGGGCCTTACAAATAATACAAACAGCGACAGTAGTACAAACATTGTACAAAACAGAGTGTTAGCTGAAAATTATATGTCAACAAACGTTTAAAAGTGTGTAACTAAGATTTCATAATATATGCACCATCTTAAAAATATATTTATTTTACTGGTTCGTTCATTGAGTAACACTTTACAGATAGCATAAGGTCGAGCAACGAAAAGAAGCTTTGTTTTAAACGGTGTTAATGATGATTAAACGGTGTCAATAATGGTTTTACTATTTACAAGGCTACATATAAAACTATTATACACAATTTACAATGTACGTACCGTTTAGTAAGAAGATAGTAAACATGTGGCTCTCACTCCACTGCTGCTGCCACTGTCCAGTCCTGTCACGGACTCGTATGCCTATGCAAAACTCTTTTCTGTGATCATATTTTTCCATACACATTCATAGTAAATGACGTAAGAGTTAATTATAATTAGTTCGTGTCACAAAAATAAGGTCTACTTTAATAAAGACTAAAATGCACATCAACTACAAGATGAAAGTACCCACTATTACCAGGACATTACGCTTTGCATTAATGTCATAAATGGGACCACTTTTTTCTCAGATACGAATACTTTTTGCGTGTTTAGACATTTTTTTACTCAAATGCTTCATTCCTAGATAAGGTAGACTAAACAAAAAACGGTTGCATGATTTTCTAATCCTAACAGTTACATGTTTAAAATAGAAAATATCATTGTGACAGCACTGTAACTGCAACATAACGCACGGCCTGGAGCACGATTAAATTTACCGTGACGTCCATCCAACGTAATTTCAGAGCTCACACTGCATGCATAGCAAAGAATGTGTGTATCACGCTATCAAACTGCATCCTCTGTGCGTGTGTCAGGGGCGGAGCGTACGCTCACGCAAGGTACTGTGCATGCCGTGCACAGCTGTCCACAACCTCCCGTTTTCAATGTTATGATTGAATTCTTATAATAATACAAGCTTTTGTAAAAAATAATTTGCTTATATTTAATATAAATTTACACAGTACTTAAACATTCATGTTACACAACCTGTTTAACTATAATAAACTATATTGATAATATTATGAAGAAAAAAGTTGCTATACTTGATCCATGGAGTAAATTGGCACCTACTTCTGTGGGCATCTAGTTCTGCAAGCGATTGATTATTAGTATAGAAATATATCAATGATAAAGAATGTAGCTTCAATAAATTAAGTAAAAACTGATACTTACTAATTTTTTAAAAATAAATTTTGTTAATACAATTCAGACTCACTAACTGCAAGGTTATCCATACTGCCAGCAGCAACCTCATCATCTACAGTTTATAGCTCTTGAGCCCCTTCCTTAAATTCTACCTTTGACTGCACCTAATCGTCATGTATAAGGTCATTATAAGAATTACCCGAATTTTTAGAGCTCTCGGGCCCTGTGGATTCTTCCTTATGCATGCCTGCCACCTTATCCTTATCTTCCAGCTGCTCTTCGAAATTTTAATTTTCTTCTTCGTCCACTATTATCCTACTCAGTCCTCTTCGTCATCGTCCTTATTTTCCACTTTTAAAAGCCTTTAACATGTCATTGACAAAATGACTACGCCCTTTATTAGGTATTTTTTTGTTAATTGTCATAGCCTCTACAAATATAAATTAAATTACAATTAAAAGTAAACTTATACATTCTATACATTGCGCTTAGAATAAATGTAAATGTTTGATTATCCGCTTTAATAGAAGTATTAAGGCAATAAAAAAAATGGAAAAGTACGTAAAAGAAAGAATGCCATACGTGAGCTGTTTTGATGACGAAAATTTGTTTTTCAGCTTATGCTTTGTAAAGTTATTATTTTTAAGTAATTTGTATAAAAAGTAATACTTAATACTGGATTTATTAAAACGCTTAGTTTATAATAATGCTCACTCTATATCAATCACGCACAATTTGATATTAATAATATGTGTCTAGAGAAGTGTATAAATAAGTGAGTGTACACAAATCTTTATAGGCAAAGGCAAATTTTGTCCGTGACAAACAAGTCCAATTTCTTGACAGCTACCTAAACCAAGAACTATATAGTGATATTTCCTTGTCACTTGCGAAGCCACGTTTGAAATGCATTGCAGCACAATCTACTGCGGTAACACTTCCTAGGTAATGAAAGTATTTAATCTATAATATTAAGGTAATAGTTTTTGTTAATGCACCACTATATTAATATTATGTGATATATATACACACATGCTTATAACAAAGAAGTCTGAGTAATAAGTTAATTATCTACCAATTTATGATAGATGGTATCAGCAACTTAATCAAAATCGAGAAAGTCTTCTGGAATTTTAAGTGGTTAGAAATAAAGCTTCGTCTTTTTTCCACCTTTTTTTTGTCGTAACTCTCAGCGTCAGCTAATTGTTTGCCCTAAAATATACATTGTTCATTAAAAATGAAAGTCTTATGCTTTGCGAATTGTTTTTGTACCTTGACTTACTAAATTTTAAATTTGAAACGTACCAATTTTTCTGTTAGTTTCACGAGCTTTTTAAAATGAGATAAAAAATTCATTTTTCGAATACATGTTTATGTATTTTAATAAGACTAAAAAGATGTACATAAACAATATAACATATAAACCAGTTATACGTTTTCTTTAGTGTCACATTGAAAACGGTCAATTGGAAATAACAAAAAAAAAAAAAAAAAAAAAAACTAAGTTTGTAATAATAATAAGATTAAGTACATGCATTTTAAAGTTTGCTTACGAATTTAAATCTATAACAATGTCCTTAATTTCTTGTAATGTTGGTAAACTAGACGAACTCGTTTGTGTTTCTTGTAAGCATGTTGTTCATTCGGTTTCAGTCCAGAATAAAAACAAAAAGTTTCTCTGCTTTTTATTAAGATTATCTGGTTTTAGAATAGTATTTGGTAATTAATGAAGATAATTAACTTGCGTTTCTAATTGAGCAGTAGTTGATTCACTAGTTTCTGTATTGTTGACGTTAAAGCTAACACGTTTCTTATTTTCTTCCCAAACGATAGTTTGCATAAACATTCGTACGCTTTTATTACTTTTATTGGGAATATGCTTTGATGAATACTTATATTAGTGTGAATACTACGTGGTATGAATCAGTTATTCAATTGCAGTTAACTTAATGTTTGCAGTTATTTAGATAATGATAATGACAAAGAGAATGGATAACTGTTAATTAAACTTTGTGCAGTAAAAGGTCTTCAAAATATTGATTTAAGATGTATTGTATCTTTTTTTTGAGAGCTGAGCATGTTGTTACCATTTTGTTTAGTTTTGACGATGAAACAAATGATTGTTGCTTTGTCAGAGTATTGCAATTATTATTGACGTTTTATTTCGATACGCCTCTTAGGGCAGCTAAAGATTTTGTCTTATCTCCTTCTATTCAAAGAATTCACGGCTTAAATTTTTGCAAATCCATTACAATTTTGGCTTCAGATATCTCAGGAGCCACAGAGTTGGTTTCACAAAGTTTTGATACAGTAGATAAATTGAAACAATCGTTATTACAAGTAAGACATCGCATATAGAAGATGGCCTAATATAAAACATCTGCGCCAAAAAAAGTGTAAAATCTGCTACCTATAAATATTCAGCAAAATAAAGCATTCCAGCAGCTTAACTTAATAGTGTAAGATAAGATTTTCCGAAATGCTAATTATTTATTAATGAAATATTTTGTTAGCAAATTTTTTTCTTAACATAAGAAATATAAAGTGAGACACACTGTAGAAGTAGCAAAATGAGACATTATAAAGATGACACAATGGTCCCCTCATTCTTAGGGCTTCCCCGAGCAACTGTTGCCACTGGGTATGAAGACTACTATTATGGGTTATATTACTCTAATGCTTGTCGATAAATTAGAAATTATTACGACCTATAGTATACAAGCGAATGTTGATGCATCTAAATCATTGTATCAAGAGGTGTATATGCATAGATGGCGGCACTTTCAATACAAGCACTCTATATCCAGCGTACATGTCCTTTTTTCGATATCCAATATACTTAAGCCTCATAATACTAAAACCACGTAGTTTCTTTTACAAAAAAATTTCTTAATAAATAAATAAGAATGAGAAAAACATTCTACCCTGGTGTGGATCGAACGCAACCTCCTGTTTACTAGACAGTTGATCTACCACTGGAACTACCGAGGAGCTGTACATTCTCTCGCACCATAAGTTTAGATAAGTTTCAAGTGGTAGAGCAACTATCTAGTAAACAGGAGGTCGTGTGTTTGATCCGCACCCAAGGAGAATACGTTTCTCATTCTTAATTATTTTTTAAGAAATTTTCTTGTAAAATAAAGTATGCAATTTTAGTATTATGAGTCTTAAGTATATTAGATATTGAGATAAAATGTCTGAGGGATATAGAGTGCTTATATTGAAAGTGCCACTATCTATGCATATGCACCTCTCGATACAATGATTTAGATACATCAACATTCGATTGTATACTATTGGTCGTATTAATTTCCAATTTATCGACAAGCATTAGTCGCAAAACTATTGTATTGAGCTTAGGTGAAAGACAGCTCTAAAATTTATGAATGAGAAACTTATCTAAACTAGCGGTGCGAGTGAATGTACAGCTCCTCAGTAGCTCAAGTAGTAGAGAAACTGTCTAGTAAACAGGAGGTTGTGTGTTCGATCGGCACCCAGGAAGGATATTTTTTTCATTCTTTTTTATTTCTTAAAAAACTTTTTTGTAAAAGAAACTATGTCATTTTAGTATTATGAGTCTTAAGTATATTAAATATTGAGAAGAGGGCATGTATGGAAGATATAGAGTGCTTGTATTGAAAGTGTTGCCATTTATGCATATGCACCCTTTGATATAGTGATTTAGATGTATCAACATTCACTTGTATACTATTGGTCGTATTAATTTTCACTACTTCTATTACGAACCAAACAAAAATGCAGAAAATATGTAATTTATACACTTTACAATAAGAAAATAAGTCTTTACAAAACACTTCTACATTAAAAAAAGTTATTATCATTATTGTCCAAGTTTTGTGTCAGTAATTAATTATTTTTGGAGCTCTATCAATGATACTGACGTTTGTTTTAACTTCAAAAATAATCATTTAATATGTGACATAATTTTTTGAAATAAAATTGCTGAGGCAAATATTGATACAGACATTTCAACTGTCTCAAAGCCAAGTACAGTTTTATTAAATTATATAAAATTCTTAGCATTTTTGTTTGATATTTTTTTCGATTAATAACTAGACTCTTTGAGTGCAACGTGATCTGTAAGAGCAAAGCAAGCTTTAATTCACATATATTTCGAGCAGAAAAAAGTTCTCGTGGTGTGTCACACTTTTAAAGGCTACGAAAAACTTCTCAAGGTAGGACAATTACTATTTTACTGTTGTTTTTATCTCCTTTTTAAAATCAGGTAGTTTCTTACGCCAAAGTATCATCTGTCAAGATTTCTAATTCTTTATACGTCTTTCATTTTTAGTAATTGTCATATGCGTGTTTTCCGAAGTCTTAAACATTTATTTGTTCATTTTTTCTCCAAAAATTTAGACTTAAAATTTTTTAAGGAAAATTATATTAAACACCTCTTAGTTAAAATAAGGTCTTAAATTAAATGAGGATGGGAAATAAATGTTTCAAAAAAAAAAGACTATGATGTTTTAGTATGAGAAATCACCTGATTGATTGATTTGTTTCCGAAAAAAATGTTGCTAACAAACTACTGTACATTCTTGCTCGTAATAATTTTCCTATGAGTTCTTATTATTGTCTTATAAGGTGAAAATACATAGGTTTTTTACTTTTTTAAAATAAATACTATGGAATACAAGTTATTATAAGTAAATAGAAAAATAATCAAACATTTAAAAAATTGTAAGGCTTCATTTTTCAAGGGAAAAAATCAGTCGTGAATGGTATACGGACCCCTGGTTGGAATGGAGTTCCATTCGTTTTTTTGTAGACGTTGGCTACATTCAGTCATAATGTATGAGATAGAGTATTTAGTTGACAAAATAAAAAAAATGAATGATGAAATATATTTATTAAGTATATAATAACCAATGATACCTTACAGAAACATAAAAAAAAAAAAAAAAAAAATCTATTATTAAGAGTGAACCAATTAAGTTAATCAGTAATTTGAGTATGTGTAAGGTTCAAGAAAAGTGATAAGCTGTTTTTTATGTTCGCACATGTCCTACAAAATCAGAAAAAAAAAATTCATGAGTTGTGACTGGGTTAACACAACAGCACAATTTTTCTTGTAAACCAACAATTAAGTTTGTAATAACACTTCAAAGTATCACATCCAAAAATTGATTAACACAAACTATTAATTATTCGTTAATTTAAAAAGTAGTTGCTTATTGTGCCCCGTTATATCAATGTTTTCTACCGTAACTTTTAGATTGACATAGAAGTTTTTTCTCTACACCAACCAAAAGTTTTTTTATTGAAAAAATTTTTTTTGCTCTTTGTTACCAATAGTGTGTTATAATAAAGTGTTACAATAATAAAAAAAAGCGATTAACAAAGATGTCTTTTTTGTAGGAAACTTGATAACAAAAAGATTGACAGTCGTAAAATTACTCTTCGAGTAATATAAGCAGAGACAAAAGCAAACATCTTAATAAAATTTTTAAACTTTTTTCCATATTCCTAGGGAAATTCTGCAGGTAAACGATCAATTTTTTTATTTACTGAAAAACATGAGAATAAATAGTATTTCTTGTTCTTAGACAGTAAACAAAATGGCGCTTTTTACAGCCACTGTGATCGCTTGTATACGGCAGCTGCTGTAAATGTGTAGGCAGTGCTGATGGTACACAGCTCGAGAAGGAGCTACAGACCAAGTACAACTGAAGAATGTCAAACAAAAGAGAGCCGTTAGATCCTTAGGTGCGTGCATATGAAGAAAAAGAGAGAGAGCTGCCTGCGCTAATGTATACAGCTCTATACATGGCTGTATTACTATAACGGTGTCGGAAAAGGGTCTTGTTAAACTTTTTTAGGTCCAACTCTCATTCGCCCAAATTTTATAACGTGAGAAAAGGAACTACTTTTCAAAAATTAGAGCTAACGACTTTAAAAACACGCATAATACCATTAGTATTAGTGAAAGACGTATAAATAATTAAAAATCTTGATAGATGAGATTTTGGCATGAGAAACAACCTAATTATTGAAAGGATGTAAAAACAATTGTAAAATAGAAAATGTCCTACCTCAGGAAGTTTTTCTTGGCATTTAGACGTGTAATGCACCCTTCGTAGAAAATAGCATTAAATTCATTAGCGCTATCACCACGGGAGCTATTTTTCGGGCTGAAATATCTGTGAAGCAAAGCTTACTTTGCTCTTACAGATCACGTTGCACCAAAAGAATATAGTTATTTATAAAAAAAAAAATATCAAATAAAAGATGCTAAGATACTTATATCTACGCTCTTTGCAAAGGCTATGCTCTGACTAGCCCTGGACAAAAACTATGACCTTTTGACGTTCTGGGCGAAGATTATGCCCTTTTTTCTAGTCCAGACCAAAACTATGCCTTTTTTTTCTAGTCTGGGCAAAGATTATGCCGTTTTCTTGCATCTGGACACAGACTATGCCCTTTTTTCTAGTCTAGATGAAAATTATGCCAGTTTTTCCAAGTCTGGGCTAAAACTATGCTCATGTCTGGACAAAAACTAAATTAAAAAGCATTAGAGTATTATTTAGTGACCCTTCTTGTGTGGTACTACCTCTAAAACAAAAAAGTCCCTCCAGATTTGATTATTAATGATTTGGGCGGCTAACAGCCACTAGTACGCTAAAATAAGCTCACAAATACGAAGCTCCTAAAAATCATTTAACATTTTAAATTAAGGTTCCGCAATACTTGTGTCCATGTATCTATGGAAGCCTTTGTAAAAAAAAAAAAACATATAATTGTTAATCTTAGAAGGTCTAGTGGTTTTAGTATTTAGAGCTTAAGCAAGTGTTTGAATAAAAAAAATTGGGCTTTTTCAAAAGATTTCGTAAAGTGTACATTATAAAAACTAGAGACAATAACCACTTTGTAAATATATTTGACTATGTATCTAAGTAGAAACACAAATTGAAGGTAAGCATTAATAAATTTCACTTTATTTGGTCTTAAGAAAAGGTCCAGACACGCAAAAAATGGAATAATCTATACCTGGACTAGAAAAATCGCATAGTTCTCGTCCGGACTTGACAAAAAGGCGCAGCCTTCGTCTGAACTTCAGAAAAGGGCATAGTCTTTGTCCAAGACCCTAAAAGAGCATACTTTTTGTATGGACTAAACAAAAGGGCTTACTTTCCGATCAAACTCCAGGAAAAAGGTATAGTCTTTGTCTGGCATTTCAAAAGGACATAGTTTTCGTACGGACTAAAAAAAAGGGCGTAGTTTTAGTCCAGACTTCGAAGTAGAGCATAGTTTTCGTCTGGGGCGTCGATATAATGTAACAACACTATACTTGTTTTGTATACTTGCATTCAAGATAGTTCGAATATATCAATATTAGCCTAAACAATTTTATTTCAAAAAATTTGTCACTTGTTGGATGATTATTTTTAAAGTTTGAACGAACATTAGTTTCGTTGATAGATTTCCAAAAAAAATTAGTTAGAGTCACAAAACTTGCATCATACATAATAATAATAATTTTTTTTGATGCAACAGTGTTTGGTAAAGACGTTGTTTTGTTGTTAAGTGGAAAACACATATGTTTTGTACTTTTGTTTAATTCATAATAGTAGTCTACGTACCCAGTGTCGATAGTCGCTCGGGCAAGCACTCAAAATGGGGGACCTATAAGTATTTCATCAATAATTAGCGTTTTGGAGATTTTTATCCAACACTGTAAAGTTAGATTTCTGTTATGCTTTATTTTGCTAAATAATTATAAGTAGCACATTTAACAGCTTTTTTTTGCACTAACGCCTTAAACTATGCCATGTTCTACACTGAGAAAACTGGTGTTAGAAAATGTGTTGCAACAATAACAAAAAGACTATGCTACATAGTAAAACCAGACTATATTGAAATTTGCTATTCAACATAGTAATTTTTGATTTGTTCAGAAATATTTGTTATGTCATAGTAAGAAAAAAAAAAAAAATATCTATAATATATTATGCATGCACGAGGAATATTTATGTTACTATCAGAAAATTTTGATATTTACAATTTTTATGAATATAGATAATTTTTTCTCGAAGAATACAGATTGTACTTGTGTATTTTAAAATTATAATTATTTTAAGAAAGATATGGAGCTACCAGAACTTAAATATTTTTCTGCTGAATCACGCTCCGCAACCACCATGTGGGAGCGTGTTTTATTAGTAATACACACAATTAAGTTCTAAATCAAAAAGTTTTCTGTAAACCACGAAGTTCACATCGGGTAATTTATCGATCTAAAATTAATTGTCCACATACATTAATTTTTAACCCTTATAAATCATAAAATTGTTTCTCTTCATATTGACATGCATATAACCTCAAATTAAAATCACTTAATAGTTGTTTATACCGACAGACAGTATACTGACATTGTACATTTCTTCGAAACACACTAATTTATACTATGCTTAATAGAAATTCCGTGGCATAAGAAATTTTACTATGTCAAATAGCAAGTTCTACTCCTGAAGGTGGTGTTAAATACTTGATCGTAATTTTTTAACATCCGGTAATAACTGGATATTTGTGGACTTTAGTCTCACAATTCCTAATGGGCCAAGGGACCAGCAGTATGTCTAACTATTTGGTTGTTTAATTTTCTTCGTAGAATATAATTTTTGATATACATATATATTAATATTAAAATGATAAAAGATCGAATACCAAGTTTTATTCTCCTTGCTTGTAAAATGTTAAGATATTGCTTTTTTACTTGTATTACACTCGGTTGGTCTCGATCCGATGTTCAGTGGCTTTTTCTTTATTCATCATAGTCTTTTTAAATAAATTAGTTTAATAATTTGTATTACTTTTACTTCATGCGATTCGTTTTTTATTGATTAATTTTCTATTAGGTCTGGATCCAAATCAAGCGTACAAATTGACAAAAAAAAAAAAAAAAAAACAGTAAGTTACTCTTAAACAGAAATGTTTAGCAAGATACTTGGCTAAGTAATATATATAGCAAAGTTGCTAAAACCGTTGTAATCAGTGACTGTGAAAACTACTGAATTAATTTTGCTAAAATTTTGCATACTGATTCTTGATGATTCCCAGATCGTTTTCTTATAGTTTTTTTCTTGAAAAAAAAAATAACAATATCGATAAAAAAGCTCAAAGTTATGCTGAAATAAGCTAGTTTTGCGCTTTAGTTCAGTAGGATCCACTAGGTGGCATTGAGGTAAAATTAGAGTCACCTGCAACCAAAGATAGTGCAGAGTGGTAATAAGATGCCCCAACGAGTTCTCGATTATCATAGTCGTTCGTCAGCAGTACACCAAGTACAGAGTTATTAGTCGTACAGCTGGATTTTCCGGCTACTGATGAAGCTCTTCTTTGATAGGCAAGCAAAATTAACCGATTGTTACCCCGGATCGCCAAGATACCCGAGTGCCCTGAAAAAATAGGGATTCAGAACGTTAACGTCTCCAGCGGAATACCAGCAGAGGTGTCTAGTCAGAGCACAACTTGCTCCAATACTTTAGAATTTTGTGGCCGTTCAACCATTCAGCCTAGAGCTGTCAGAGAAATCTTAACTGCAAATGCAAGCCAGGGAAGACAGCCCTGATGAGTATGGGCAGCCACAACGACTTCCTTCTTCGTGGTTGTCCCAACGGCATACCTACAGAGTAGGTATTCTTCAGGCCCACTTTCCCCACTAACGATAGGCGGTTGGTAATCTGTGGAACGACCTAAAGACGAGATATTCTCTGGTCAGTAGCATACCTCCCTCTAGTACGGTCTCCATACATGAAGACTCCAATGATAAGAGTCAAGCAACCCGCAGCTGGCTCTCCATCATTAAAAATAATAATAAGAAATAACTGGAAATTTCACCACTGGCCCTTTTCAGGGCCATTATAGGTATTTACGCTTCCTACTAAGCCATCAATCTCATCGGTTATTTTGAGGACCACCTAAGTTTAAACTATCTTGTCAACAAATACATTTTTACTACGATTTCCGGAAACGATTTGTTGACGGAAAGACGTTGTAAAGCTGGCCCAACATTAAACCAAGTCTGTCATTCACTGGCAGACGTCACGAACGGAGTTGCTCATCGCATGGCTAGGAACCCCGGTGACCAACAATTTTATATTACCTTCTAGACTTAAAGAATTTAACGAGAAATCACCAATCCTCTGCAAGGTCTGCGCTGAGCGAAGCTAACAGCTATGAAGAAAAAAAAAATTGAGCCAACGGGACAGTCTCCAACGGGCAAGCATCACGAACCAATATTTCCACTTTAGATCACAAAAACAACTAAGTCTGCAAGAAGAGAAGGTGCTTTAGACACCAACGTCTTTGACGTTATACCATAAGACGTTGGGAAAGAGCTCTAGAACTAGCTCCAAAGCTTCAAACGTTGTAGTTTTCTCCCCGATCAGTGTAGTGCTACAATAACAGGCCAGAGAAGATCACCCTGAGGTATAGAGGCAATCACGTTTGCTGGAAACTTCAGTAACGAAAGAGTTTACGTAATAAGCCCACCAGTTATCTTTAGAATCATTTGACGTCAAATTACCTTGCCAGCAAATATATTACAACCTAATAAAGTTGAAAAAAATAGCCTTTAGGGCTCACAAAAGTCTTAACTATGCCAAATGTCGCAAGAAGTCAAATTGCAAGGGAAACTTCAAATGCATCTAATGGATATAATTTTAGGCGTCAAGGAAATGACACTGAACATTTATCGAGATTAAAGCAGCATCAAAATCGACAAATGAAGAATTTATTAAGCAAGTGATCAGCTTTTTACTATAACTCTCATAGTAATTTTTTGAATCTTACAGATTTTTAAATTAATAAAATATAAGTCCGTATTTTTGTTGTGATAAAAAACTTAGAGATTATGCTTGAGGACTTTGTTGCTGTAGTACTAAAGTTGTAAGATAAGAGAACAAAATTTTTTTTAATTGTATATTTTTTGTGAGTCTTTACTCTTTACAGCTTTAAAAAAAGCCCTGTTTATAGATAATATGGGAAAAACTGCAAATCGACGGCATTAGAGGGTCACCGATTATTTTATGGCATAAGGAATGCACGGTAATTTTCAGCATGATTATATTTTTGTACCAATGATAGGATCTTAATTGTAGTTTGAAAGTTTATTCAAACAGTAAAAAAGAGTAGCTTTAAGTATTTGAAATGAATTGATCTGTTATTTAACGAAAACAAAGGAGATCAGACGAAATCTGTAGCTGCCCTAAGAGGGGTATCAAAATTAAGCATGGATAAAAATTGCAATACGCTGACAAAGTCACAATTATTCATTCCAGTATTAAAACAAAACAAAATGGTAACAACATGCACGTTTCAGTTTCAGGCACATATTATTAATATTATTTTTTTTTTTTTTTTGTTTGTTTCCCTTATACGAGGTTGTCCAGAATACCTTGATGCACATAAAAGAGGGGTACGAACCCTTTTTCTGCGTAAAACTGATAGTCAGCCTATATGTGCTCAGTTCTTGCTCCGATGTACTTAGAGATATTGACTGAATACCCACTAAACTGGCAAGACCTATCTCCTGGGATACCCAGCTTGGAATCCGCTTTCTTATTAATACTTTGAGCCAGGGCCACGGGGTGTTGACTATCGACGTGCCCTTCCATCATAGTGTTGTCATCGTCAGAATGTTGCTGTCTTTTTATTTCATCTGATCATCTGCTGTTTTACAGGAACATCGATTTCTGTTCTTTTTCCTTGCTGATGGCTCGGGTGAATCAGCGCAGCTTTAGTCTGAAATGGTCAACTAGCTTCTGCTCTCTTAAACTTTATTTGCGTCTTGTAAGTATCTTAATTTTAGCCTTTTCAAGTGCCTTTCTGAATGCTAGGCAGCTGCTGCTACCTCTTCCGTGTTTGGCACTTTTCACTCCACAAACGAAGCATCGCGTTTCCTTCTTGCGATTTTTTTTTCGGTAATTGCAGCTGCCATATTGGAAGCATAGCTGAAACTGGTTATTTTTCTCGCAATTTCAAGCTATGTGTCCATATCGCAGAAACCGGTAGCATCTGAGGACTTCAACCCATCTTCAGATTCCAAATTACGACCGTTACCCTTTTTATGTGTGTTTTAACGGATTCTAGACTTTTCACGGTCTTAGCTGTACTGTTACCAAGAACCCTACTGTCCTTTGCTTCTTTAACTTGAAGAAGAAGATTTACCTTTTATAGTAACCATGATTCTTTTGACTGTCATCTCAGCCTTGTTCTGGTGAATCTGCCCTTATTTCCTTTAGGACCTTGGAAAATCTCAACTCTTATGCAACATTAATGAGAATTTTTCCCTTTTTGTTTTCTGACATTATTTGGTTTGCTGCTGTCACTACCATTGATTTTTATGTTGGGGATTAGCTCTTGATTTTTCTGGCTCTTTTTCATGCAAGGGGGATAAGGGGCCTCCTTCAGAGCTACTGAATTCCTGTTCCTGTTCCGCTTGCCTGTCAGCACGCTTTTTTCGAATCTACATTAAATTGAGCGTGTGATTCTTTCTCTTTTTTCTGATATGTAATTTTTTTTCATTGGCTTGTTCTAGGAAGTCTTCCATCATCTTCCTAGTTTGTTTCTTCGTTGTTGTCGTTGTCGTCGTTGTCGTCATTAATTGTTCAAAATTTTTTTTTTTAGTATCATATAAAATAGGTAAGTAAACACAATCTTTAGAAACACGTTTTAGTCTATTATGCACCTAGTAAGAGAGATTAAGAATGTTACAGATTTCACATAACTAAACTTATGGTTCAATTAAAATCTAGGGTATTTTTTAACGTCCAAACGTAGTGTGTATACAATCTTACGTCTTCTGTTTGCATTTAATACTTTTTTTAAAAATTAATTGGATGTATTGTTGAAAAGCCAGTGTTCTAAGTATCAAATGTATTATATACATAATCTTTATTTTGTCAGTATTAGGCAGGAGCAATGTATTGGAATGCTTTATATTTATGTCAGAGCAAAAAGTGTAACAACTTATCGATCATCTTTTTTTGATGTAAAATACATTCCTAACAAAGTATTATATTATTCTGAGTTAGTCACATGCTGTCCGTATGCATAAACTGAGTGTTTTAATTGACTGAAGAGGGTTAGAGCAGTACAGTCAGCCTCAAAAAATAGTTTAGATAAAAAATTAGTTTATTTTAACGTTATTCTTAATAAATCGTACAAGCTATTCTATATCAGACTGTAAAAGATTACTTATAAGTGAGAAAATATAAAATTAATCCTTCAAAGCCTAATTTACGAGCAACATTTTGTTGCTTGCTTGCTGTATGTAGATATACCAATGGTATTTTGTTTAAGCTTCTAATTTAAGTATTTCTCAAACTATGATGACAGGCTTACTCAAGTTTTAATGTGTTACTTTTATTGTAGTTTTTTAAAAGATTTGTAAAAATGTTAGTAAGTTATTGGTAAAAATATAAGTTTCGTGACAACGTTCTCATAAGAGCCTATGAATAAGATTCTAAGTTTGTTATTTTTTTCTAAAAAACTGTTACGGTACGGTTCCTGAAATTTTAATATGTTGTTCACATAATGAAAACAAACATATTACATTTTCTTAGAGACTGTCGTAAGATATTGGTTTTTCGCTCTAACCTTTTTAAGTATTAGCTGTCCAAATAAACTTAAATAGTGTAGACAACTTTAAGTGTAATGTCAAAGCTAATCTATTACATGTAACATTTTTTATCAGGGAGACAAGTTTTTCCAGCATTTTTACTACAGCGCTGTAGGAGAAAAATAGGCTTCTTAGCTATAACTATTAACACTAATTGTACACATTCATGTCTAATGACAAAGTTGTATATCACAATAAAAAAAGAATTTTTTTTCCATAGATTTAACTTTCTGATATTACGTTACTGCTCTGTTACTTTCATTGTATGTGAACTCACAGAATAAGGTATTTTTTGTACGCAAATACAAATAATTCAAATTCTACAATAACGTATAGGATACAGAAGTTGTATAACTTGTTAATATACAACTTTTTTTTAGTATGTTTACCTCTATTCTGCCGTATTACTACTATAAATAGAAAAATTGTTTTAAAAATGACAAAATCTCGTTTAACATGTCATTTGCTAACAAAATGTTTAATATTAGACTTACAGATCTTACTGTGGTAGTGTTTGTGTTTGGCATTTTTGTCTTTCGTATTATATTAACATAAGTTGCAACAAAATCCGTTTGAAAATAGCTGATTAATTGGTTTGTGACGAGTAACATTATTTTATTATTTAACATTTGGTTAAAATGTATAAAACTCACTACGGTATAATATTAACCGATATAAACGATGTCACATTAAAGTGGTACAGGTACAATTAGACAATTTCTGCTTGCACAATCTGTGGATTGGTCGTGCCTTAAAGGCAATACCTAATGTTTTTCATACATTTATTCACTAATTTTTTCATGAAGTTATATAGATTTAAAGATTTTGTAACGTAGGATACAAAGAGATTTGTTGATCAGTTTTGGGCACTTAGATATTCATAGGCCCTATAGATTACGATTTTGATGTCAACAAATAAAAAATACTTCGTAATGGTGGTTGTCAATCAAATTTTATCATGGGCATATCCACGTTAGCAATAATTTCTGTTTTTCATGTTCTTTTCTGTTTATCTTTCAACGTTTTGAATTTGTTGTTGAAGTATTATTAAAAAATTAAATACCTTCATATAGTTTATTAATAATATCAAACTAATGTTATTCGATAAAACATTTTTTGATTTTGTTTAATAATGTTACATAGAATTTATCCACGACTTCTTGCTTCAGACTGTTTTAGCCAAAACTTTCTGTAAATAGTGCGTTGTAATAGCAGGTGCTTCTGACACCTAAGACTTGAAAATGTTAAATTTTTTTTCCCCTTTACGAAGTCAAGATCCTGAAAGTTCTGTACTTGTAATTTAGTAAAAAGTTCCAAAACTTATTCAAAAATCCTTCCTTAGGTTATTTTTTTACTTGTCAAATATGTATACATATTTTAAGAACTGTAAGAAGTATTATGTCCAGTAGGAGTTATTGTACAATGTGTGTCAGATAAGAATAAATCTTGCCAAAGTGCAGAATTTTTTAATGTTCATCCTAAATTCATGTAAAGTTGCTACATAACTTACCGAATTATTTAAAATTAAACATGTTTCAGACAATAGAAATAGTAATAGCAAAAAACAAAGTACATTCATAACAAACGATCAAATTAATTTTACGTTATCTCCGATAGGAGAAATTCCAAAATATATCATCTCATAAGGTATACATACACGAACACATATATATTGTAGAATATACGCTTACTGATAGTCGTAGAACGACAACTTAATTTATAAGACTTGTACTAGATTTATGCAAACTTATGTACATAGACCATTCAGTATATGATGAGCATCTGACAATGGCGTAACTGCCAAAGCAGCTGCCCCCGATTAGTAAAGACGTTTTGAAGCAAAGAAGAACAAGAATTTTAAAGTTTTTTACTCATTGATATGCTTTTTGATTCGAAATGTTTAACCACCGCCGAAGCAAAAACTTAATTAATAATATTTAAAAACTCGTATTTATTTTATATTGTTAATAAATATTAACTTAGTCTTATTAAAAAAAAAAAAAAAGTAATTGACCAATGTGTTTTTTATCTTATTGAAAAAAGCTACTGTAATTAACAGAAAAATTGGTACGCTTGAAATTATAAATTGTGTAAGATAGGGTATAAAAATAATACACAAAGCATGAAACCATTTTTTTTAATGAACAATGTTTATCTTAAGGCAAGCAATCAGCTGAGGCTGAAAGTGA
This sequence comes from Copidosoma floridanum, assembly GCF_036245765.1. Lineage (NCBI taxonomy): Eukaryota > Metazoa > Arthropoda > Insecta > Hymenoptera > Encyrtidae > Copidosoma > Copidosoma floridanum. The sequence continues at coordinate 15,444,934 of NW_028321881.1, forward strand.
AAACAACAAAATCAAGGTGGGTCAAAGACGGTACTTTAATTTTGACTATTTTAAATTCTAAGACACTCTCCTAATTTTCGTTAAGTTGCTGATACCATCCATTATGAGTTGGTGAATAATGAAACAATTACTTAGACTTTCGTTGTTATAAACATCTATATGCATATATATATATATATACATTTTTCTATATTATATAGTTATTTCGAGTTGATTAGGCCTCTAACCCCTCTTCCTCCCCCAACCATTCACCTTAAAATACCTTGTCGTTCATTTGTTCTCTTGCTGCATTGTTTATTAAGTAACATCCTCCTCCATCCCCTTCATTCCCCATGTATCCCCACGCATCCCCCTTCAATCCTCCTCGATCCCCTGCCTTACTCATCTTACTTCTAGACAACCTCAACAGTTTAAAAAATGATTGCATTTTATTGGGTAGTTGTTTTGATTGCGCCGAATGAATTTAAGTGTTGCACAAGAGACTTCGATTTATTTTCAAGAAGTCTTGAACTTGTATGATAGTAAAATTTTTCATAATAATATCCTGTAATAATAATAAAAAATAAGCTATTCGTGTACCAAAAAAATAATTTATTTTGAAAACATTGTACATTATGAGTTTATGAATTATGAATTTTCATTTCTTCTTAAGTTTTCTAACCTTGAAAATCCTGTTCTACATTTTGTACAAATTTCTTTAATTTCACATTTACTGTGGATTTTTATATGTCTATTAAAATGTATTGATCTCAAAATTTTTTATAACAATACATGCAGGTAACTGTTTCTTCTAAACTGTGTTCCTTTCGATGTCCTACATAATTTTTTTTTTAAGTAAGTACAATTTTACAAGTATGACAAACGTACAATAATTGTCAATGTGTCTTTTGATATTTTATTAATTTTTTACGGTTCAAAAATTTTATTTTGCATATATTACAGATGAATGAATCTTTCAAACTTAGAAATATCTATACCTCAACTGCATTGTGTGGCCTAAAATAAGTGAAAAGTTTAATTTTTGAATTAAAAATGTCAATTCATTGTAATTGTTTTTTGCATTAATTCTTATTACGTTTCCAGAGAACCTGGGAAATATTTGTGTACATATAAAAAACAAAAGATTACTTTTTTTCTGAATTTTTTACTTTTTAGAATAAAATTTACAAAATTTGCAAAGTTAAAAATACGAATAACATTATTAAATAAAGAACATTCCTAGATAGATCAAGAATTTCTTATCCTTTAAATTTTTTCAAACATATCTCAATGTGAATTATGTGGATGAATGAGTATCTTAATTTTTTTTAATTATTGGAAAAATTCGGACCAAAAAATATTTTGTACTTAAAATTTATTTTCAGCTTTAATTTGAATAAAGATGTTATTTGAATTTTTACACCTCGAAAGGGCAACATATAACTGTCCATGAAAAAAAAGGTTTTTTAAGATATAATTTTGCAGAATCAAAACTTTGACCTTCAGGTTTGTTAATAGCCAATAAAAAAGCTAATACAACAGGAAATTGTTTTTTGTACAAAATAAATGGAAGTGATAATAAACTACTTGTACCTTATGTTGTTTACAGTACAAAAGCTTAACATTTTTCTTTGTCACCTGTAATTATTTCTGCTTATATCATATATTTAAATAATTTTCTTATTTTAAACCTTGTACCATTACAAAGGCCATTAGAAATACCTAAGTTTCTTATTAACATCACTAAATTGATTTTTTAATTTAATTCGTGTGGTGGAAGTCCTTCTTAAATATTATTTAAAAATTCTTTTAAAAAGCTTATGTAAATATTATCGTATATTTTATCAACTTCTTTATGAGTAGCATAGTCCATGCTATAATAAGTTATATTTTCTCTTTCTATGGTTTCTAAGATTTTGTTGTTCAAAAAATAAGTATACCTTTCATGGGCCAGGAATATTACATCGTAATGTGTATTTAAAAACTATTTACATTACAAAATATTTTTGAACATACATCGTTTGCATAACTTTTTTTAGGTATTTTGAAACAATCTATTTTCTCATTAGCAGGACCCAATAAGAACGACGAGAATTTTAATCTATTGATCTTATATTTTTTCAATTGTGTTCATTTATATCATCTCTGCTTTTCTTTTAAAGTGCAAGAACTGCAACTTATTTTGTTGAGAAGACGAACCAGAAACATAAAAAAAAATACAACAAAAAATTTCCAATTTACTTCATACAAATCTTGGTAAATCGTAAAATCGCAAATACGGCGCAAAGACCAGCTCATAATAAGTAATTTATTTGCAAAAAGTGTCGCTAATTTCTTCGTGTCTTTAATTATCTGAATGACTTCTAAACTATAAAAATTATCATACTTAAATGTTTAATCTTAAAATTTATTGTGCTAATAATTTTTATAATGTTACTTTTCAATAAAAGATTTTATAAAAACACAAAAAATAAAAGCCTTTTTTATTTCACTAATTAATATAAAACTGGGAATGAGGTATTGGCTAGCACAACGCACAGGGCAGTGAAGCCCTACTGGTATGTACATGATTATCTTCGTTATTTGATTTTGTTATATTTTAAATTTGTAATAATTGTATACATGTACAGTGGGGCTTTGCCCCCTGCACGCTTTACGCGCCAACCCACCAACTTTTGAATTTGTTAAATACTTTTCTTTTGAATATATTATATCATTGAGCTAAGAGGCAGCGGAAAGTGGCTAAGAAAGGCTAAAACTAATTACCTTGGTAGAAACAAAATGAAAATTAAGAAAATTTTTTTTATATTTCACAACCATTCTGACAAACGGTGCGTATAACGGTTGTGCATTGCTGTGTTACAATGCACATATATGCTATCATTATTGGCATTGTAAAAAACCTCATCAGATTTAATTGTGTCATCAATGACTTACACAATGAATTAGTGTGTAATCTCTCATTCAGTATGCTATAATTTAATTTCAAGTCGTTTCTTGGCTTCGTATGGAATATACGTATGCTAGCGCTATAATATAGTACTTTTCAATCACGTGCTGACTTCTGGTGATTAATTTTTTGATTCTTCCTTATTGCAGGTCCTATATGATTGAACTGACTTTCCTGAATTTTTTTTTTTCATTTTCAAATTTTAAAAATTCACTGTCAACATTATCTAAATCTAAAAGTATAGGGAAAGTTCTATGACTGGTCATACCTTTCGGTAGTAATACGCCCAAAAAAAATTTTCACGATAAAAGATTATTCTAGCCTTAGAATAACTGTCAATGTTGGTGTAAAAAAAGAATATCATGGAACTATGTGCAGTATCTATAAATAGTTATGCGATGCATGGAGATTTCCAGTGCAGCTCGAGAATGGTAAAGCCAGGTGCTCGACAATATTGATATTCCCAGGGTGCACTAGAACATTCAGTGCACAAACTAACGAGCACAGGAAACGTCGGTGCACAATATGCTAAAATTGAAAAAGTTAGTGCTCATCATAATGCGTGAGCATATTATATAATAGTTACAAAACCTAGTTGTGATATAATTTATAAAACTGAATCTAAGTGTTGCGAAATTTTCAATTAAAATGAGTGATAATTTCGTACAAAGTACTCTGAAAAATTGGCGCTGTCAAGATCTATTAAATTATTTTTATGGTGAGGTTATTTTTCTCATTACAGAGGTTTCGTGACACATACGACTATAACCAGAAAGTTTTGTCAAATTTCAATGAAACGTTGAATTCAATTACGTTAATTATTTAATATTTATTATTCAAAATTGCGGGTTCTTATAAGACTTTAAATTTGTCTTTAAAATCACTTTCTCCATACAAGTAAGATGTAATATATTACAAACTGACAAAACATTTATTGTTAGTTATCTTCAAGTGAGTGATAGCGCCTCCAGGGCTATGTTGTGGCCCAAAGAGCCTGAGAAGCAGAGCGCGACGGTCCATAGTGCAACTCCGGTTGGATAGCGCTTACACAATGAATACAGTTTTTTAAATCTGAGGTATAAATAGTAATTGCCTCAAGGTATAAATAATTGTATTCGACATATAAGCGCTATCAAACTACAACTATCCAACAGACTCCTGGGCTCTCCTTTGCAGGTCTCTCAGGCCCCCAAATAGCTCTGGCGCAGATGGCACTCACGTGACGAAAACTACCTTTTTTAAGTACAATTTATTAACTATTGTATTACGTCCGAGCAAACTGTTTCGTATATTATTCTTATAATCATAAGCAATGCAACTTCTCTTTTCAGGATTGACAGCAGGTTTTTCACAAGACTGTTGAAAAAAATAGTAGACATTTTTTCAACAGAAAAAGAGGAAATCTATCACGAACCTTTAAAAATTCATAGAGAACGACCAGAAAGAGTTAGAGTCAATGCTTGTGACGTTTTGTTTACTGAATACTACCATTTTTGTCAATTTTTGGGACATAAAGTTTATCTTTTAAAGTTTAAAAGTCACGATAAAACCAAACGTACTAGTGATAAGAAGGGTGATTGAATATGAATAAAATCAACGTACATTATATTTAGTAATATGTATTTTCAAAGTGCCAAGGATTATTTTAAATTTAAAACAGAAACTCACGATTGTTCAATAATTTATATTTTAATCCTATACAATACATCTATCAGAACAAGTATTAATTTTATTTCTTATCATAAGCGCATGCATGTTATGTACTACTCTTATTACACGTAATGAATGCCATTTCTAACTTTTACAAGCAGAAAATCAATTCGTTTGTTTGATAATTAATTATTATTGTGTCTATTTGTTTTAAAAGTATTTTAATTATAACTATTGCTTTCTAGAACATTGAATAAAAAAGAGTGTTTTTAGTTTTCAATCCATCATACTCCTATATCCAAAAATAATTTAAAAAATATTTAGTCTATATGGTGCACTATAGGTAAATTATGACTTCGACGAAATTAGTGAATCATCAATAAAGTGTGATTGGACAAAACTTACAACCAAAATAATAAAATTAGTAAAGAGCATTGCTGCAGCTAAGATGAATGTTTCTAAAAAAAGAAAACGCATCTCGGACCAAGCTGCTGAAGATACAAATCAAAAACAAAACTGTAAAATAATCGTCAATGTAGATTATACGTAGACACTATAGTATCTAAATACTGCACTGGTGAAAAATCACAAAGTTTGTACAATTGTTGTTTGAAAAGGAAAAAATATACAACATATTTTTTTGTTTTTTTTTTCATGAAATTGTTATTTTCAGTGTTAGAGTCCAATAAGCAAGAATCTGATAAGCAGAAAATCAAAAATAACGATCAAAATAATATAGCTATCGTACTTTTGCCATGCTTTTTTAATTCTACCAAAAACGACATGTTTCGTGTCCGAGTCGAATAAAACATCATGTAACGAGATTTTAGTCAAAAAACTTTGGCAACTAATCAAAAATATTTTTCTGCTGACAGTACAATAGAAATCCAACCATAAAATAATACTGTATTACTTTTACACAGAGAAAAGGGGTTAAATTAGCTTTACTGGCATGTTTCCCAGACAGAGGTTTTCACTTTTGTTGACCCCTGGAGGCTGCATACAACTTTTCAATCTTCCTGCGGCACAGAATTTCAATAGTATTGACGTTATCAGAAAAAAATTGTTTCTCATAGTAGGATGCTGTCAAAGTTGCGGGACAGAAATCTTATAAATTTGATATTTACTCGGTAAATAATTTCATACCGGTGAAGTTGGGTGCTCTTATTTTAATGGTTTCTAATCTTCAGAGGTTAGGGCTATTGCAAACATTTTTTTAATTTTTTCCATTACAGCTGGTCAGAGCTAGGGATGTATAAATTCAGGAAGTCAGTCCCCCTAAAATATGAACTGAAAGCCCGTAATGCACAATAATGTGGTATATCGTCGCTTAGGATTATTGGATCGACTCAGATGGTGTAGCATACAATAGCAGATAAAAATCTCTTCATTTTTGTTCAAGGGCAAAGTTTTATATTTATTTCAAGTGCCACAATCATGACTTTACGACGATTGTGGAAGTGTTCGTAACGTTTTTTTTTTTTTTTTACACAAATCGCATTGTATTTTCACGTATTGCCTTATTACTGACTCAGATAGTAAAAGTTAATTATTACATCTTATAGGTACAAGGATGGAGTCTTATTTCTATTATATATGATAGAATTAGGATTTCAAAGACACATTTAAAGTTTTATAAAAACCCGCCATTTTTTAAAGATCAGATTCAGCTATGCTAAAATAACTCTAGCTTACACCCATCAGAAACAATACAAAAAAGTATATAAAAAATAAAGAAATTCCTTTTTAGAGTTCATCCTTTGAAGTCTCTGAAATATGCTGATTTTGGTAGACTGACCCATGTACAAGTTGTACACAAAAATTACAGTGTATTTATATAATGTGTAGGATTTTATTTATTTATTAGGAAAAGTTTAAAATTTAAAAATGTGTGGATCAAAAATATTTTATCTGTGTATACGATTTGGAGACATTCTTTACTTTATCCATAACGTCGTTACTGCATTCGCTCTCATTAAATATTTCGTCATCAACGTTGTCATACAATGGATTTGTGACTTTTGCAGGAACACTAGATTGGGCAGTATTTACCAGTACTGTTTTTGGTGATTCTACGTAATCAACTACTCTGTCACTTGATAGAGAGTCAATGCTAAAAATTTCTAAGTCAATTTCAATCTGACTAAAATTTATATTGTTCAATACTGTTCCACTGTGAAATGAATGATTGACATTTATAACATTTGTATTGTTTGATTAACTTTCTCTGTGGTATCAGCAAAAAAATTTTCATCTTTTAGTGGAACAATAGCAAATTATAAACGTTTAAATTTTTGAATTAAATATTCTCTTTGCTTGTAAATTTTCTGGTAAGTATAATTCAAAGTCACTTTTTTGGCACTGCGCAGAAATTCTGAATGCATTCCAAGAGCTTAACTAAATAAAAAAAATAGTTAGGAAAAAATTTTCTGCTCCTCAGCAAAGACATAACAATGGTTATAAACAGAAAATATCAGGGATTGTTAAAATATAAACAAGCTGAATAAATGAAATAAAGGCCCGAGTTCAACACTGACGTATGACTTATCAAACAGTCAAATGGTAGGAATTGAAAAAATTGTTTGCCACAACTACTACAATTTTATTGAATCTAACGACACATGATGTAACTAATTTGACCTGCTTTGTTAAAAATATTCTCCAGTTTTATTAAGTCTAAAAATGTCATCTTAAGCTTAACAATCGATATAAAAATATTATAAAATTGTGTAGAAGTCTGTATGACACATTGAAATCCATGAAAATTTAGTTTAGCAGACGCATCAAAAAAAAAACATGAATTTTAATACTACAATCATTAAACCTGTTTCTGTTATGATTTGATTGTTATTAAAGTCAATATGAATTCAGATGATTTTTTTACCTGGCATCAACTAATAGATTTGCAATGAACACTTAACATTATTATTAAACCTGGAGAAACATTATAACGTATTAAGCTTACTCCAAGTAGTGTACAATTATGTGTTTGTCAATTGGGTGCATCCGCTAGATTAATTTAGATCGATTTTAATGTGTGATGCAGATTTTCACAGTACTTGAGGTAGACGTGATTTGTTTAAGATGTTCTCCAGGTTTGGTAAAAGTGTTGTTTGAAACTTGGATTTTGTTATTATTCTATTAGCATATCATCACGTTAATTGTCCAAGTAACTTTCTTAAAGAAAAAATTGGTAAAGAAGTTTTTATTCCAAAAATTACATTCAATTATGAAAGTACTTAATCATTACTTTTTTCCATATAGAAAATTATTTCCATTAGTTGTAGCATTTTCCATGACTATTAACAAATCTTAAGGTCAAAGTTTTGATGATGTGGGATTGTATTAAAAAAAATCTTTATTTTATTATTGTTAATTGTACGTGGCTTTATCGAGATGCAACAATAAAAGTAAAATTGTCGTTCAAATCGACAGATATGACATTTACGATATTAAAAATATAGTTTGGGAATAAATTTTTGATCATAAATTGTAATGTATTTTATAGAAGCAACATGATTTTGATATTTTTATACGGATGGACAAAATTTATTACTTCATAGTACATTCTATTAACGTACATTAAGTTTATATATTGTACTAGTTTCAACACTTATTTCAAATAGAATAAAAATAGACCCAACTTCTCGTGGTTTGATAGGGCTTCATAAGTTTACTCATAAGGTAAGTCATTTTAATGCAAAACTTCCAAGATTGTGTTAATGATAAACTAAGTGTGATTTAAATTTTTGTATGTAGTAGTATTACTAATTTATAAACAAAATTATATAAAACATACATATAAAAATTTAATACATTGTTTACTTATAATACTGACAAAAAAAAGCTTAACGCCCCAAGTACTTAATACTTACAATTAAGCTGTAATACAATCGACATAAATTGGTTTCTGGTCGCACTTAGTTTTATAAATAAAATGGTTATAGATTATTCGTATAATTTCCATCTATTTGTTTCCCAGGTCGTGTGGAAGAATAGATAAAGACAATATATTGTAAGTCACAAAACATGTTCTTATTATTAAATATTTTTTCCAAGTGAACATTTTTACAGTGGAAAACAGATATAACATATTTTTTTTATGATACATATTATTATATTTTTTTTAAAAGACTTTGAGTAAAACATGAATGAATTAATAATCTTTTAACTATTAATATAAATGGTTGTATACAGTGAAACGTTGCTTGGAATACCCTAAACATTCATTTATATTGTGTATCAGTTAACTTTATAATTTAATACATAACAATAATGATGTTTTGCGCAACGATCCCTTATACATAAATTATGATTTGAAATTTATCTTGACGATGAGATAAATCATGGCGATAAAACAATTTTGTCTTCAAGCAATTTAACATCAGAGCAGATTGAAAACAATAGAATTATCTATGTACGACATGTACACGTCTGTATAGACATCAAGGTTGGAGAAATACGGTATAATACAGGTTTTTCGAAAGTAGTGTCAGGGGTGGTGGGGGGTCACAAAAAAGTGCGCAAAGGCTAAAGCATGATGTGGGGTGGGAGCTGTAGGGGGCTTCGGATAAAACTGCGATGTGTCAAACTAAGGGAGAAAATGGCGGGTTCTTCCCTTATTTTCTGGGGGGCGGCGCGGGGTGGATGGGGATCTGAGGGGCGGGGGGTGTGGGGACTGCCCCGCTGAGATAACGATTTCATATCGGAAACTAAATGTTTATAAACTCTTAGTAAGGGGATTCTTTCTCCTGCGCGCTTTGCATGCCTACCTCCCAAGAAATATTCATAACTTGAAAACCTTGTAACTACATATAATTTAAGCTTAATATAAATAATACGATTGATTTCTTAGATCAGTTATCAATTGTCTATAAGTTTAGTTATTTTCCAAATAATGTTTCTAATTTTTGTTGAAGATTGTAGAGGTGACAAAAACGCAGCTCTTTTACATTTAAATAAAATTTTTGATTCTAATGAGAAATCTTGTGTGGATTTTAGTTGACAAAAACCAACGACACATAAATCAGAAAATACCGTTAACGACTAAATTTAAAGTGAATTATTCGAAACAAAATTTCATGAAATGTTTTTAAAGTTGAATAATGATCAAAAACTTCATTTTAAAATAAATAGCAGATTTGAAAACAAATTTTTCTTTAGTGATGGACCTGGTAGTTCTGGTAAACTTTTTCATATAAAACGTTAATATATTATTTTATTTCTATAAAAAAAATCTTATCTATGGCTTGGACAGGTATAAGCTAGGTCTTATTACCAAAAGTAATCAGGACCCACAGAAGTTTTTGATTACCATTAAATTCAAATTCAACTGAAAGTGCTTTCTTAGAATTAGAATCCAAGAAAAAAAAAATACGTGAAGTGGAGGTCATAATTCGGGATGAAGCTTCTATGATACCAAAAAAGCCTAAGAAATAGTTGACAAAACTCTAAGAGATTTGTGTAATACAAACACACCGTTTGGAAACAAATTATTTATTTGAGGACGTGATTTTTGTCAAATTCTACCTGTAGTTGCATACATGGAAATAAAATTAACATGATATAGAAGACTATTGAATATTCAAAAATTTGGGGATTATTTTACATCTTACATTTAAAGACGAATATTAGATCAATAGACAATAACTTTCGTGATTTTTATTAGATATTGGTAATGGAAAAATTAATCGTTTAAAAATACCTGAACAATGAAAAACAAACAATGTGCATTCGAAAATAATTAGCAACAGTAATAGTTCTTTAATAAACAATGTAATATCAACGTCTCATAATAAATACACTTATTTTTTTAATAATAAAATTAAGAAGGACTTTCACCACACAGATTAAATTTAAAAATTAATGCTTTAGGGATGTTAATACAAAACTTAAGTATTTTTGATGGCCTTTGTAATAGTACAAGGTTAAAAGTAATACAATTATTTAAATATAACATAGACGCAGAAACAATTTCAGATAACAAAAAAGGATGTAATGTTTTTATACCAAAAATAACATTAAGCACAAGTACTTTAAAATCACTTTCTTTTATTTTATACAGAAAACAATTCTTCTTCGTATTAGCTTTTTTAATGACTATTACCAAGTCACAAGGTCTCAGTTTCGATTATATAGGAGTTTATTCTAGAAAACCTTTGTTTTCTTATGGACAGTTATATGTTGCCTTTTCAAGACGTAAAAATCCAAGTAATATTTTAATTTAGATTGAATCTAAAAATGAATTTAAAATACATAATATGGTTTGGTCCCAAATATCTCAATAATTCAAAAAAAATGTTATCCATCCACAAACGTATTATATTTTATGTTGTTATCCGTAATTTGTGACTTAAAAAATTTTGTAAATTTTTTTTAAAAAGCATAAAATTTGAAAAATAAATAAGTAATTATCTGCTTTTTATGTAAACATATGTATTTAATAGGTACTAACATTTTCTTAAAGTATTTTCTAGCAAATAGAATAAGAATTGGAAAAAAAATAAAATTCATAGACATTATCAATTAAAAAATTAATACACATATTTGATACATTTATTAGGCTACACAAAGCAGTTGAGGTAAAAACATATTATTTATCTAAAAAAATTATTCAAATTCTAGTAATAAAAAATTATGTTTTAGTTTAAAAAATGTATTTATCTGCAATGTATGCAAAATCAAACTTTTGAACCCTGAAAAATTAAAAAATTATAAAAAGACACATTGAAAATGGTTATACGTTTTTGATTTTTGTAGAATTGTATTTACTTGAAAACAAAATTTCGTTAGGCGTTAAAAGCAACATAATTTTAAAAAAGCATTCACACGCACACATTGTAATAAAAAATATAAAAGATTAGCACATTTAAAAAGACATTAAAATTCACAGTAAATGTGAAATTGAACAAATTTGTACCCAGTGTGGGAAAGGATTTTCAAGATTAGTAAATTAAAAAAGACATATGAAATAGTAGTTTTCCTACGAGTTTGAAAAGTCTCTGTTTTCTAACCGAGATGTTTGCGGCCCGAGCCGAAGGCAAGGGACGTAACGAGGTTCGTAAAGGAGACTTTTCGAGTGAGTTCCGGAAAACTGCTTTTTCGCCCGAGGAAGTACCAGCCTCCCAAAACCACCCGAGGGCGGAAAAATCACTATTTGTGAATTCATGGTGTATGAATTTTTTGAAATAAATTTATTTATTTTTCTTTACTACTAAAGGATATTATTCTGAAAAATTTTACTGTCATACAATTCTAAGACTTCTTAAAAATATATTTTGTATACTGTGACACAGTGTAAAGTCTTGTTAAAAATGTATCGTGTACTATGATCAAATTAAATTGCGCAATTGAGTCAACAACTCAGTCAAACGCAATCATACCCTTTAACTCCCAAAAGGTGTTTTAAATGCGGAGAACGGTGAGGGATAAAGGGAGATGGGTGAGGAATGCATGGGGAAGGAGATGGATGTAAGTTATTAAAACAGCAAAAAAACAAACAATTAACAAAGTTATTTGAGTAGGACGAAGGAGAATGGAGGGGATGGATGGGATGAAGAGGGATAAGAGGTTAAATCCCCTAAAAACAGCTATATGATAGAGGAAGATATTTATATTTCCCTAAACTACATAGTTATTTGTGTTGAGCGCTCTACATATCCTCCTACAGCCCTACCACAGCCGCTCCTTGCCCTCCCCCCACCGATCCTCCACATGTAAGCTGAAATTCAACCATTTTTACGTTTAAGTTAACGTTTGAAACTTTTTCCTAAAACCCCCCTCAGCCCCGTACATCATGCAACTTGTCTCCCCTCAGCCCCCTCATAGACACCCCACAGCCCCCCATACTATATTCTTGGTCTCACAAACCTTCCTACATCACTTTTTTGTCTTTTTGCAAAATTTTCTGTTGAGAAAAGATGATCGCTCTTTTCAAAATGTTTAATAATATTTAATTTTATATTATTATATAAATTTTATATTTACTCAATATAAAGGAAGTTCATCTATTTGCCTCCTAGGTGGTGTAAAAAAATAGACAAGAATAATTAGTATAAATAAAATAATAAATCGTATAATTAAAATCGTAATATAATAATTATAAAGTTATTTTCATTTATTATTAAGTACAAAGTTCTTGGTGTATTCCTTTTTTTTTGTTTTACTTTATTTTGAAACAATGTAACATTCAATATTTCTTTTATGTATAATTATTACGTGTTATAACAACATATACAAATAAAACGTAACATAATTATTAATTAATAATAACTGTAGAAGTATCGCCTTCTTTAACACGATTAAGAGAATAACTTATTGAGTTCAGCTATATCATAACCACAAACAAATAGAACTTTTACTTTTTCCCTTGTCGTATACATATTATAAGGTAATAGTTGTTGTATTGTTACTTGATAAATCAATAAATCAAAGTTTAGTTTTACAACTACAATTTAGAATATTTATAATAATGAGAGTAACCAAATGTTTTCAGAGAAAATATAATTAATTTTTGTAACCTGTTCAAATATAAATTTTGATAAAAAAAATTAAAGATTTTTTAGGCTGAAAAATTCGAGATAATATTTTTTTAGCAAAAAGTATCAACATTTAACAGTAACACATGAAAGATACATTTTTTCAAAATTATAAATATAACAACTCTTAATTCATTTTCATTAATATCGCCAATTTATCTATAAGAATTATATAATAAAGTCAATAAGTTATGTAAAAACCTCTTTTCAAACAAGATTTTCTATTTCTGTATTTTTTTGCCTCCCTATTTGAGTACATAAATTATTTTTATCTTCGCATCTTGATGAGGCTACACGTATTTTACTATGAAAAAATAAGGGTTTTTTTTAAATACAAATCTACATATATTATTAAGACTTTGACCTCGAGATTTTTTTATTGCCATAGCAAATGCCACAAAAATTAGAAATTGCTAACGATACAAAATAAAAGGTAACGTTAAGCAGCTTCCTGTGTCTAAAAGTGTTCTTGTAATACAGAATCTATTTCCAATTTTTTCTTGAGTTATAACTTCTCCTTTTGTATTATACTGTAATAATTTTGTGATTCGTAAGTGTGTTCCATAACAGAGTCCATCTAATATACTTAAATTTCTCAGTAACATCACTATTGTAACAATTTTAAGACTTAGTTTATGAGGTAGTAATCCTTCACAAAATGGACCAATATATCTATCAGAAAAATTAAATAAATATAATCGTCCTGTTTATTAACCCCTTTATAAGTTGGGTTATCTTTTAAATAGTTAGTTTAAATGTCTCCAGTTGATTTTTGAAGAATCTTGTTATTAAAATAAGATGTGTACTCTTTATGCAATGTTAGTATAACACTATTCATTAAACAATTGTAGATATTAGAAAATATTTAAAAATATACATCATTTGAGATCCAATTTTTAGGAATGTTAAAAGTTTTTATTTAACTGCCCCAACTTTCAATAGTAATTTTGTAAATTCCTTATTATAAGAACAACTGTTGATTTTTAATTTTAAAATTGAGAATAACCTTCATAAAAATGAAAATTCAATAATTTAATTAATTATGATTTTTTTATTACCGTCTTTCATCACTGGAAAAATCTGAAGAAAATTAAGTCTTAAAATAATTAATGTATTTCCAAAATATTTTTTAGTATTACATAAGTCTCTTAACGTTTTGTCTACTATTTTCAATGCTTTTTTTGGAATCACAGTTTTAAAACTTTAATACATCGAGTTAAACATTTTCTTACTGAAACGTATTACATTATCAAAATTTTTTTTTCACTCTCCATTTATTTTGGTGTTGGTAAATTTAAGCATTTACATGATTTCTCTTCTGATTCTAAAATTTGGCTGATATGTAAAAGAGCTTAATTATCTTTATTATTAGGCGAACCCTCCGTGGAAAATTCCGTGGTATTTATTTCATATTTCAACACTTTGAACATTTTATGAAATTGAAAACCGAGCAAAAAGATGTTTTAATTGATATGGAAGCATAACAGAAATTGTTTCTTAAAAAATGTCATCGATTTTTTCATTACTGTCTATTAAACCTATTGCAATTGCATTATCATCAAAAGTCTTATAAGTTATTTTTTTATATGCTCTAATATCTTTAAGCGATGTCCAACCAGTTACTTTATCCCATACAAGTTAAAAAAAATCTTTCACAATCTTTTAGAGATAAAATGTTTAATTTCCTTATGGCAGTTTTTTTGTTACATTTCTTCTTCTTTGCCAAACTTTTTAATTTATTATAAAAAATGAAGTATTCTAAAATGTTCACATACATTATGGATTTTGCAAAGTCATCATGTTTATTTAGTAAGAACCAAACTAATAACTGTTTCCCGTAGTCTTCTATAACAGTTTCAATAAAATTTTCTTTAAGAACAAGTTTTCGTTTGTTTTCGGATTGAACTGCTAAATTTACAACTGTACGACTTCTACCACTAATTAAGAATTCTTGCTGTTTCCAAGCTGCTTTCATTGGACCTACGTATCTAGTAACAACGTAACTATTAATTTCATTAAATATTTCTTCATGTTGGTTTTTTATTTCTTAAATCTTGATGTATGCTCTGTCACTACCTTTATGTATTTAATCATAAATATATTTCATGCTTTGAATAGATGCACTGAATTTGACGCTGATATAACATTTATATTTCACTAAAAAAAGTTCATTATATGGTGCGACCATTGAATTATCAACTCAAATTTTATCTTTTCTCCAAATTGAAAAAAATAATGTTTGGAAGTATTATTTATTCTCCTTTATTCAAGGTAACCATTCGTTTAAAATAAAGTGAGGTTTGTAAAAGATTTGGGGAAAACTTTTGTACATGAGGCCCATAAAACATATGTTTTATTACTAATTTTGTGAGCTTCGTATTAACAGAAGGAATTTCAGCTGAAATAATTGCATCAATTCGTTCAGGCGTAACAATTTTTCTACCAGGTTGCAAAGTTTTTAGAATATGTGCGTGAGGTAGACCACGTTTTTGAAATTTGATAGTATAGACGGATGCTAATACTTTACTAAATATATCATTTTTATTGATGTCATCCAAAACTGACATCATTTTCAAGTAAAATAGTCCAACACTTAACTTTGGAATATTATTTTGTGTTACATTCTTAGGAAATTCTAATAAAAGTAACTTTAATTCTTTCCATTACGAATTACATGTTGATATTATAAATAAATCTGGCCTATCACATTTCCTTATTATAGACATTGTATCTTAATTATGATTCTGCATATATCTTGGAATTCCAATGTACGTAGATATTAGTACAGAAAGATCTCTAATTGTTTCCTTTGTCTCGAAATTTTTAGAAACGTTGGGTGCACTATTGCATTTAATAAACCTTGAAAATATTCTACTCTCAAATTTTTTTGATTACATCTCGAATAATTTAAACGATTATATTCAATGATAATATAAGAATAAATAAAAAATTGTTGTGTCAGCCGTCCACCATATAATAATGGATTGAAATTTATTTCATTCGGTCTGTAAGACAGTCTGTAAAAATGATGTTGTAACATGGTTAGTTTTTCACTCTTATTTAAGTAATTTTTAGAGTAACCGGTACTTTATCCTAGATCTGCTGAGGAAATGCACAAAGGGTATACACAAAGATCAAAACTTTTTAATCCAGAGTCTAAAACTTCAACAGCACTGCGTTTCGCTCTTAATGGCGTATTGTTTGTATGTCTTTGTGGCCGATTTTTCGTGAAAAAATCATTTTATAATGTGGTTGTTGTTCTACATTCGTGATTTGATGGAAATATTTGTACTTTTTTGCTATTGGATCTTCCTTACTAAATTTTGTCAAGGTCCCAAAATGTCTTTTAAAAATTTAACTATTATTTAAAGATTTCAACCTTATATCAATAACAATTTTATTATTAAAATTTATATATATATATATATATATATATATTTAAAGCTGACTAATTTTAAATTTTTCATTAAGATCACAAGTCAATGTGTTTTACGCAACTTGAAAAGTTTGTCCTTGAATTTTAATATTCTATATACCTTTTCCTTTTTGATTTAATTCTCCAGTTATCAAAGATGCAAAACTAAACACATTATTGTAGTACCTGATAAGTGTTCTAAAATTATCATCAGAAAGTAAAAGTTCTTATTATTCTAAATTATATTTACTCAACGGACTAAGATAAACTTTTCTCTTATGACAACACGTTGATTTTTTTCTTTCTTCTGGCCAAAATACTGATTAACAATACATACAATCACAATTCGTTTTACGAGAAAACGCAGGATTTACTTATATATCATTATTTTCAATTAGAGTATTACTTAGACGATTATTCAAATTTTTATCACTAAATGTAGTATTACTTTTTTTATGTTTATTTATTTTTTTTTTTTTTTTTTTTTTTTTTTTTTTTTTTTTTTTTTTTTTTTTTTTTATCGATGCATATAAGCATTTGAAGTTTTCTTTTAATAAGAGTATTTTAAGTATACGATAACTTAAATTGACCTAAGTCTACCTTTTTTGACCAATAAATGTTTATTTCCAGATCATTTAAATAATTAACAAAATATAACACGTTCATCGAATTCTAAATACCAATTGTGATAAGTAAATATATTATGTTCACAAAACTTTATACTTTAATTAATGAACTATAAGCCCCTAAGTTACCAAATATTTAGAAATAATTTTCTGAATTCTTAACATTTTTGAAATATTTATTTCCGATAGTAAAATCAACATAAAAGCTCCATTTTTTTTACGACATTCTTAACCATCATCAATTTTATTATAAAATAAAAATAGTCTTTATTCTACTTGGAAAGAAAGAAAATTTAGAACAATCTATTCCCATCTGTTTAATAGCAACTTAAAAACTCCCTAGATAATAGCTTAAATTGCTTAGGCTTAAAATGATTGACTATTAAGTTATAATGAAACTTTTGTTTGTGTTATGTGTGATTTATTACTTATTAATTCGTCTACTTTTGTTTAAATATTTTGTTTTATTGTTTAAGGATTTTTATTTTTTATTTTTACAATAATTTTCTCATAAATGATGATGATAATTTATTATGTTACATAATTTATCAGTAGTTTTTTCATTTAATCCGTTTTTTTAAGAAAACACCTATCAAATTTAAAAGTTAAGGGGTTGGCGTGCAAAAAAAACAAGGGGTGCAGCCCCACTAGTATATATATATATATATATATATATATATATATATATATATGTTTATTAATAGTGACCTATGCAGACTTCACGTGCTTTTAACATATAAATAATAACACAAAAGGATTATGCAGACGTCTGCAAAATCCCACTTTAGTCTTCATTATAATTATCCGCTAAAATCACTTCTTGATAAACATTTATATTTACATACTAGTAGGGCTTCGCCCTCATGCGCGCTCCACTTGCCAACCTTCCCCCCCCTTTTTTTTCTTGAGTTATAAGTCTAATTTTTTTGTTTAATTATTAGTATGAAAAAAAATATGTTAAAGTATAATTAACAGAATTCGGAAGACTACCAATTTTTCGAAAATACTCGGGAATACATGTTCTACGCTGGAAAATGATTACTCGGCTGCTTTTGGAGAAATATGAAGAACAAGCTGTTAATTTTAAAAAAGTGGTAAAGTTTACATAAAAAAAAAAGATGTGCCCTTAACTTTTTTTGGTCAACTTTATTATTCCTTCTTGTGGCCCCCTTTTTTAAATGAGCTGTTTATCCTGTATTTGTCAATAGATATTTTTAAGACCTCGTTCTAAACTCTTATAACTATCTCTGCCCCCTGCGCCCTCTGCGCACCAACCCCCGTAACTGCAAACATACAGTTACGAAGTTTGGAAGAAAGCACTAATTATATTCATTGTTAGTTAAAATTTATATATGTAATAAATAAATTTTGGTCATAACTAATAACATAAATTTTTAACAATCATTTCTCTTTTTCTGACTAATGCCTTATTTTTATATATTTGAAACGACAACATATTTAATTATTTCAGATATTATCAAAAATTAAAAAATTACGATACTGTTAAAATCACAAATTAATTTTATTTTAATAGTATCGTTGGTTGATTGTCATTTTTTTTTAAATTTCGTATAACTAAAGTCTTAGCCCATTGATATTTTTTTCATCGTTCACCTTTACTTCGTTAAATTTGTTTAAAAAGTTACAAAATATCTTAACAAAAATGTGACAGTGAATAAGACTCCCAAATTGCATCAAAAAAAAATTCTTTCTTTTACATCCACACAGAACTTGAAGTCTCAATTTAAAGTTGGAGATAGATCTGTGTAAAAAATTATTACTATTACTTCTATTTTTCAAGAAATAATAAGATTTGGAAAAAAATTATTTTTATCGATGTTTTTGGTGGATCTAAAGAAACTTTTCTATATAAAACACTAATTAATTATTATATATCAATTGACAAAAAAATTATTTCAATGGCTTGTACAGATATTGCTTTAATTCTGCTTCCAGAAGAAATGACCACTCACAGAACTTTCAGGCTTTCTTTAGACTTAAGCACTATAGAAAGTGCGTTCTTCCAGTTTGAGCTAAATAAAGAAAAATTACAAAATGTAGATGTAATTGTTTGGGATGAAGCTTCTATGATACCGAAGAAAGCATTAGAAATCGTTGATAGGACTTAAAAAGATTTATCTAGTAGTAATAAACCTTTTGGAAATAAAACAATAATTTCAGTCGGAGACTTCTGTCAAATTCTTCCAGTAGTTAAAAACAAAAGCAAAATTACTATTGTTGAAGAAAACATGAAATTTCCTTACTTTTGACCTTTGATAAATATTTTTTATTTAAAAAATAATATACATTCGATTAATAAAAATTTTCTTTATTGCTACTGAATAGATGAGAAGGCAAAGTTAAATTTTTTAGAATTTCTCAGACATGGATTACAAATGATATATGTTCTAAAATTTTTAATAATGATAATGATTCTTTTATGAGTAAAGCTATATTAACATCTCACAATAAATACACACATTTTTTTAACAGAAAAATATTAAATAATATGGTAGGAACATTAGTAACGTATTGAATAAGAATATGAAGTAAATGAAGTATTGATAAAGCAACTCGCAAAGGAGTAAATAAATCAGACGATAATATTTATATTAATTTCCCTACAGAATATTGAAATAGTCTTAAAGAAGGTCTTTCTCCACATGAATTGAATTTGAAAATTAACGCTATTGTTATGTTGATACGAAACTCAAACATATCTGAAGGACTTTGCAATGGTACAATATAACGAATTACAAAATTATTTAAATACAACATCGGAGCTGTTATAATCACAGGTAAAACAAAGGAAATGAAGTTTTCATTCCAAGAATAACACTAAATACAAACAATTCTTGTTCGCTACCATTTATATTGTACGGAAAACAAATTCCATTTACCTCAGCTTTTTCTATGACTATCGATAAATCTCAAGGTCAAAAATTTAATGCCTTGGATGATACATTAGAAAACTATTATTTTCTTATGGGCAGTTATATGTGGTGTAGAAACCCAAAAAAAGTTTTTATCTGAATGAAATCAGAAAACAAATTAACAATTGAAAACATTGTTTAGAGTGAAATTTTACAGTAACAGAAAAACTATTCCATTGTTAATTACTATTTTTATACTTTTCTGCAAATTTTTTTTTCATCACAAAAGCAAATTTTAGTACCGTCTAGTAACCAGATTTATAAAATCATAAACAATCTTCTTAATGTAACATGTTTTTAGTTACACCATCATGGATGCAAAATTTTATTAGTGTGACAAATGTTACTGAAATTTTTTAAATCAAGAGTGTCTGTCATTGCACAAAAAATTCACAAAAAAAAATTTTTCGTAAATGATCTATGTAGCATTGTAATGTAAGAGAAAAAAAACTTTTCGCGTCTCGTAAAGAAATGCCAAAACATTAAGGAAAATTTAAAGTGTATTAAATGCGGAAAACGTTTTAAAAGAAATTATCACTCACAAGGACATGTAAAAAGTCATGAAAAAAACGTCTAAAAAAATATTCGTTAAAATTGTGGGAAAGGTTATGTAAAAGCAGATAACCTAAAAAAAAATTTTAGACTATGTAATCAAAATAAATATGGTTAGTAAGTCAATTGTAACAAAATTTCTTGTTATGGTCAAAAAAAATTATCATTGAAAATTAGACCATTTGTAACAGTTAATGTATATAAGGTTTCCCAAATTTATCCACATTATACGTGGGGGAGCTGGGGAAAAGCTAGAGGGAAGCGGAGGGGTGGTGGAGGGGAGCAGGGGGGGGAGCTAGCGAAAAAGTAGGATTAATCTAAAAATGTAAGAAAATAAATGAAAAACTTTCTTATTTGGGGAGGAGCTGGGGGGAGCTGTGGAGTAGGGAGGAGCAGGGGGGAAAAAAACCTTGCTCTAGCTCTTACGACTACATAATATAGGAATATATATATTTTCTTTTCCTTTCTTATATAGTTATCTCAGTGGGGCATTCTACGCAACCCCACACAGCCCCCCACAGACCGCTATTAACCCCTCATTGCCCCCTACAAATTTAGGTAAAAATCCATCACTTTCTTTCTTATTTTGACCCACCGCAGTTTTTTCCAAAACCCTCTACAGCTCGTTTCAGCCCGCGCCACCCTTTACACTAATTTTATAGAATCTGGATCATACTGTATTTCTCAGACCTTGATGTGTATACAGACATGTACGTGTCGTATAGGGATTAATCTATTATTTTTAATCTGTTTTGTTATTCAATTACTTCAAGACAAAACTGTTTTGTCACCATGGTTTATCTTATCGTCAAGATCAATTTCAAATTATAATTAATGTATAGAGGGTCGTTGCGCAAAACATTATTATTATTGCATGTTAAATTATGAAGTTAACTGTTATACAATATAGTTACATGTGTGGGGTACTCCAAGCAACGTTTCTCCATGTAAAACCATTTATATTGGTAGTTAAAAGATTATTTATTTGTTTATGTTTTACTTGTAGTTTTTAAAAAAAAATATAATTTAATATATCATACAATCAATATGCTATATCTGTTTTGTACTCTTAAAATTTCCATTTTAGGAAGAATGTAAACTAATAAAAACATGTTTTGTTTTCTACAATATATATTTTTTTTTGTATTCATCGAGACCACCCAGGAGACAAATAGATGGAGAATATACATACAAATAATTTATTATTATTTCATTTATAAAACTAAGTACGACCAGAAACCAATCTATGTCGATTGTATCACAATCTATTGGTAAGTATTAAGTTCTTGGTGCGTTAAACTTTTTTTTTGTCCGTATTTTTTTACATCAATGTATGAAATTTTTATGTGTCTGTATTATAAGATTTTGTATATAAGTAAATAATACGAATACATACAAAAATTAAAATTACATTTAGTTTATGATAAATACAATCTTGGAAGTTTTGCATTAAGATGACTTATGTAATAAATCAACTTATAAAGTCCTATCAAACTACGAAGAGTAAGTTCTATTTCTATTTTATTTAAAATTAGTTTTGAAATTAGTACAATATATAAACGTAATATACATTAATAAAGTGTACTATGAAGTAATGAATTTTGTGCATCTGAATTTTCATTTCTATCGATTTGAACAAAAATTCTACTTTTATTTTCGCATCTTGATAAAGCTACGTATAATTGACAGTGAGAAAATAAAGGTTTTTTCAAGTACAATCTTACATTATCAAAACTTTGACCTTGCGACTTGCTTATAGTCCTAGCAAATGCTACAACTAATGGAAATTGTTTTCTATATGGAAAAAAGTAATGATTAAGTACCTTTAGTATTAATTGTAACTTTTGGAATGAAAGCTTTATTACTAATTTTCTTTTTCGTAGCTATTTTGCCTTCTACGTTATACTTTTATAATTTAGTAATTTGCTATTATGTACCATTACATAATCCGTCTGATATACTTAAATTTTGAATTAATATAACCATTGTACCTATTTTCAACTTAAGTTCATGAGGCTGCAAGCCTTAACGAAAATTGTTTAACATTTCTATAGGAAAGTTTATATAAATATTATGATCTGATTTATCAACACCTTAATGGGTTGCAGTATCGATAAGTGTTAGTCTCTTCATTTGATTTACGTAAAATTTTATTGTTTAAGAGAAAAAAATTTTTATTTTATAAAGTAAGTAGAACATCATTACTAAAACAGTTGCTATAATTACCAAATATTTTGGTACAGACATCATCCGTTTCCAAGGACTTAGGAATGACCATTACCACGTCAAATTTTGTCTTAGCCTTAATTTGTGACTCCTGTATAAAATATATATATATATATATATATATATATATATATATATATATATATATATATATATATATATATATATATATATATAAATTGAAAATGGACAAAAAACTTGGCCCAAGTTTGACCCTTGACTACCACACCTAACACCATGCCTGCAGCTTGACCCCTGAACTGCCCTTTAGTAGTAAATACGGTGATGGCTTATATCGCTCAGGCAAAGCTGCATCCAAGTTTTTGATATAATGAACATAAATTTCAATCAAGATGAAGAAAAAAATTTCTTAAACTATTTGTGAACAAGAAGAAAAAGTATATTTTATAGATGGTCTGAGAGGATCCGGAAAAACCTTTTTATGTAAGACACTTATTCATCACTTTGTTACTAGAGGTAAGAATATTCTGTTTATGGCTTGGACAGGGATTGCATCTGTATTACTACCAAAAGGTATGACGAGACATAGAACTTTTCCTCACCCTTTAGATTAAGATAATATTGACAGCGTATTTTTTAAATTTAAAACTAAAAAAAGAGTAAGGGAAAGTTGATTTTATTATATGAGACCCACAATGAGGGAGAATTGAAAAATTAATCACCAGAAAATAGCGTGTAATTTAGAAGTACTATATTATACTGCTGGCATATGTATTTTCCATAGAAAGCCAAGAAATAAATTGAATTCAGATTATAGCATACTAAATAAAAGATAACACACTTGCTGGTTGTGTAAGAGATAAATATCACATATAAATCCAAAGAGGTTTTTCTACTATACTAATGACAACAGCATATCCGTGCATAGTAACACAGCAATGCAAAGCCGTTATACGCACTGTTTGTCAGAATGGTTGTTATATATAAAAAAAATTGTCTTGATTTTTATTTTGGTTCTACCAAATTACTTAGTTTCAGCCTTTTTTAGCCATTTTTGGCTGCTCCTTACCTCAACGAGATAATATATTCAAAAGAAAAGTATTCAACAAATTTTAAAGTTGGGTAGTTGGCGGGCGGAGCGTACAGTGCAGAGCAGAGCCCTACTAGTTTACAAACATACACACACACACACACACACATACATACATACATACATACACATCTAGTGGGGATTTTCCCGCCTGCAAGCTATGCGTGCCAACCCCCTACTGTTCTTACTTAAAAGGAGAGTCTTTAAATTTTATCTGTTAGTGGGAAGAGGTTAATGCCTAAAATTTTGTGAGAAAGAAGAGTTTTTGATTTACATCGTTAAGCATTAGTTATACATTTATCAGTATACGAGTCGTGATCCAAAAGTAAGGTGACTTTTTGAATTGCGCGCACTCTTTACACTCTAAGTTAAAAATTGTTGTTTTTTTATGTTGGTACACTAGTCACGATCGAAAATAGCATTTCACAAGTGTTTTGATGACTGGAAAAAGCGTTGGCACAAGTGCATTGTATCTTATTAAAAAAATTATATTTTTAAAAAAAAATGAAAAGTCACCTTACTTTTCGATCACACCTCATATTTCCACACCACCCAGTAGGTATTATTGTAGTACGTTGAAAGTTTCTTTTAGAACTTTCCGTTATGTTTAGAGAACAAAGGTATACATTATTTTTTTAATAATTAAATTTTGAACAACGAGGAGTTTTAATCACTTTAATCACATATAAATTATTTCAATTTCATCTAAAATATGCTTTATATTATTTTTGTTACTATTTTGCATTCTATATTTTATCAGTTGAAATAAGTGGTAAGAAAAAATTTTTCATTTTGAGATTTATTGACAAAAATAGAAATAATTTCTTCATAATGTTCCACACTATAAATTGAAAAAAATCGTTTGTACTTTGTAGTATCAAAATTTAATTTAAAATCAAACTATACATTTTAAAAATTTTTTAAAATGAACAATATAAATGTTAGCTTAAAAAGTGACAAAAATTGTTTATTCAAAACTTTTTCTTGTCTTCTGTATAGTGATGAAAATTTCCACATGAAAGGTCGTTCTTTAGTAATTATTAATGTTGTGAATAAATGGAAAAATTATTATGAATTTATGGTAGGAAGCGATTATTATCAAAATGTAAAAAGTAGTAGTAAATTTATCAACATGATGTCAAAAAATTGGACTTATGGTACAAGTAATGAAATTAAAAGCTCTTAAGATGTTTTACATGCTTACATTATAGTTAATTTCTCGAACAGCGATATTTAAACATATGGAAATTCAAATAGTCACCTTTAACTAAAAATTAATCCTGAAGGAAAAATATAATAAGAAATATTGCAATTGGTCGATTAAACATTGTATTTCCAAAAGATCATAAAAGATTTTTTTTTAATTTGTATCAAATAAAGTAACTGGTTCAACCCCACTCAAAAACATTAGAACATACAAAGAAATAACTTATAAAACTTGTCAAGATACTGCACTTGCAATGGGTTTCATAGACAATAATGAAAAAATGGATGAAATTTTTGAAGAAGCAATAGCTGTGATGTTTTTATATCAATTAATACAATTTTTTGCTTGGTTCTTTATTTCAGAAAACGTTCAAGGTAATTAAATGTTAAATAAATACAAAGCATTCTTAACGAAGGGTTTGCCTAATAATAAAGATAATCTAGCTCTTTTACATATTAACCAAATTTTAGAATTAGAAGATAAATGATATAAGCGCTTTAATTTAACTAAACCAAAAAAAGTGGTGTGTAAAAAAGAAGATATAGATAATGAAATACGTTTCAGTAAAGAAATGTTTAACTCTATGTATAAAAGTTTGAATAATGACCAGAAAAATATATTTCATATTATTTGCGAACAAAATATAACATTTTCTTTATAGATGGTCCTGGAGGATCGGAAACAACTTATTTGTATAACAAGCTAATTGGTTTTTTTATTTCTCAAAATGCAAAAATCATGTCAGTGGCATTGACTGACATAGCATTAATTTTGCTTACGAAGGGGATGACCAGTCATAGAACTTTTAACTTTCCTTTAGATGTTAATAATATAGAGAGTGCATTTTTAAAATTTGAATTAGATAAAAAAAAAATCAAAAGAAATTAATTTAATCAATTGGAATGAGGCTTCAATAATTTTAAAAAAAGCATTGAAAATAGTAGACAGAACGTAAAGAGATTCATGTTGTACTGAAAAATATTTTGATAGTAAATTAATTTTTTTAGGAGGTGATTTTCACCAGAAAATCCCAGCGATAAGAGACGGTAATAGAAAAATGGTGCTTGAACAAACTATTAAATCTTTTTTTTTATAGAACTCATTCTAAATTTTAAAATGAGAAAAAAATATTACGTTCTAACGATATAGGATTTTTAAGACTATTGTTAAACATTGGGGAAGGGGAAAAAAAACTTTTAACGTTTCTAAAAATTGGATCTCAAATGATAAATGCTCTCAAATATCTTCTATCATCTACAATTGTTCGATGAATAGTGTTATAATTACATCGCATAACGAGAACACCTCTTATTTGAATAATAAAATTCTTAAAAAATTTACTGGAGGAATTAAAACCTAATATAGTATAGATAACACAACTTATAAAGGGTTTGATAAATCAGAAGATGTTATTTTTGAAACATTCTGGTGGAAATATTCAACAATATTCGTGAAGGATTACCACCTTATTAACTTAATCTAAAAATTGGTACAATAGTGATGTTACTGAGAAATTTAAGTATATCAGATGGACTCTGTAATGGAACATGTTTACAAATCACAAAATTATTACAGTATCATATAGAAGGAGAAATTATATTTGGAGAAAAAATTGGAAATAAAGTCTTCATTTCAAAAATAACTTTAGACTCAGGAAACTCCTCAACATTACTGTTTATTTTGTATCGTTAACGATTCCTAATCGTTGTGGCATTTGCTATGACAATAAACAAATCCCAAGGTCAAAAATTCGATAGTGTAGTTTTGTTTAAAAAAAAAAAACCCTATTTTCTCATGGTCAATTATATGAGGCTTTATCAAGATGCAAAGATAAGAATAACTTATTTATTCAAGTAGAAAGGCAAAAAATACAAAAATACAAATTAGAAAGTGTTGTTTGAACAGAGATTTTAGATAATTTATTGACTTTACCTGATGATTTTTATAACTTAAATAGCAATATTTATGGTAATGTATCGAAGGTCACTTAATAATGTTTCATCATCTAACAAGTATACATGACATGATGTATGAAAAATGGTGTGGTGGGCCTGTAGGGGGGTGGGGGGGGGTCTGTGCAGGGACAGGCAAAATTGGAAGGGGGGGCTGTGGGGGCCGTGGGGAACTGAGAAAAAATTTAAAAAATGTCAAATTAGCGATGAAAATGGTCGAATTTCAGCTTATTTGTGGGGGGCTGTGGGGGGTCGATGTGGGGTGTCTGTGGGGGGCCATAGGGGAATATGTGAAATGCCCCACACAAATTACTACATAATATAGGAAGATATATTACATTAAATTGTTATAGTGGTTCATTAACGGAAACTATAACCTTTATATTATAGATTAAATACTTTAATTACCTTGGAGGTATGAACGTAATAGATTGTGCTACAATAAATTTCAAACGTTGCTTCCCAAGTAATATGGACATATCACTACATATTTTTTGGTTTAGAGAGACGTCGAGAAATTGGACTTGTTTGCCACTGAAAAATTTTCCCTTGCCCATAAAGGTTTGTATACTAAGTTATTTGTACACTTAGTTATTTATTTATTCTTCTAGACACGTCTTATAAATATCAAAAAATGTGTGATTGATTGAGAGTCAGCATTCTAATGAATTAAACGTTTTATTATGTATAGAGTATTAAATATTACTTGTTATATAAATTACAAGAAAATAAACTTACAAGTTTTACAAATTAAATTTCACAAGGCAGAAGCTGTAATAAAAACTTTAGTCTTTGAAACAGCTTACTTACGGTATTTTTTTTTTTACATTCTTTTCCATAGTTTTTTAATACCTCAATTCTTATATTAAAGCTGATTTCATTTATATTTGTAAAGGCCATGACACATAACATAAAATTATCTAATAGTGGGCATGGTCATTTTATCGAGGGCATGTTGGAAGCCCTAAAGAGAGTAAAGGAAGATGACGATACAAAAGACTGAGGAGGATAATAGTAAATGGAGAAAAAACTTAAAATTTTAAAGAGCAGTATGAAGATAAAAATAAGGTGGCACGCATGCATCAGAGAGATTTCACTAAGCTCAAGAACTTTAAAAATTTAGGTGATTCTTACAATGATCTTGTAAATAACAATAAGGTGCCTTTGAGGTTAGAATTTGAGAAAGAGGCTTAAGAGTCAGAAACTGTAGATGATTAGGTTGCTGCTTACAGTATGAATGACTTTGCAGTTAGTGAGTCTGAATTGTTTCAACAAAATATACATAAAAAAAATTTGTAAGCGTTAGTTTTTACTAAGTTTTTTTAAAGGTACGCAATTTATTATTAGTATATTTTCATACTAACAACCAATTATTTACAGGACTAGTTATTTATTATTTCATTATTTTTAACAACAGCTTGTATTATTTGTGCCGTGGCAAATTGAAAGTACACACGAGTATGTCACAGAAACCTTGACACCGACGATAAATGGCAAGAGACTCGTAGCTTACTCTCTCTCTTTCTCTCTCTCTCTCTCTCTCTCTCTTCTGCGTGTCGCTTGATGTAGTGTTCGGAATCCCTGTGTAAAACCAGGAGGCCACAGCGTTAAGAGTAGCTATAGAGCTTGGCTTAACTCTCCTCCCGTACTTCCTACGAGTATTTTGGAGATGTGTGTGTGTGTATGTGCGATGTTGAGTGAGTAGATCTAGAAACGACAGCTGTCAGTGTCGGTGCCCCGGGAGCAATCCTAGTATTGGTGGCCACTATGTCTATTAGTGAGTGAAAGTAGTCGTCCCAATTACCCTACCCTAGAAGTTATAGAGTAAGTCTGAGTCCCCTGTTGTAACTAATCGTAAAAGTAAATCGCCAAAGGTTGCGTATTAATACAGCACGTCACGATGCACGAACCGTCACCTTTATGGTGTGCAGCGTCAAAGTTGTAATTTGAGTAGCTGTTTTTGATGTAGATGCATAAACATTTACTATTCATACATTGTCTTGTTGTCTTATCTTATTTTGGGCAGCGCTGAGTGCAGCTACAACAAAGTAGTGCCTCAGTGTTCGTGGTATCAGGGAATGCGTCCTGATACAGAAAAAAGGGACGTCTAACTCTAATAGCTAAATGATACTACCTGTTGCTGCATTGAGCGCTACGCATTACCTTTAATAACCTGATCCCCTCCCGAATAACATCACGATAAAAGTGCCTTAGTAAGCAAAAGTAATAATCGTAAATGTTAGCCGCAATTTCCAGCTAACGCGTTATATATTGTATAAGTTAAAACATTCCATTAAAGAAGAAAGGTTATGGACAGCTGTTTACAGCACACACAGTATCTTGCGTTAGCACATGTTGTAGTCCTGGTACACGCACAGATGATGCAGTCTGATAGCAGCATGTGCATTTTTCATGCCATAAATGCAGTGTGTGGTCAGAAGTTAGGGCAGGTGTTCATTTCTTCATTCACGCTCCAGGCTGTAGACCATGCTGCTGTCGCAGTGCTTTTACTATGCTTTACACTGCTATTGCAGCAATTAAAGGTTACTATTATGCATGAAAAACTGATGTTCATACTTTAGTAACATGCGCTCATGTAACAAGTGTTCTATGATAGTAGAGTCATGCAAGACTTGAAAATAATGTTAACTATTTATTTTTAGCGATGAAAAATGCAATAAATGACTAAGGATAATGTTTACTTCTTTTAAATTCTATTTTGTACGAGAAAAATTTGTTAAAAAAGGAAATTTTTTATTACTTTTAAATGATGAAAAAATATTAACAACTTAATATAGTTGAAAACTATCTATATTTTTGTACAAATCAATAACACCTTATTTTTTGTATTAAATACAGAACAAAGTATATAACAAACTCGTAATCATTAGTATTACACAGTATCAACCTTATACTGCCTTATTTAGGTACAGTCCTAATATATAAGTAAAAAATCCTTATGACAAAAAAAGCTAAAACAGCGCATTTGATAAATGCTTTTATTTATGAAATATTCAGCAATACATCATTGTTCATGATGCTAGATCTCTGACTTTAAACTTTGCTATTTCCTTATTCTGGACAGTTCACTAACATTGTCAAACTGTATAATAATAATAATAATAGTAATAATAATAATAATAATAATAATGATAATAAAAATAATAATAATAAAAAAATAATAATAACAATAATTATAATATGACAATTATTCTGTGTAGCCAAAAAAAAATTTTTTCTGCTTATTAAAATGAGTTTTCGTGCAAGAAAAGTTGTGTAATAATAATATTTAACGAATTTAAAACATAGTACGAGAACGTTTATACTTGGTATCTGTATGTATATGTATATATATATATATATATATACAGCTTATTTCAACGTCACTATCTTAGACGATGTCTTGAGTACCTATACTTATACAGAGTTAAAGTGTTGCAATAAAAATGTTCGTATGTATGTCAAAATGACACTGTTTCTCCTCTAACGACGAAAACCAGCATTCAAACTCATTTTCGTGCAATTCCGCCTTTTTACTTGCTTACAATTTGCGCCTTGCTTTGCGAAAACGGAGTTTATACATTTCAACCAAAGGTACATGCCAAAAACTAGGAGTATTGTCAATCATTGACTACTAATGTCGCAACACTTAAATCTAAAAAGTGTGCATACACTTTGGGCCCAAAATCTAGTCAAAATGTAGTGCTTCACTCATCAAACTTTGAATTTAAGACTTTTTAAGACTCATACAGCATTAAGGATTTAAGTTTTAAATACGTGAGTAAATAAAAATTTTCGTCGTTTCCATTCACCTTCATACTGTGATTCACATTATTTTCAAAGGTACAGAGTATCCAGTTTTTGAAGTGTTATGTAGGTTTGAAACGTCATACACGGTGAAAAATATTTTCATTTTGTTTAAGAGCTGTACGAGCTTTATAAATATTACAATTTTTATTCAGTCTATTTTTTTTCTATTACAATAATTAAAGCGATACATGTGCAAAATCAATATTTGCCTAGTGGGACAGTGATGTTCTCTATTGCCTTTCATTAGGTTAAGTGTGATATAAATTTTTTCTGGAAGAAAGAACTTCCAAAGAAAAAAGAGTGACACTGATGATTGCATGGAGATTATGTGATATCCATCTTTGCCGAAGTAGAATAGCAGTATTTTTATTTGAGGCAAAGTGCAAAATTAATTTTTTCTCAGTAAAAAAGGAATGTATGAAATCGATCATCGCGTAAAAAGGACTGTTATATATTTCACTTCATCTGGTCTCACTGTACTTGGTAGATTCTAACATTTTATTTATTCACTCTCTTGAGCATGGATCATGAGAATCAATACTATGACTACAGTATGAAAGCAAATTAAAAATTAATATTGTATTAAAACTAGCAACACAGACCACAACATTTTATTAAGTTACATAAATATGGTTGTCAAAAAAATTTTCAACTACAACGATAACTGATAAAAGTAACAGTTTAACATACATCAGAAATCGATGAAAAAATTTGTCATATTATTTATTGTGTATTTTAAGTTGTAATAGTGAGTGGCTAGAAAAAATATCCAGACTAGTTGCATCTGTAACCATGCATTTATTTAAATAAACTACGATATACAATAGAAATAGTGAATATTTCTTCCTCTTTTTTTTTAAAAACGAAGAGACACTTGAAAAAACCATTATGCCGTAGTAGGTTATTCTTTTGGGCAAAGTAGGTAGGTCCTACAATAAAGAAAAGTATGCTATGATTAATTACTTAGTTGGTAATTTTAGTGTATTTCAATCACCCTTCAACACCTTAAAAGACTTGCGTATGAAAATATAGTGATATTTAAATATAAAAAATTATCAAGTCAGTAACTCGAAAACTTGGAAATAGCAAACAATGATTTAAAAACTTTTAAAACAAATGTCTTATTTGTGACGTAAATTAATCTGTTTTTTATTGACATTTACTTACTAACTAATAAAAAATTTTTTAATATTAGTAACAAATGATATTAGTACAAATCCAATACCTGCTAAACAACCCGCTTTGTCCGATTGGCTTGGCCTGAGCACTCATTTTTTGATTTAGTAATGCTAACCCTGAAAAAGGCCGAAACAAAACGCTTATATTTCGTCTTAATTTAAATTCCAATGGACTCAAAGTGATTGAGAATTATCAACAATACCATTTGAGAAAGTAAAATTATGAACCAATTAATTAACTTTCAACTAATATTGATTGTAAAAGTAATCAACGAAATAACAAACCACCCACTTATCAAAAGTACTTTTTTTCTTACAAGAGGCTATAGAGTTTCCTGATCATACATTGCTACTAATGACTGTTTCTAGTAAGCTCTATTATTAATTGTATTTAAATGAAAAAGCTATAACTTCATTTTAAAATAATGCTTGAATGCTGTTTTGAAAGTGTTCTTCTAGCTCAATGTCTAGCAAAATATTTGGCTGCATGTCTGACACAATGTCTGGCCCCTGAACTGGCTACAAGTATCACTTAACATCTTGCTTAAAGTCTGGTTAAACAATTGACGAAATATCTGACTATAACTATGGCCTAATAATTGGCTGCATGTCTGGCTTAATGTCTGGCTAAATGTTGGGCTTAATGCCTGGCCAAATGTTTGACTTAGGGTATCCGTAAATGTGTGGCCTTATATCTGACCAAACATCTGTGTAAATGTTTGGCCTTACATCTTATCAAATGTTTGGCTAAATGTATAGATTAAAGTATAGCTGGGAGTATAGTTTAATGTTTGGCCTCATGTCTGGTTTAATGTTTTGTCGAATATCCAGATAATTGTCTAGCATTATGTCTGGATTAATATTTGGCTAAAAGTATGGCCTAATAAAATATGGCTTGAAATCTGGCTGAATGCCTTGTTTGATTATAACCTAATGTCTGTCTAATGAGCTGTCTCAATGTTATGCCCAATTTTTACCTGTTGTCCGTCAAATAAGGATTTTTTCTCTATCCAGTGTACAAAATATAGACAATATTTAAAGAAACATAAATATAATACTTCGTACAAATGCTATGCTTATGAAAGTACAATACTTTAGAAGAAAATTTTTTTTTTAAATGATAAAAATGGAATACAATATAGTTTAATGGCCTTAATGGTTTAACATAAGGTCTTATTATATTAACACTGAGATGCAAACTTAGTAGTTTAGAGCATGACTATTTATCCATGATTTGTTTACATCTATTAATGTCTCGCTTTCTTGCTGACAGCCTCTTAAGGATTAAAATCATGTAGGTGCTAAGATAACACGCATCATGGACACCTATTGAGCCTATAACTGTTGAAATATCTTATTACATTATTTTTTATTAGGTTGTGAGGATTATATGTATTTTTACAATGTCCAAATAATTTTAAAAATAAAAAACATCTTTATTTTTTTTAAAACAATGTTGTGAGGAAAACTGATACTACAAATGAAATTGTCAATTGTAGAAGAATGACCTGATAAAATTGGTTTTTGTTTAAAATTTAAAATAACAAAAAACTGAAATTTTACTTTATTAGCTTTGTTCTTATTATTTGTTAAATGAAAGCAAACACTGTAAAATTATAATACTTCTTGTACTTAAAAAAATTAAATATTTTACTATGTTTCATTATAATTAAAAATAGGAGAGTATTCACAGATGAAACAATATTTTTTAATGGTACAAACCTTCCAGTTTATAAAATTCTCCTTCAGGTACATTATGACTGCGATTTTCTCCCATTCCACAAGTTGTACATCTATCAGGGATTCTGAGAAATACGTCATAAAACATACATGATTGAAGATATGATATTACTATCCTACATATTTCATGATAGGTAGTACTGTCATGACACATAGTTAAAAATTCTTGAGGCTCAACTACATAAAAGCAAGAGCTAAATTCAGAGCTTTCA
This sequence comes from Copidosoma floridanum, assembly GCF_036245765.1. Taxonomy (NCBI): domain Eukaryota; kingdom Metazoa; phylum Arthropoda; class Insecta; order Hymenoptera; family Encyrtidae; genus Copidosoma; species Copidosoma floridanum. Next base: position 15,478,952 of record NW_028321881.1, read on the forward strand.
TTGGTAAACAGTGCATGACAAAGTTGCCTAGAAGGATGATTTGACAAACTACGTATGGTTGTTGAACTATTCTCAGTGGTACAGTCTTCATTGAATGCCCAAGATTGCATGAATTTGGTAACATCAAGCTCTATTTTTCCAGCTGAGGTTAGTGAGTCATCTATTTTCTCATTAGACATGGTACCAAAGAGTCCAGCTGTTTTTCCGTAGTACCATCCAGACAGTTCAAACGTGCATAAATCATATTTCAGGTTGCACTCAAGTCTTATTTGCTGGTTATTTTGTTCTATTATTATTAAATTATCTTTTTGGTACACGTATACGGTGCCATTATTGAGTTCAATAGGAAGTTGATGATTCTCATTCTTTCTTAGTAGTTGTACATCCTTAAAAAAGTTTTAAATTTATTATTAAGGGTAATGAAATGCCCTCTTTCATTGAAAAATAAAATTAAGAAAGTAAGATTTACATTTACTAATTTAATTTTTGTTTACTTGTGCTAACTCACATCACTGTTGATACTTATAAGAGTTATCATTATCTGCATAAAATAGTAATAGAAATGGGTTCTTATACGCATTTGAAAAACAATGATGCATGATTAAGCTTTACATGCTTTTTTATAAGTAAACTTCTAAATTAAATTATAATTATCAATAACTATTTGAAGAATACTAAGTTTTTTTTACGTATTTCTAGATAAAAATAACAGTTATACGTTATGTAGACGAATTGTGATAATAGCTTCTATGTTCTCAGTAGATAGATTGCTAGCAACAGTATTTGACAAGGGTATAACATACAGTATAGCCGTTTTTGGAAAAGAAGAAAGCAAGAAAGAAAAAAAATTCTTAACATTGACTGCAAAAAAAATGTTGTTACTCAATTAATTCGAATTTTTTTTGTCGATATTATAGGGAAAGGTTAAAAATTAATGCTTATTTGCTGTGGCTTGCAAAAATATTCCATCTTCATACTCTATCAAGGCTCTGAAAATCGGAAAAAATGCCCTTTTTAAGACCTTGAAAATATTTAGACAATGGCACATT